>NC_133653.1:107662995-108025562 GCF_009905375.1 Apium graveolens | reverse complement strand
CCGAGCAAAACCCTGATTCAACCCCCACGAAGGGAGGACCTGGGCAAAAGTTCACCGAATACGCTAAGCTGAATGCTCCTAGAAGCCAGATCTTGATGGAAATCGAGAAAGATCGAGATATTTGTTGGCCTAAGCCCCTGAAGGCCGATCCTACCATGCTAGACAAAAGCAAATATTGCAGATTTCACAAAGATGTTGGCCATGACACCGATGAGTGTAGGCAATTGAAAGACGAAATTGAGTTTCTGATTCGAAAAGGAAGATTGAACAAATATACTGGAGAAGGAGGGGATAGAAACAACAACGTGAGAAGGAACTTCGATGATCGAAGGAAAGACCAAGACGATCAGGGGCAAAACCCCCAGCCTAGAGGGCCAGTTATAAACACAATTTATGGAGGGCCAAGACCTCGAGGGCCTGTGATAAACATGATCTTTGGAGGCCCAACTGCTGCTGGATTGTCCAAAAAATCCAGAAAGGCATATACTAGAGAGGTTATGCATATTGTTGGAGAAGCCCCGAAGAGGGCCAGGACATGAGTAACATTGGCTTTTGACGATTCTGACCTAGAGGGTGTAAAATTTCCTCATGACGACCCGCTGGTCATAACACCAGTAATAGGAAATAGCTCGGTCAAGAGGGTCCTTGTGGATAACGGTGCTTCAGTGGATATCTTGCTTCATGACGCTTTTCTAAGTATGGGGTATAACGACTCTCAGTTGACACCAACCGATATGCCGATATATGGATTTCCAGGAGTGGAATGTCCTGTGGAAGGGATAATCAAGTTGCCAACCATCATAGGTCAGGAACCAAGGCAGGCAACGCAGATGTTGGACTTTGTGGTGGTAAAGGCTAGTTCAACTTATAATGCTATCATGGGGAGGACAGGGATACACGCCTTCAAGGCAGTCCCTTCTTCCTACCATTCAGTTATGAAGTTTCCCACCCGGAATGGGATTGGAGAGGAGAGAGAAGATCAAAAAATGGCTAGAAGCTGTTATGTGGCCTCTTTGAGGGTAGATGGAGTCGGGGGCAGGTTCTTCCTATTGAAGATATGGATGTCCGAGAAAATGATGAGAAGAGAGAAAATCCGGCAGAAGACTTGGTTTCCATTCCTTTAGACCCCGAGAATCCAGAGAGGATGACCTTCATTGGAGCCACATTAGGGGAGCCCCTTAGAGGGAAGTTGGTGAAATTTTTGCAAGAAAATAGTTATGTGTTCGCATGGTCAGCAGCTGATATGCCAGGCATAGACCCGGAGCTGATTACTCACAAGCTAAACGTGGATCCAAGCAGGAAGACAGTGAAACAAAAGAAAAGAAACTTTTCCCCGGAAAGACAAGAGGCTATAAAACAGGAAGTAGAAAAGCTCTTAGAGGCTGGTTTCATTGAGGAGATTCAATTTCCGGAATGGTTAGCAAACCCTGTAATAGTGAAGAAGGATAATGGAAAGTGGAGGATGTGTATAGACTTCACTGATCTGAATGATGCATGCCCTAAAGACTGTTTTCCGTTGCCAAGGATTGATATTTTGATTGATGCCACTGCTGGGCATGAGATGCTGAGTTTCATGGATGGATTTAGCGGATACAACCAGATCAAGATGCATAAGGATGACATTCCAAAGGTATCATTCATCACTGACTTTGGTGTTTATTGTTATCTTGTTATGGCATTTGGTCTTAGGAATGCAGGAGCCACCTATCAAAGGTTGGTAAATAAAATTTTTAAGGACCTTATTGGTAAGACTATGGAAGTCTATGTTGATGACATGTTAGTCAAGAGTCTAGCAAAGACTGATCATATAACCCATTTGAGGGAAGCTTTTGAGGTTCTGAGGTACCACAAGATGATGTTAAATCCTACAAAATATGCTTTTGGAGTAGGATCTGGAAAATTTTTGGGATTGATGGTCTCCAAGAGGGGGATAGAGGCTAACCCCGACAAAATAAAGGCAATCCTAGACATGGAACCACCAAAAACCGTCAAGATGTTCAGAAGCTCACAAGAAGGGTTGCTGCGCTAGGACGATTCATCTCCAAGTCAGGAGACAAGTGCCTGCCATTCTTCAAGTCACTGAAGAACATCAAGGACTTTGTATGGAATGAGGAAAACCAGAAGGCATTCGAAGAGTTAAAGAAGTATATGGCGCAGGCCCCGTTGTTGGCCAAGCCAGCTTTGAATGAAGTTTTGTTCTTGTACTTAGCTGTTTCAGAGAGTGCCTTGAGCGCGGTGTTGGTTAAGGAGGAACTGAAAGTCCAGAAACCCGTATACTATGTCAGCAAAATTCTGCATGGTGCCGAGTTAAATTATTCAACTATTGAGAAATTTGCTCTAGCCTTGGTAATGGCTTCGAGAAAGCTGCGTCCTTACTTTCAGGCTTATCAGATTGAGGTGCTAACAAATCAGCCCCTGAGGAATATCATTCACAGTCCCAAGGCAAGTGGGATATTGATTAAGTGGGCAATAGAGCTGGGAGAGTTCGACCTCAAGTATAAGCCACGTACGGAAATAAAAGCCCAGGCACTAGCTGACTTCGTGGTGGAATGTACCATACCCAACCAAGAAGTCGGGGGGCAGGAAGATACCATATCTCAAGACAAGGGAGTCGATAATGGGGACAAAGAGAAGGATGATAAGGAGAAAGAATACTGGGTTCTCTATTTTGATGGAGCATCAAAAACAAATTCCAGTGGAGCAGGATTGGTTTTACAAAGCCCTGACGGGTTCTTAATTGAGTATGCTATGAAGCTAGACTTCCCAACCACAAACAATGAGGCGGAATATGAAGCCCTGATAGCTGGCCTTGACTTAGCTGGGACACTTAGAGTCAAAAACTTAAAGGTCCGTGGAGACTCGAAGCTGATCATATCCCATGTAAAGGGAGAATTTGAGGCAAGGGATGATACGATGGCTAAGTATGTCCGCCTAGTAAGGGCTGTGATGACCCAATTTAATGAATGCCATGTTGAGCACATTCCAAGGGAGGAAAATGCTAAGGCAGATGCATTATCAAAGTTTGCTTCATCTGAGATAGAAGAAAGTTCAGGAAGTGTGTACTTTCGTGTTTTGAAGACACGAAGCATAGATGTTAAGCTTGTGGCTCCTATAGGCCTGGGGACGTCATGGATTGATCCCATTAAGGCTCACATTCAAACCGGTTGGTTGCCAAGCGATGCAACTGAAGCACGGAAGTTAACTGTTCGGGCACTAAGGTACACTTTGGTAGATGGGATTCTGTACAAAAGATCTTTTGTGGTTCCTTACTTAAGGTGTCTCAGGCCCGATGAGGCACGCTTGGCTTTTGAAGAAGTGCATGAAGGTATTTGTGGACAACACTTGGGGGGCAGGGCCTTGGCTCATAAGATAACTCGTCTAGGCTTTTATTGGCCGGAAATGATGGCTGATGCCAAAGAATATGTGAAGAAGTGTGACCGCTGTCAAAAGCATGCACCTATTGTTAGACAACCTCCCGAGATGCTGACCTCTATCAACTCGCCCATTCCCTTTGCTATGTGGGGGATGGATATTCTGGGGCCTTTCCCTATGGCTACGGCACAAAGGAAGTTTCTGATTGTAGCCATTGATTATTTCACCAAGTGGATTGAAGCCAAAGCCTTGGCCAAAATCACAACTAAGCAGGTTGCACAATTCCTTGGGAAAACATTATGTGCCGATATGGAATTCCCCGTATCCTCGTCACTGACAATGGAACATAATTCAACAACGAGGAATTCAAGAAGTATTGTGAAGAAAATGAAATTGAGTTACGGTTCACCTCTGTGGCTCACCCACAAGCCAATGGGCAAGCGGAAGTAGCAAATCGAATAATCCTGGATGGACTAAAGAAGAGGATCGAGAAGTCAAGAAATAATTGGGTGGATGAGATACTTCCCATATTATGGGCCTATAGGACTACCTGTAGAGTCACGACAGGAGCAACTCCCTTCATGTTGGCATATGGGGCAGAAGCAGTAGTTCCAGTGGAGATATCGCATTCTTCTCCAAGGATTCAGGCTTTCAATGCAGAAGAAAATGAAGAAGGGCAGAGGTTAGCCCTGGATCTAATCGATGAAGTGCGAGATAAGGCACATGCAAAGATAGTAGAATATCAGAAAAAGGCTTCATTCTACTACAACCTAAGGGTTAAAGAAAGGTTTTTCAAATAAGGTGATCTACTCTTGAGGAAGATAGAAGCATCTAGTGTAGGACAAAAAGGGAAGCTTGCCCCGAATTGGGAAGGGCCATACAGAGTCAAGAGTGTTCAGGGTAGAGGAACCTACAAGCTAGAGACTATGGATGGTTTTGAAGTCCCGAGAACTTGGCATGCACAAAACCTGAAGGTTTACTATGTGTAGGGTAGCTGGATACGATTCTCACTTGTCAGGATGGCGAGTAGGTTGAAAAGCACCTTGAAGCTTTGCTTGCTTAGGATTTACATGTTCTAGTTTTATTACGAAGTTTATTAAGACTTGTGTAAGGGACGAATCCCAGACAATTTATGAAATTCATGAGTTTTTCAAAGTATGTTTATGGCCTAACAAGTAAAAACCAAATGCATGGATGCAAGCATAAAAGGTGATAAATAAAATAGATCGGATAAATATTACAAGAAGTCCGATAAATAAAGTCTCGAAAATAAGATAAAGAAAACAAGCCACGCAGGGCTGAAAAAGCTCTAAGGAGCCGAGGTACCCTCGGCATCCATATCATCGTCCTCTCCGCTCTCGCTAGATGTCTCTGTCGTCTCGGAGGAGGAGGAAGAGCTATCATCCTCAGCAGGTCTGGAAGAAGACTCGGGAGGAGGAAGGAGTGGATCATGAGGAACATGATCCGAGACAACTACTCGGGTACAAAACCTCTGTAGCAAAGCCTCGTCATCAGGGCAGACATAATCCGTCGGGTTAATATCAGGACAAGCCTCGTTCACGGTCCCTAGGGTCGTGTCCCAACCAGTCCTAAAAAACCCGGGAAAGACTGAATCATCCCTAATCCTCATGGACTGGGCAAACTCCTCCGAGTCCAGATAGTTGTCTATAGCTTTATCCTTCTCCGCCCGAAGTACCACCAGCTCAGCGTTAGACTCCCCGAGTTCTTCCTCTTTGCGCTTGAGCTTCTTCTCCAGGGTAGCATACTTCTTCTGTTGCCTCCTAAGGGCATTATCGGCCTTATCAGAAGCCCGCTTCCATGACTCGGCTTGCCTCACAGCGCCTTGAAAATAGGCGTTAGACTGAAACAAAGCAATTAGCAAAGTATAAGGCAAGAAAATGCTACAAGAATGAAAGATAAGTTCAAAAAAGAGGAGGCATACCGAAGCCAGAGACTGAGCTCCCATGAGCTTAATCCTCTCAAGGTCAGGGGTGGCCACCACGTCAGTAAAGTCCTTGGAAGTCACGCTATGGTAGGACCAATCCCAAGCATGCTTCGTGGAACCAACCACGGTATCCCCTCGGCGGAATCCCCAGAGAGGCTGAAAGGCGCCTGTAGCAGCAGCAGCAGGGGCTGCAGCAATGATAGGAGCATTGTGGCCCTCAGCTCCTTCAGTTGAAGCCTCCCCCATAGGCTCCTTGTGCTTTCTCAAGAAGATAGGCTCTGTCGCCTTTCCCCGGGTGTCTAGACCTGCGAGCCGAGCTTTCTTCATCCTAGCAGTCTCTTCAACAGGAGGAACATTGTCCTCGTTAATCTCCTTCGCAGCTGCAAAACAAAGCAAAAAAAAATAAGTGATGTTAATAATGCATTAAATGAAATAAAGATGATAGGGAAGAAAAATACCCTGTTGAGAAACAGAGGATAATCCCACGTGAATGAGGGAGAACTCCTCTAAGAGAGTCCAGCTGGTAGTAGTGTCGTTGTCCTGAGTAAGCCCATTATAAATAATAGTTTTCTCAGGAGTTAAGTGAATGGATTTGAGGCTACCATCACTGACCTTCCCGAAGGAAGATTGGAAGAGTGTGCCCCAGTCACCATTCTCCCAACGTAACCCAACGAAACTATTCCTCCAATTTTGGTTATTGTCGGGAATGGAGGCGCTGTTAAAGATATGTTTACTTTTGGGCCTTTGCTTAACATAGACCCAACCACAAATACAGTAAGAGCTATTATAGCACTGAAAGACTTTCCTAAAAACAGCTACGGAAAGGGGAAAACCCTCCCTAAGGCAGCAGACCATAAAACATAAAATGTTCCTCCAAGCGTTTGGAGGAAGCTGACACGGGTTGATTTGTAAATCAGCTAAAAGATGAGGAATAAAAGGGTGGAAAGGAAACCTAAGCCCAGCATTAAGGGCGTCTGTGTAAATAAAGAGAGTGTCGGGTCTCCAATGGCAAGTACGGTCACCACCAGAGACTGGAACTAATCTAAGAGGAGGAAGGACATTATAACGTGCATTTAGTTTATCGAAATCTATGTTGTGCCAAGTATTGCAATGATTAAAAGAATCGAGATGTGCAGTAGAGGGATATTCATCCCCCCTAGTGTTAATCATATCGATTAAAGACATATACGAAGAACGAATCTCGATATCCTTACCTCTTTTTGAAGCAGAGGCTATCTTGGCCGCCCTCTCGGAACTCTTGTCAGCCATTAGAAAAGCTGGAAAAGCCTGGAAACTTTGAAAGGAAGGGGGCTGGAAACTAAGGGAGGAAAGTTGAGAGAGGAGAAAAGTTGGAGAATTTTTAGAGATGTATGAAATGAGGAGTGAAGAGTGTGAGTAAGAACACTCCCCCCCCCCCACCTTTATATAGGAGGAAAGAGGGAAAAATGGGCCTAGAAAAGCCCATTTGGGCCCAAGTTCAGGAATCTTCTGGAAAGATCTACAAGATGATGGAAGAATTTAGAAGATTCTCTGGAAAAATCCAGAAAATTTTGGGAAAATTCCTCAAAATTCCAGAAACTTCTTAACTTAGAAAACAAAAGCCCAGTTAAGGGCCCAAGTGTTTTAAAAAGGCCCATGAATAAGGCCCAAATGATCTTAGGGGGTGAAAAAGAAGCCCGGTTGAAAATATTGGGCCCAAAGTATAGCCCAATAAGAAACGAGCCCAGGAAAGGGCCTATATAATTGAAGTTGGAGGCCCAATGATAAGGCCCACTAGATTAAGGCCCAAAGATCAGCCCAGGTTTAAGGGCCCAAATCCATGTGTATAATCCTGACCTGATTTGACCAAAAAACACGAAGGATTCTTGCTCGAATGGCCTGAGGTCGAAACCTTGCCGATCAGGGGTGAAGAAATGGCCTTAAATCGACCAGGACCGGGACCAATTCGACCAGAAATTGTTAAGGATTCCTGATCGAAATCCTCCAGCCCGAATTGGCGTCGACCTGGGCAACCAAAGAGAGGATAATTCGGTCAAAAGTGGAGATCCTGACCGAAAACCCTGATCGGAATAGAATCCTGACCGAAGGGAGGAAATCCTGGCCGAAATTAGACCAGGAATCCTGATCGAATGTGCCCTGCTCGAAATCCAATCGACCTCAGCAACAAAGGATGGTTAATTCGGTCAGAAAAACAAGAGTCCTGACCGAAAGGGATGAAAATCCTAGTCGGAAAAAAAAAATAAAAAAAAAATAATAATAATAAAGAAAAAATCCTGGCCGAAATTCGACCAGGATTCTTGCTCGAATGGTTCCTCCTCGAAAAGCCTTCGACCAAGGCACAACAGAGGTTAATTCGACCAGGATCCTGGTCGAACAGGATTCCTGGTCGAAATCTGTATAAAAAAAAAAGAAAAAGAGAGAAAAAAAAGGAAAAAAGGAAAAAGGGGGATAAATCCAGAAAATTACGGATAAATCCCGGAAAATTAGGGAAAAATCCAGGAAATTAAGGATAAATCCCGCAAAATTAGGGAAAAATCCAGAAAATTAAGGATAAATCCCGGAAAATTAGGAAAATCCAGAAAATTAAGGATAAATCCCGAAAAATTAGGAAAAAATCCAGAAAATTAAGGATAAAATCCCGAAAAATTAGGGAAAAATCCAGGAAATTAAGGATAAATCCTAGAAAATTAGGGGAAAATCCCGGAATTAAGGGAAAAATTCCTGGAAATTAAGATAATTCTTGAATAAAAGGAAAAATCGTTGTAAACGTGTAGGTCACTCCACACTTTACACAAAAACGAAACCCTGTAAGGGAATAAATGAACTTAACTTTCGCGAAATCTTATACGGTTTCCCAAAAGTTAGGGGGCAAATGATAGGGATAAATAAATCCTGATTATATAATTAAATATTACAGTTTGGGCTGCAAGGCCCTATAAGAAGATGTATGACATTCAGACCAGAAAGGTTAACATGTTGATCAGGCCTGATGGACCAGATCAGGCCTGATGGAACAAAGAAGGCCCAAAAACCCTGATTATTTATTAATTTCGTAATTAATAAATAAGGGAGAAAAACAGCTATTAAGATAAGTCCTAGTGGAGATATAAATCCTTGTAGATTAGCCTCCAAGGAACCTCATGGGATAAGGAATCAGCTTCCTACTTCCTAGGACTCCTAAGTCTATCCTAATTCAGAGACTTGCCCACCAAGTCTCCTATACCAAGTCCAATTCAAGAACTCTCACATCTATATAAGGGGCCTCACCCCACAAATCAGAACTACATTTTTTGACTTGATCCTTGGCAATCGGCAAGGTACGTAGGCATCTTGTTAAGGCAGATTGAGTCACGAAACACAAGAACAGTCAAATCGAGTCTTGAAACTCACGTTCCTTAGTACTAAATACAGCAATTATATATATTAGTTTTTAATCCATAACAACCATTTTAAGTTAAAGAATTTAAAAAAAATTCAAAAAAAACGCATGTTGATACAAGGCTACGGTCTAAAACCCTTTTTCAAGTGCCGTTTTGTCTTTAAAAAAAGAAAAAAAAAAAGGCCTTAACGCAATTGTAAGTACTGTTTTTGTCTTTTAAAAAATTTAAAAAAAAAAAATTCGGGACCCCACAAGCAATTACATTTTGGACATATTCTTTAAATGGAACATAAAAACCCATTTTTAAGTGATATTTGGGAATCACACATGACATTTGAGGCCATTTCAAATAACAAGAAGTACTTGATCATCTAATTTTCTTGATCAACCTCTTAAGTCTTACCCCAGAAAAAGCATACCGAGAGAGAATTTAAAATTATATTTAGCAATTAGCAGAATAAAAAAAAAATCAAATTTTACACCAGTAAAGGATTGTGCTACAAACATTTCAGTTTTACATATGAAACCACCTATCCAACAGGATTACAATTAACTTCATTCTTCTTCATGTTTGTAAGTAACCTATAGCTTCATATATCAGAATCCTTCTATCTTGTTCTCCACAATCTTCTTATTCCTAAAACCAATATCTGTATATTTCAGAATCCTAGAAGATTTTGCTACCAGAAGCGTAGAAGAAAGATGAACATGAGGTTGTTTTGTTGATTGTTGACTCCATACGTATATCCTCCTCCAGAGCTATCATACCCAAATGAGAATCCTCTTCCAACAACATCTTTGCTACCAAGTAACCAGCAATGGACCAGGTCTGTTGCTTGCGTGCTTGTTTTCCAATATATTGACCAGTCTTGCCATCATAGTATTCGGGCCAACCGTCTTTGGAAAGCCTCTCTTCAATGAGCACAACAGCTTTCTCTGCAATATGCTTACGTTTAGTCTTGATACATGCAGCTGTAAGGAGCCATATAAGTACTGCAACCACAACAATCACACTGAATCAACATGAGAAAATCAACACTTAATCACAGCAATTCAGTTAAACAGACATTCAACAGCAGGTTCTCAAATAATATTTGATTTGCCACTGTAAGTGGGGAAAAAAGTGTATTCACCTTCTCCAACAAAGATGGAAATCTGGAATTGAAGGCTTTTAGATATTGTATAGTGATTACAGGGAAAAACTTGAGTTACTAGCAATAACTAAATTAGAATGTACCTGGCCAAGAACCGCCATTGTGATAACTCCATCTTGTATTCTTTGGATCACATCCTGTCAAGATCTTCCACTCGTGACCTTCTATTGCAGGATAACAGATCTTCAGAGGCATTTCTCCAACCAGCTCCTCCCAGCGTGCTTCTATGAGATCCATGATTGCATTCGACTGTGTGGGAGTTGCTAAGGATGCTAAAATTGCAACGCAGTTGCCCAAGCAAAACCAACGAAAATCCATTTTGGAAGGACCAACATTCCCAATGAAATAACCGCCACATGTTGGCATGAAATCAAAGATCCACTCTGGAAGAGAATCGGGAATCACATTAAACTTATTGACTGCAGTACGAGAATATTCTTCTGTTTTATACCTATATATATCGTTTAGCTTCTTGAAATTTAACCAAAAATACTCTCTCATGTGATATATTAACGCATATAGACGCATCTCTATATGGTGTACAAACTCCATCCCCTCACCATCTCGCTTCAGTAAAACATGAGCACATCTCAAGGCCATAAAAAAGAGTGCCTGTATTTCAATTGGATACCCATATACACCCTGCAATACATGAAATGTATACAGTCATATGAAGAGACATATATACTGGACGTGAGCAATAGAACTAAATATTGTCCATGTACCCTAGATTAATTACTTTGCAGGTTGTGATTTGTGAAGAATCAATTGCAGTCTTTTAGTACATTATATACAACATAGTGCAGGCACAAAATAACTGACAACTAATTATTTCAGGAGTAACTTTATAACAACTTGTTAATAATGTGGAGCAGACCTAAAGACAATTAGCAAGTATAGGTTCTAAACTTGACATGAAGTCTTTGACTTAGATTCTGAATTTAGCTGATATTGTATGTAACTGCATCATAAAATGCTGAAAAACATCAAAACTTGGAAGCAAAAGTTTATGTGCTAATTAATATGAGAGGTATGACTATTTTCAAATGGAAACCTGGTACATTTGTTACTGAGATCCAGGAGCATGACAGGTGCAAGTAAAACTTGGGGCACGACATGTGCAAGTAAATATTTTCAATCTTTTTACTAATTTATTAATAGTTGACCCGCTTAAGCGTGGTTCTGGTCCCAAATATCTGTTGAAAAAGATGCAGGCCAGATACCCAGTATACAAACACCTTAGGCTGTTTACACAGCTGACCAATTCGTCTAATAGAAAGCTGTTAAACATTAAAGCATAGTACTTTTAGTATTAGAAAGTCATTGTTTGTGAAAAAAGACTAAAGTGAGCTCCACAAGTGCAAGAAAATTCATGAAATAGATAGTCAATATTATACCCAATGAATTAGCAAAAAAATATATATATATATATATATATATATTATACCAAATGATTTTTGCTGGTTTGGAACAAAATTGAGAGCATAGAGTGATATACTTGCAACAAATAGGAGAATGTAGAAACTCACCATTCTCCTATCAATCATACAGCATCCATCAGCACATAGTAGAGTTGGGATTGTGTCAAAGCCCTCTGAGAGGCATAGACTTAGTATTAGGCGCATTCCCTTCTGGCACTCAGGCATATCAGCCAACGAACTGTCTCCTGTTGACTTTGTGTACGCTCGTAGTAATATGATCCACCAAAATCCAGAATCAATAGGCGCTACTCTTCCAATTGCACTCTCACCAAAATCAGCCTTAATCTCATCGGCATTCTTGAAAGGGTCATGTAGTACTTTAAAACTAGCAGGCATCACACCCTCCCCAAGGTGGAAAAAATCTATCTTTTTCTCCGATGACTGGAGTTGAATAGTCTTCAAAAGAAAATTCTTAACAATATCAGGTTCTTTATGCATTAAAAATGCCAAGGCACTGGGGACAAAGTCTCTGACAAACACCTAAAAAAGTTCAATGAACAAAACAAGTTAACTACTTCATTCGACCAAATATATGAATAGCAGAATATTGCAGGGAAGGAATCAGGTAATCATAACATTGGCTAAAGCAAATATGGAATTTCAAGTGTTTGGGGGAAGGAGCTACATCTTCCATGACATACAATGTTAAACTGGCGTAATATGACCAGGAATAAAACAAATTTTAGGTCCACAATAATTGAAGGTACACTTAAAATAAAAGCATGCACACCATAGATAGATTAAATTTATGATAAAAATATGATAAGCGATGAGCTGATGAGCTGATGGCCTCAACAAACATGATAAAAATATGATGAGGGATGAGCTGATGGCCTCAACAAACATGATAAAAATATGAGCTAATGACCTTCACAAATAATAAGTGATGCACACACCACCTGATCATAGTTGAGTTTTTCCTCAAAATTATCCGTGGCTGCAACAGTCCCAACTGCTTCGCCATGGAAGTGAAGTTTTGCCTGCTTCAATGCTTCCCAAGCCTCTGACATCATTAGAGATGTTTCATGCCCTTCCGCTGAACTTGCAGTATCAAGATCAGTATTAACAGGCAAAGGAGGTGGTAATCCATCAGAACAGTGTAGTTCAGAAATTCTATCTATTCTGGATGACATTTGAGGTGAAAGACGTCCCAGACCAGAAAATGATATCTCACTAAGGGATTTGGCTCGCAGCATATCCCCGTCTTTACTTAATTTTCTTGGCCTTTCAGGAAATTTTGAAAAATCAAAATTAATTTTAGGCGCAATACATGATGTCTCCAGGTCCTCTGCATTCTCACTGGGAGTCACATCTGTCTCCAAGTCCTCTACATGCTCGCTGGGAGTCACATCTGTCTTCGGGTCCTCTACATGCTCGCTGGGAGTCACATCTGACTCCGGGTCCTCTACATGCTCACTGGGAGTCACATCTACCGAATGAGTAGACATTCCAGAGATTTTCCAATGGAAAAGTCAGAGTTCCTCTAGAATCTGCATATGTTGTACAAGAAAACAGAAAAATAATAATACAGATGTACACAAACATAACAGTTCTGAGGCACTTACTAAACATTAAACATGCTGCCAGCATTAAAACTGAGTCTGAAAAGAAATAAAAAGATTCCACAAGTAAATCTTTGATCTAACAATGTGATAATCTGGAATTATTGCACAAGACTGTACATATAGAACCACAAAACCAGTCACAACCCTCATAATTTAATTCTACCATTGACAAGAGTACTTCATGTCCTTTTTCAGACATTACAATGTATACACATACATAAACGGAACAATGTACTAACTAAAATACATCTAGCAAGTTACAAGCATCAAAACTTTGATCTTAACAATATGCTAATCTTGAAATTTACACATGCAAGATTGTAGAAACAGAACTACAAAGCCAATTACAGCCCTCAGTCCTCGTTTTCTGTCATCAACAAGACTACATCTACTTTTTTGTGTAGTCTCAGCAAGACTTTTAATCTTGGAAACTAGAATTCTAATGAAATTTCTGATATGGTTATTGCCAGCTCTCATCTCAATGTCATCCTTACATAAATACGCGAGGATCATGCAAATCAATATTAGTAATGAACTAGTACATTGTAATCATCTTCAATATATCTTTTAAAAAAATGAAAATTCCAACAGATTGTACAAGAATTATACCAAGATAATAAAAAGCTTAAGAACACAATAACAAAACCAAGAAAACATGGCAAGAATCATAAAGAACATGCATAATAATGAAAAATAAGAGCATACAAATAAGGGTCATCATACAAATAAACATAAACAAGAATCATGCAAATATTAATCAATTAGTAAAGTGTCATATATCACCTCGAATCTTTATGAAAAAAGTGAAATTGAAGCAGATATACAAGAATTGATCAAGATAACATAAACCCAGAAAGCAAAACACAAGAAGAAATGAAGAACCGTAAAGAAAATGCAGACAAGTGGAAATCAAGAACTTGCAAGTAAAGGGTTGTACTAACTTGGAGAGAAGCTTTGAGTGATGAAGTGGATGATATTCAGAGAGGGAGAGAGAGAGAGAGAGAGATCACGTCCAGCTTGTGAACTTATATAGGCAATGAGGGTTATATATATAGGCAGGCAGGAGGTTGGTCACGTCCAACATTTAGATACGCTTCAATTTAGTGCGTCTCCTCCTGCCTCTACCCATAAAACAGGATTAATTCTTAATCAGGGTGTTTACTTTTTTACCTGTCTAGTTACTTCTTTTTTGCCTTAATTTTATTAATTATTAAATTAAAATAATAATATTAAACAGGCATCATTTTTTCAATTAATTATTATATATTTATAAATGAACTCCCATCTCGAATACCAGATTCACATTTCATCAAATGTTTAGTTTATATTTTTTACACCTTGGAAAGGATTATTTAATTATTAATTTCTAGATTGTAAATTACTTATTAGGAGGTTTATGTTTGACGTTAACACTAATGACATCATTAAAATTGTTAGTTTTCATTTTCCTATTTAAGCTACATTTACCGTTAAGGTCATTCAAATGAGGTAGGTTTAAATAAATAGTATGCCTCTGTACGATGAAAATATTAATTTAATGATATGTTTTAGTTTATATTCATTTAATGTAGACTCTTTTTTATCACTTGTTAATTGTTATACAATTTTCAAAAAAAAAAAGTAATTTTCGAAAAATATAGAAGTTGAAAGTAAACGTATGAGAAAATTACTAAAAAAAGACTACTGAGTAAAAAATTATCTTGGAAAATTGTCCAAGTCTAAGAGATGACCAAAAGACTAAAACATGACCAGTAGGGGTAGAGCTTTTGACCCATTGGTGCAGTGCGCAAGTAATATCACATTTTGTTATTAGGTTGCTTGCATCGCCGAGATGCTCTGCACTCTTTTGAGCTTAACAATCTGTACTCTTGTTCTTGAGCAGGTTGTGATTGGGTAGCGCAAATTGAGCCCACACCATCCGCAATGAAAAACCCAAAAAGTCCTTCAATGCTATTTCTGTTGATATAATGTTTTCACTGTTAAATCTTTGTTTGAAATCAAAGTGTCATTTTTACCAGACCTCAAGAGAATTACAAGGTAAGGTCAACAAAAATCTCAGTGAACGGACATTATGATAAAATTACATAACTGCTTATCTTTATAAAAAAACTGTTATGTAGCGAAAGAAGGTTCTACTTGTCATTCTTACCAGCCAAGGCAACTGAAGACGGCATGGGACAAAGTGTCAGAAAACCTTGTGCAGTAATAAACCTTACACAAGTATGGTCTAAGTACTATAATCTAAATAGCATCAGGGCTAGTATGGTCTTTGTACCCTACTTAAGTCTTACTTGAGTCTGGACTAGTATAAATAGAATAATAAGGTTTGTAATTCAGTATGTATGAACAATTATCAGAAAATGGAATATCTTTTCCACAAAATCTTCTCTCTGTAGAATCTATTATTTCTTTCTCTCTCTAAAACTGATCTCTCTCTAGGTCATTTTTATCTCTGATTATCTCAATCTCTTGCTTATTTCTCTTCTGATCTATTTTTATTTCTCTGTTTCTATCCTTGATTTACTGTTTTCTGTACTTATAAACCTAGAAAATCACAAAAACATTCAAAAACTAGAAAATTACTTTGCCAAGGCATGACAAATTGGTATCAGAGCTGATGTTTTCGATCTATTGTTATTTCCTCTTCTATTAGATCGGTGATTCACTGCTGTTAGTAGATAATTTCTGAAGTGTTTTAGTTGTTTACTGCTCGTTTACTTGCTGTTAGTTGTAATTAGTAGAGTTATTTAGAGAAAACACAAAAAATAGCAAGTTATTACTGTGTTGATTGTGTTTAGTAGCTGAGATTCACTATTCTAGTGAATATACTGTTGATCTGGTGTTAGGAGGATTGTTGTTGATTGCTTAGATCGTTAATAGCAGTCTGTTGGATATTGTTGATTGTTTTGAAGTTTTGGTTGTGAGTTGTTAGTGAAGGAGGTGTAGAATTGATTCTGGAGTAGTGCCTATAAGGTGTTTGAGATTTTGTGTGAAAGAATGAATCATCAATTAATGAGAGATAAGATTCACAGAATTAAGGAAGAAGACAGGAAACAAACTCAGGAGATGTTGCAGAGAATGAAGCAACAATTTCCGAAACATAAGGAAAGAACTGATGCTAGACTTAAGATGATAGAGGAGTTGTTAACTTTGGCAGCACAAAAGTTGAATCCAAAACCTAAAAGGAATACTGAGGAATTTGTAAATCATTTTGGAAAGATAGAAGGTGGAAACGGAACTCCAAAGGCTAACTGTTCTTAGGAGTCTCTTAGGCATCTCAAACTGAAGTTTCCTAAGTTTGAGGAAGGCAAAGAGGTGGCTGACTGGCTACAGGATTGTGAGCTGTATTTTGAGGTGTATGGAGTTCAGGACAACAAGAAGGTGGTGGTTGCTGGTATGCATCTGGAAGGGGCAGCTAAGAGCTGGTATCAGGTGTGGGCTATGGGTAAGATGAACCTGTTATGGACAGACTTCTGCATTCAATTCGCATCTAGGTTTGGGGTCAAGGAACAAGAGTTATTAATGGATAGATTCAAGAACCTGAAGCAAGAATCTTCTATGGATGAATATTGTAATCAGTTTGCTTTAGTTATGGGGAAGTTGAAGGTTAAACTGCCTCAACTAATTGAAGAGTACTTCATTGAGTGTTTCATCAGTAGTTTGCAGGATGAAGTGAAGCAAATTCTGAAACTCTTAAGCCCTAGTAGTGTGGAAGGAGCCATGAAGAGAGCCAAGTATTGTGCTCAAAATAATAGCACAATGCAAAAGAAGAAATATAACTGGAAGGAATCATCCAGTGCCAAGTTTGACACTACTACAAGTGGAGAAATATCTCATCTGCGGGGAAATGAATTAAAGGATACGTGCAAGAAGGTTCACCACACCTCGGTGCAAAATCACAAGCCTGAATCAACAGTGGAGATTCAACCACCAGAAGAACAAGGAGCCCTAACTCCAAATGAATCTGGTGCTAAGAAATCATCTGAGAAAAATCAAGTTGAGGTGGATCAAAGTGAACATCCTTCTATGGAAGTCTCTGTCCATGCCATAAAAGGTGCACATAGCAACAAAACTATTACTTTGACTGGCAGAAAGGGAAACAAAGACTTTACCATATTAGTTGATGGTGGCAGCACACACAGTTTTTTAGATGAAGGAGCTGCCAATAGGCTTAAGTGTGAAGTAATAGAAACCACACCAATGCAGGTGTTGGTAGCCAATGGTAATCAACTCATCAGCAAACATGAGTGTGAGAAGTTTACTTGGAGAATTGGAGAACATGAGTTTCAAACTCCTGTAAGAACTCTTCCACTAGGAGGGTATGATTTAGTATTAGGGGTAGATTGGCTTGGAGCCTTAGGGCATGTCACCTTTGATTTCAAGAATTTATTGTTACAATTTCAGCAAGGTGCTCAAACTGTGGTTCTTAAGGGAAATGTTAAAGTTTCAAAGCCTACCTTGCAGTAGATGAGTGCAATGGAGTTTGTCAGGAGCTGCCAGAGGCAAGAAAACGGGTTTCTCTATGTTCCTTTTGCTAAACCCTTACCTGAAGAGTCTAAGTTGGCTGATCAAGAGAAAAATGAAAAATACTCTCAACAGAAGGACCAGCTGCAGCAGTTATTAGAGGAATATTCATATATTTTTAAATAACCAGAGGGTCTGCCTCCTCATAGAGATATTAAACATTCCATAGATCTTAAAGAGGGTTCACAACCTTTCTCCATCAGGCCTTATAGGAATTCCTATGATCAAAAGAATGAGATTAAGAAACTTATCCTAGAAATTCTTGACACTGGAGTTATTAGGCCAAGCAGCTCCCCCTTTGCATCTCCTATATTGCTGGTGAAGAAGAAAGATGGAACTTGGAGGTTTTGTATAGATTATAGGAAACTCAATTCTTAACAATTAAGAATAACTTTCATATACCTTTAATAGAAGAACTCCTGGATGAATTAAGTGGAGCTAAGGTTTTTTCAAAGTTGGATCTAAGGGTTGATTATCGTCAGGTTAGGATGAAGGTTAGGGATATTAAAAAAATAGCCTTTAGAACTCATTTGGGGCACTATGAGTTCACAGTGATGCCATTTGGCCTCACTAATGCCCCGGCTACTTTTCAAAGTCTGATGAACTAAGTCTTTGCTCAGTATCTCAGAAAATTCACATTAGTCTTCTTTGATGATATACTAGTGTATTCCAGGACTGTGGCAGAATATTTCAGCCAATTGGAGCAAGTGTTTAAAATCATGAGGCAACAGAAATTGTTTGCTAAGATGTCAAAATGTGAATTCTTGCAATCTAAGGTGGCTTGCCTAGGACAAGTGATCACTAAAGAAGGAGTAGCAGTAGATAAGAACAAGGTTAAGGATATGCTAGCCTGGCCAGTTCCTAAGAATGTCAAGACTTTGAGAGGGTTCTTGGGATTAAGTGGTTATTACAGGAAATTTGTTAAGAACTATGGCATTATAGCTAAGCCCTTAACAAATCTGTTACAGAAGGATAATTTCAGTTGGAATGATGAAGCTGAGGAAGCATTTCAAGCACTAAAGCAAGCCTTGGTCCAAACCCCTGTCTTGAAGCTACCAGATTACACTAAGGTTTTTACAGTTGAATCAGATGATTGTGACACTGGTATTGGGGCTGTTTTGACTCAAGAAGGAAGGCCATTGGCTTGTTTTAGCAAGGCACTAGGCAGTAGGGGTCAGGCCATGTCAACTTATGAAAAGGAACTCATGGCTTTGGTTTCAGCAGTAAAGAAATGGACACTCTATTTGATGGACAAGCATTTCTTCATCAAAACTGCTCATTGGGCTCTTAAATTTCTGGCTGAGCAGAAGGTGAGTAACTTGTTGCAGCAGAAGTGGATTAGTAAGCTTATGGGGTATAACTATACTATTCTGTATAGAAAGGGTAAGGAGAACATTATGGCAGATGCTCTCTCCAGGATGCATGAAGCCTCTGCACCTCAGTAAGAGAGTGACAACTGTTTGCAAGGCAATCCTGAGGACAAGATTGTACTGAAGGAGGGAGGAATGTCAGGAGATCGATAGTAATATAGTATAAGTACTATAATCTGATTAGAATAGCAGTCAATGGTAGTATGGTCTTTGTACCCTACTTAAGTCTTACTTGAGTCTGGACTAGTATAAATAGAATAGTAAGCTTTGTAATTCAGTATGTATCAACAATTATCAGAAAATGGAATATCTTTTCCACCAAGTCTTCTCTCTCTCTAGAATCTGTTATTTCTTTCTCTCTCTAAAACTGATCTCTCTCTAGGTCATTTTTATCTCTGATTATCTCAATCTCTTGCTTATTTCTCTTCTGATCTACCTTCATTTCTCTATTTCTATCCTTGATTTACTGTTTTCTGCACTTATAAACCTATAAAATCATAAAAACATTCAAAAACTAGAAAATTACTTTGTCAAGGCATGACACAATGATACACCACTTAATGTTCTTGCATATCCATATATTCACAATCTCAGAAACACTCATACTTGCGGTTCTTCCTGCGGGTATTCTACACAAACCGTAGGATGTCAAGCCATAACCCGAAACACCCGACGATCTGGGCGTCCATGAGCTTATCGACCCATTGACATCTTTATGGACCATGCGTCCATCATGTCTGAAAAGGTTTGAGGGTTGAGCGCTATCAAAATTTTAGATGTTGAATCTTTAAAAGTAAGGTGAAAAGAAACATTGACATATTTTAAGTGGTACTGGATTCGGTCCGGATTATTTATCATCGAGATTTTGGCACTAGCATGCCTACAAATCATTTACTTTACAAACCTCGGCCCAGACTCCAGAGCACCCTGCCTGCAACCAACCTTCCACAACAGATCAAGTAATAAAATAGATTGAATGTTTAACAAATTATGAAAGTGCATTATGTATAAACTAAAGAACCTCATGGCCTGCCTGTGCAAATTTTAGAGCAAACAGATGATTTTCAAAATTTCTATTGAGGTGTCCTAGCCATATTATCGAGGCACGTTCTTATTTGTGCTACTCTTACCTACCCGAGATCCACCATTGAGGCAGTACAAGCTGAACAGAAGCAAAAACTCCATTAATATTTCTACCAAGTCAGGCATATACTTGGCATGTTCTATGTGTTTTGTACTTTTATAATATCTACATGGCTAACCATCACATGATTATCTGTAATACAGAACAAGAATACACTCGTCATAATTCTAGACCAACATATCTGATCTGAGCAAAATCTGAAAAATGTTCAATGTGTTTCTCTCTGTTAATGCCCATTCAATACTGCGAACAAGGAAAATGTTGATGTGTTATGATCTAGTGTGCACCCAGTTATGCTTTCTTCTTCTTATCTTTCCTGGCCATATAGGTAGATATACAATTAAGATACATAATAATGTGCAATCCAAGTGACTAGTGAGCCCTATGAAGATAAGTGGACACCACACTAGTCTTTACCTCTAACACTTTTAAATTTAAGAAAACAACTATACTCTAAGCAAATTACCAAACCTCAGTAGAAGTTACATCTAACAGTACAGCATCACCCAACACATTAATCTTGTAATATCGTGACATTGTCCGCTTTGACTTTGCTATAAATTGATGATACCATTATTCTCAACTCCTTTAGACTGGCTAACTTCCGAGAAACTGTCTAGAAAGGTTACTAGGAAGAAACAACATACTAAAAGAATACATTCATGCACTCTAGAACCAAATAGCTTTTAAAGTTTGATAAAGCCATTATAAAATATGTAGCATTCTACAACAGATAACTATTTTTGCACTTCATTATATACTCAAAAATAAATTTTGACCGCTACTTTATCCCCAAGTAAAATCATACCATTTTAAATAGGATTCCTAAACTTGCTAGATTCAATTGGCTTCATTTGATATCAAATAGCTAATGTAATATAATTTAATGAAATCATATAGAACACAAAGTAGAGCATATATATGCCTAAAAACAAAATAGCATTAACAGAACCTAACTAGTTATGTATCTCCCAGATCAAATGTGGGCAAGGAGAGGCAAACTTAAATTAAATAGTACTTGACTATTTCAATGTAGGTCTTAACGCATCAGACGATCCAACGTGATTTTAAAAGGTAAAATAAATTTAGGGAAATGAAGGTCAGAAGGTAAAATATTTAGATAATAGACTCATAATCATTCACCATAAAAAAAGGGCTGCTTTCCTCATTTCTTAATCATCGTTACTTTCCTCATTATCATTTTCAGAATCAGCATCTTCCGAATCAGCGTTGCTTTCCTCACTATCATCTTCTGAATCAGCATTGCTTTCCTCACTATCATCTTCTAAATCAGCGTTGCTTTCCTCACTATCATCTTCTGAATCAGTGTTGCTTTCTTCATCATCATATTATGAATCAGCATTCCTTCGCTTATAAACATCTTTATCAGCAGGCCAGTCGATTAGCTTCGAAATTGGGATGGTAAGCAGGCTCTCCTTATACTTGAAAACATTAAAAAAATGAAAAAAAAGGATAAATAAGCATAAATCTTTCCATTTTCTTGTCAGAGTTATATGAGAAATATTCCCCAGCCACTTCCTCATTAGTTATTTGCAGCATGAATTCAACGCTGTTAATCGCTGACCTAAATCAATACTAAGCATCACAGTCCATGATGCCTCAACTTCACAATCACCACGACGGAGGCATGCCTCATTATCTAATGTCCACAAGTTAATCTCATGATCGTTTCCTCTGAAGATGACGGCAGCAATTACATCCTCAAACTCAACAATATAAGCTGATGTGCCAGAAACATTAGAGCTTAATGGGAGCTTAATATCACAAATAAACTCCTCCTTGTTCAGATCAAAAGCCACCATACCATTATATCCTTTGGCAAGCAAAAACCCATGGAGGCATATATCAAACTAATTCCTTTAGGAACATCAGTGAGTTTAGCATTAATGTTTCGCCAAATATTCTTGTCTTCGCAGAGGCATACTTCTCGATTACAGAAACGATCTCACTCTTGGTTGCAACATATATCACCATATGAGAATGGTCATTAATTTGTTTCACTTCTACAGGAATGAGGAAAACAAGCCTAACAACTTTAAAGTCAAAATCAACGAGATCAAAACCAACACCAAAAGCCACGTATTTCTTAGTTGTCTTAAAATCATTATCAATGTCTATAGTATGGGGGGAATAAGTTTGGAGTGTTTGGTAGCAGAATTCCAAAGGTACATATGATCATGTTTTTGTTCAGGTAAATTTCTCGAAACATTAATAGAAACACAAACAATGCCACAATCAGAACCAACAAGACGAGAGTCAGCATAAAAGTTATAGTCAGCTTTAGAGTAAGGAAATATAAGATGGGCCACATATTCCACACATTCATGTACAATATCAGAATACATGTAACGGATGAGTGAAAAAGAACCTTATACTTGTTGAAAGTCGTAATCTTCTTCAAATCGGGTGATTTTGCCGATAAGAGAACCATCGTCTTGTTTAGCACGAAGGAGGTGAGATTTGATGAAAGTAGGGCTTGAAATAAGAGATAACCAGGATTTGGAAACAGCTTTGCAACAAAGTAAGGGCTTGACACGAAGCCTGAAAAGCACCAAGGTTAAGAGATCATGGTTTGTTAACCTCTCCCCAACATCAGCTCTCTTCTCCATCCTAGTCTTCTTTTTCCCAGTATTTGGGGTTTTGAATTTTATGATTTTGTTCGCTAGGGTTCCATGGAGAGTAAAGGCCTCACTTCAATTCTCTTTCTTTTATATAATATTCTTTTTTCAAAAAAATAGCAGTTTCTAAAATCTTCACTAATGTTTTTGGGTTATTTTCTATCTAGATTTTACTTTTCAGAAAACTTTTTATATTTTAAATTTGGTTTGTTGCAGACCAACAAACGGTTTGTAAACCGTTGGATGAGGATTAAAGGGCTGGGATAGACTGCGGAAATTATTCGCGGTTGGTAAGGACGGAACACGGAAATTGTCTGCGGTTGGTAGTTTTCCCTTATCCCCAATATTCCAACACTCTCTCATTTCACCACACAAAAATACCCAAATCTCCAAAAAAAATCTACTCTCCAAGTTTATATTTTAGGCAATTTTGGGGCATTTTTATCAAGAAATTCAAATACTTTTGTCAATTCAAGGTATATTTCTTCTTTTCAATTTCAATTTTTCATGGCGGATAATTTATTTGCTCGTATGTTTCGTCATAAACGTAAAAATAAAAAAAATGTATTGATCATATTTTACATATTGATGATTTAAATACTAGTGAAGACCTAAAACCCCTATATTTGTTGAAGATGACGAGTTTGTAGATAAAAATAGGAATTTATTAATTTAGATGACGATTTGGTAGATGTTGAAGATGAAAATGATGAAAATGAGCTTGAAAATGATAATGATAATGTTGAGGATGAGGATGGAGATGGAGATGATAATGTAGAGGATGCAAATATGTATGAAAATGTTGATGGGGGAGGAGTTCCATATTTGAATCAATTTTTTCAAAGTGTGGATGAGGCCGATCATTTTTTTAGGGCTTATGCTTTAAGAAATGGATTTGCTATTAAAATTTAAGCGAGCCGTCGTAATAAAAACAACGAGATATATGGTCATTTATATGTTTTTAGGTTTTATGAAAAAGTGTCATCGCCGAGAGTAGTAAAAATAAACGGCATAAAGAGGTTTTTCCTAAAAGTGAGTGCAAGGTGAGGATGTATGTCAATTATCAAAAGAAAAAATGTCTTTGGGAGATAACTAGCCTTGAGTTGGTACACAACCACAGTCTTGTTTCCCCTAGTAAGATGAATTTGGTACAACGCGAAAGACATGTCAACACCGCTACCCGTAGTTTGATTAAAATTCTTTATGATTCGGGGGTTCGTAATTTTCAAGTGATGAATGTGATTGGTAACATTCATGGAGGTAATGATAAAGTTGGTTTCAATGTTCAAAATGTTAGGAATGTGATAAGAGACGGGAGGAAGATAAGGTTTGATATTAGTGATGCCCAAGCGGGGTTTGACTTGTTGCATAGGTTGAATGAACAATGTGGTTCTAAATATTTTATTGGCCTACCAAAATTTTGGCGATGTTGTGGCTTTTGATACCACTTATCGGATAAATAGATATGCAATGATATTTGTCCCATTTACTGGAGTCAACCATCATTATCAATCGGTGATTATTGAGTTTGCATTGATGCGGGATGAACACACGTCGAATTTTACTTGGATACTTCATTCTTGGCTTGAAGGTGTGGGGAATAAGCCTCCAATGACTATAATTACGGATCAAGGTCAAGCCAGGGCAAGCGCTATTACGGAGGTACTCCCTCGTACTACTCATTTATTGTGCTCTTGGCACATTAGTCAGAAATTCCACAAGAAATTAGCTTATTATTATTCGGCTTTCCCGGAATTCAAGAAGGATTTCAACCATTGTATTTATAATTCCCTCACCAAAGATATTTTTTAGGCTAGATGGGAATCATTTGTGGATAATTATCACTTGGAAGAGCATAAATGGTTAAATGGGTTATATGAGTTGAAGCGCAAGTAAATCATTGCATATATGAGAAACACATTTTCTGCATTTCAAAATAGTACGTCGAGGAGTGAGGGGATGAATTCTTTCTTTGATAATTATGTGAGTTCGGCAACGGGGTTGAAGGAATTCATTAAAAATGCCCAAAAAGCATTGGGAAGGCAATTAACGAAGGAGAAGGAAGAAGATTATGTCATAATTTATCTAAAGCGTTCCAATGCATACGATATTTGAGTATCATGATTCTTGTATTTACACCAAGGAAATGTTTAGAAGATTTCAAGATGAATTGATTGAGTCTTCAAAATACTTTATTGAAAAAAACTGACAAGCTTGTGAAGATAGGGAGGGATGAGGGGATGTCTACACGTATTATGGTTGTTATAGGCTCATATCTGAGCCTACGAGAAACAATGTTTATTTTGTTGCATTCGACAAAGCAAGCTTTTTGGGAATATGTATGTGTAGAATGTTTGAACATTCGGGGCTACCTTGTAGACACCTACTGGCGGTATTCACTAAGAAATGGATTTCGAAAATTCCCCTGTATTTCATACATTCGAGGTGGACAATGCATGCCAATAGAGTTGATGGTGTCTTGCCTTACGATATGGATGTTGGACAAAGTCATGAGTTTGACCTCAACCGATCGATTTAATAGCATGACAATGCTAACCATGAGTTTTTATCAAAGTAGCATTGCATCTAAGGGACGGTATGATTATGTCGTTGGAGTGATGAATCGAGAAATAACAATTCTCGAAAGAATGAGCGTTAATGGAATTAGTTATTACGAAAGCAATTCTCATGCTCCAAATGCAAGTGCTCATGAAGAACCAATTCTTGACCCTATCATGTCCCAAACTAAAGGGAGAAAAAAGGATGTTCGTTTCAAAAGTCCCATTGAATTGATTGGTAAAAGGGAGAAGCCTCCAAGAAAGTGCACCTATTTTCAAAGGGAAGGTCATGATAAAAGAAAGTGTGCTTGTAAACTAGAAGATCTTAAAAATGCTCAAGAATCACAATATAAATACTAGTGTAGTATTTGTAAATGTTGTGAATATGTTGTGAACTTGATGATTTCATTAACAAAACACCTTAGTAGATTTTACTTAGTGAAAAATGTAGCACTCGACGGATAAGGAATATAGTCCCGACGGATGATGATTTATTATCCATCGAGTGAGTATCTTGTGTAATAATGAGTCTGTAGCACATTTCTGCATACACCTTGTTTAGATTCTGTAGTAGCACTCAAGTCATGTTGACTTTAGTTAGATATGCAGAATAGGTTGATTAAATGTACATAGATGATATCTTGTAATTCTGCATAAATGAAATGAAGTTAAGTGCCAGATAGCTACCCGACGGATAAACAACAATGCCACTCGACGGATGATCAACAAGGCAACCCGACGGATGATCATGTGCCCGACGGATAATCAATTCAAACATCTGTTGACAGTGACAACACAGTCACATACGTCGAGTGTATGCGAAAGGAATGTGGAAGCCTATTCAACTGGGTTTTTAGAGAATAAAGAAGCATTGCCATTTCCATGCTATTATGAAGATATTCAAAGATGCTGGAATAGAGTAATGAAGCAGCATAGTATTAGACTTGATAGGTTTTGTTTTATTATCTTGTCTTATTACATTATAATCTTGGTGATATATAAACCAAGAAGTAGAAAATAGAACAACAAGAACAAGACTAAGAACATTATCTCAGAGAAACAATTGTAAGCTGCATCCTTAGCATTTCTCTGTAAACTTACTTGTTCATATTTGTAAGCAGCTGTGCGCTAATCTTGCTACACAGAGTTCTCTTGTTATAATATATATCTCTGGTGGATACATTCAAATCCACCAGAAATTTTTTAAAGACTTGTGTTTTTAATTACTTGTGTTTTGATTTTACTAACTTCTTATTCCGCACTTTGCAAATCAAACACTTATATATTATTAAGATAGAACATTTTATATCTTTTTGAAAAAGGTTCAAGAATTCCATTTAACCCCCTTTCTGTAATTCTTGTTGCATTATTAGGGACTAACAATTGGTATCAGAGCAAGCTCTTAAAGAACAAAGAGTTTAAAGATCACAACAAACAGCAAGATGAACAAGAAGGATATTGGAGTCAAGATTCCTTTTCTGGACAAAGACAATTACCATCACTAGAAGGTAAAGATGCATCTTCATTTACTTTCTCAAGATGAGGCCTATTTAGATTGAATAGAGAAAGGCCCTTATGTACCAATGAGAGCTGAAACTGGAAATGAGCCATCAGTTCCCAAGACAAGGCATGAATGGTCAGATCCTGATATTGAACAAGTCAGGAAGGATAATAAGGCCATGAATATTCTATTCAATGGAGTTGATGGTGACATGTTTGACAACATCATCAATTGCAAAACTGCCAAGGAAGTTAGGGATACAATACAGATAATATGTGATGGCACTGAACAAGTCAGGGAAAATAAGATGCAGCTGCTAATTCAACAATATGAGCACTTTCATAGTGAAGATAGTGAGTCTCTCACTGACATTTTTAGTAGATTTCAAAAACTACTAAATGCTCTGAAGTTGCATGGAAGGATCTATCAGACAAAAAAATCTAATGTTAAGTTCCTTGGATCTCTTCCAAAGGAATGGAAACCTATGACAGTCTCATTGAGAAACTCTCAAGATTACAAGGAGTTTACTTTGGAGAGACTGTATGGCATCCTGAAAACTTATGAGCTTGAAATAGAGCAAGATGAGAGGATGGAGAGAGGAAAGAAGAAAGGAGGATCCATTGCACTAGTTGCTGAGTTAGAGAAAGAGAAGGAGATGAAGATGGAAGCTGTTGAATCAACTTCAACGGTCTGTGAAAACAAGGGCAAGGGGCTGGTAGCAGAAAATGAAGATTCTTTGAGCCAAGATGATATGGAGGATATTGATGAACATCTTGCATTTCTTTCCAGAAGATTTTCCAAGCTCAAGTTCAAGAAGAACTTTGGAGCAGCTAAGCCAAATAGAAACATGGTGGATAAATCAAAATTCAAATGTTTCAAATGTGGTTTAGCAGGGCACTTTGCCAGTGAGTGTAGAAAGTCAGATTCCAACAAAAAGAAGTTTCAGCCTGTGGATTATAAACAGAAATACTTTGAGTTGCTCAAACAAAAGGAAAGGGCTTTCATTATACAAGAAAATGACTAGGCAGTAGATGGTCTGGATGAGGATGAGGATGTCAGCTATGTCAATCTAGCCCTAATGGCCAAGTCTGATGAAACAGAGACAAGTTCTTCAAGTAATCAGGTAATCACCACTAACTTTGCACATTTATCTAAAGCTGAGTGTAATGATGCAATAAATGATATGTCTACAGAATTATATCATTTGCGTGTTACACTTAAGTCTCTTACTAAGGAAAATGCTAAAATTAAAGAAAACAATTTGTTTTTAAGTGAGAGGAATAATGTGCTAGAGTCTCAGTTCATTGAATTTGAAAAATTGAGAATTGAGTGTAAAATTGCTAAGGATGAATTAACTGAGTCCTTGAAGAAAGAAGAGATCTTGAAGAAGCAGCTTGAACGAGAACAGGAGGTGATTAAGGCATGGAAAATATCTAGAGAAGTTCATGCTCAAATCACCAAAGTTCAAGGTATTGAGTCCTTTTGTGATGCAGCCTGGAAGAAGTATAAGGAGAAGCTGGAATCCAATTTGGTTGAAGGATTGCTAACAGATGTAGACTCGACGGATGATGAGGGTCATCCGTCGGATAACAAAAAGAGTTATCCGTCGAGTGATATAAATCCTCATTCGTCGACAGTGAGCAAACCTGTGAGTAAAGCCAAACTTGCCAAGTTAAATGAGAAATATGGATCAGTTTCCAAGAATTTTGTTCCATGAGAATCCAGTCAAGTGAAGAAGGAGAAAAAGGCTAATGTTGGTCATATGACTGTCAAGCAATTGAGTGACAGACTGGAAAAGATTGAGGTTAAAATAGAGGCTAAAAAGAAAAATAATAGAAATGGTAAAGTAGGAATTAACAAGCATAACAACTACACACCTGATAATGAGTCTGTAGCACATTTCTACATACACCTTGTTTAGATTATGTACTAGCACTCAAGTCATGTTGACTTTAGTTAGATATGCAGAATAGGTTGATTAATTGTACATAGATGATGTCTTGTAATTTTACATAAATAAAATAAAGTCAAGTGCCAGATAGCTAACCGACGGATAAACAACAATGCCACTCGACGGATGATCAACAAGGCAACCCGACGGATGATCATGTACCCGACGGATAATCAATTCAAACACCTGTTGATAGTGACAACACAGTCACATGCATCGAGTGTATGTAAAAGGAATGTGGAAGCCTATTCAACTGGGTTTTAGAGAACAAAGAAGCATTGCCATTTCCATGCTATTATGAAGATATTCAAAGATGCTGGAATAGAGTAATGAAGCAGCATAGTATTAGACATGATAGGTTTTGTTTTATTATCTTGTCTTATTACTTTGTAATCTTGGTGATATATAAACCAAGAAGTAGTAAATAGAACAACAAGAACATAACTAAAAACATTATCTCAGAGAAACAATTGTAAGCTGCATCCTTAACATTTCTCTGTAAACTTAGTTGTTCATATTTGTAAGCAGTTGTGAGCTAATCTTGCTACACAGAGTTCTCTTGATATAATATATATCTCAGGTGGATACATTCAAATCCACCAGAAAGTTTTTAAAGACTTGTGTTTTTAATTACTTGTGTTTTGATTTTACTAACTTCTTATTCCGCACTTTGCAAATCAAACACTTATATATTATTAAGACAGAATATTTTATATCTTTTTGAAAAAGGTTCAAGAATTCCATTCAACCCCCCTTCTGTAATTCTTGTTGCATTGTTAGGGACTAACAGTAACGGAATGTTGTAATCTTTTAATGAATTTGATTTTTAGTATTTAACATTGCTTTCTTTTTTATTATGTTTTATTGTCATATAATTGTATTTTATTGTCATATAATTGTGTTTTATTGTGTTAGGTTACATAACTAGCGAGTATAGTGATGACAACAACTCCGATCATAGTTGTGATTCAGTTTCCCACGTTAGCAACACATTCTCGGACTCTCAACCAAATGACTCGTGGTATAAGGACAATGACGAGGAAGTTGTGGTCTCACCAACCTTTAGTGAGATGGAAGATGCATGTGGTAAGTTGATGCCCCTTGTGGACAATGATGAGCCGCCCCATGTGTAGGAAGAGGAAACGGACTGGTACCCTCCCGATGAGGAGGCTTACAGGGCTAAAAATTGGATCGAGGCATGCAATTGGATGGGGAGTAGTGAACCGTGGACCTTGGTGAACTCTCATCCGGATCCGTACTTCCTTCCGATCTTGAATATGGACAATAACACGCCCGATGGAAAATGGAAAATATCCGGATGAAATGGCGGTAAGCTTGTTAAATGTGATCGGATTATCGATATTGTAAAGTTGAGGCCTCGTAAGGGTTGTAATATGGACCAAATGTGTATTGAATATGTGAAGGGTTGGGTTTCACACCTAACGGGAGGGACGAAGAGGGAACGTAGGACATGTTTTGCAAGATTTCGTCTCTATGATGGCTCGAGTACCATTCCCGTAACCATTTGGAATGACTCCGACCCTTAACCATGAAAACTTATGCAAGGGCATATCCATGATGGTTGTGTACTTGTTCTTTAACACATTGCAAACTTCGTGGATACTACACAAGGAATTGTTCATCATCTGTTATCCGGGGGTTTTCTAACATACTAGGTATTTTTGGTTAGAGGACCAAATGTAATAATTTATTTCTATCTATTTCGTAATAATTAGTGAATTCTAGTGATCATGTAATTTTTAGTCGCTTCTATGTATTTCGTAATTTTCATTGAATTTGAGCGGATTGTATGTATTTTTGAAGATTTCAAGTATGAAATTTAAGATTGAAAGTCTACCTATAAATTTAAGATTGAAAATTGAAAATTACAAGTCCAACTATACATTAGAACAAGTCCAACTATACATTAGAAACTGTTATGAAATGCATACAAATGTTTTTTTATCAATTGGACAAAATATTGACTTTTGTTTACTTTTCAAGGAATTTTAATTTTAATGTAAAAAATGAAAAAAATTAATTTTTTTAAAAAAATCATTTATTCATCTATTTTAATACATTTGAAAGTGCTTAGGAATTTTGGAAGTTAGTTCAAGACTAACTTCCAAAAGTAAAGAAAAAGTTACAGAAGGTTTTTGGCCTAACTCCCCTGTTTTTGCTCTGTTTCTTGGCTGCAGAAAAAAACATCCTAGACGAACTGCGGAAATTGTCCGCGGTTGGGGCTGGTTTTTTCTGCAGACAAGAAACAGAGCACCAAAAACCTGTATAATCCTACCAAAAACCTGCCAACCTGTATAAACCTTCATAATCCTACTCAATCTATTCACAATCCCACCAACAATCCATTCACAATCCTACCAACAATCCAAATATCAACAAAAATCCACGAATAATCCAAAAACCAAACCAAAACCTACAAATCCACCAACAATCCAAAAACCAAACCAAAACCTACAAATCCACCAACAATCCAAAAACCAATAAATCCACCAAAATTCAACTACGTAAAACCAAATAAACCAAAATAAAATCCGACTACATGATCAAATTCGAACTACGACTGCGTAAATCCCACTACATAAATCTAATAATAGAAATCCGACTACGTAATTCGACCACATAAATCGAAATGAAATCCAACTATATAAAGCTAACTACCAGGGAAGCGATATAACTACTACGAAGCTTCGTGACGTCTACGCATACGAATCCCGGGAATCCCCCTTGTCTTCCCCAACTGAAGCTCCCTGGCTATCCGGTACCTGAAGGTATCCACCTCCTCTTGCGACCAATTCGGTACCGCGGCTAAGTTATATCCTTGTGTGAAGTAGTCCATATATTTCATCACATAAACACCGCAGTCATTGCAATTTCGTTGCTTTGGTCTAGACGTTAGAGCTAGGACCTCGATTGAAGCAGGGTCATGCCCCTTGACTAGTTGTATCATATGCAATAGTCTCGGCAACAACCATGACTTCAATGAAATCACGATCAGAGAATGAATACTATATACAATTGGTAATGACTATATAGAAGACATTAATAGAAGATAAGTAAAAGACCATACCACCACTCGTATATCCTTCCGATATGACGGCTCGTCATTCATTGAATATAGGATAAGACCTTCAAATCATCTAGTATCAAACATGAACAAAACCCGGTGCACATCTCCAACACAATAGGGGATGAATATGTAGTCCGTCTCGAGAATAGTACGCCCAATATTAGCAGAACCAGTAAAACTACGTAATGTTTTATTGCATGCCCTGTGCAATATATCTCCACTGATCCTAGATGCTTTTATGATTTTCTTCACATGTCCTTTTCCGAGTACCATGAAGTAGGGATCCATGAAGTAATAGACGAGTTTCCTCTCCCATATACCTCCATTATAAATCTCCTCCTCCCGACTCCTTAGCAATCCCTGAAAATAAATATGAAGGAAAATGTATGCACTTAGCAACAAGTAAAATGTATGCAACAAGTAAAATGAATGCAATAAGTAAAATATATTAGCAATGAGTAATGAACAATACCATATAAGTGTATATGATCCTGTCAACGATCCATGTTCCTGGAGCAAGGTCTGCATTGCTGATGCATGGACATGATAGTCCTGAACAGTAAGACCACCGGGAATCCTCGGCTCCATCCCAAAGCCCCATCCCCAATCTGAATATATCTCATTCTTCTTTGTCATGCTCAGACTCTTCATGATACTCCACTTTTCTTCTTTCATCCTGCGGGATACAAGCTTCACGGGTCTACTAGATGAGGCAATAGTCTGGGGGGCTAAGACACATGTTGGGATGGTTGTATCATGTCAATGACATCCTGGGAAGGAATGGCTGGAATGTCAAAGTTGTCAGCCGAAGGTGCAATAAAATCTGCTTTTATGTTCTCAAATGTGGGAGGTCTATAGGCAGGTCTTTGATCTTCTTCATCAACCGGGAGAAGGGTCTAAGGAAGGTACCATAAATCCTCTCAAACTCTTCCACAACCTCTATAAGAACCCTAGCATCCAACTGCTTCAACATATTAAGCCCGGAAACCATCTACAAACAAAAACATACAGTTTTTCATTAATTCCACAAGGCTATTATGTGTGCAAGATGAAATATGTGTGAATGCAAATTTGGTAGTGTGTGGTGTAATGTAAAATATGCATATTTATAAAATACTTACAACTTCATGTCCCTCAAGGCTATCATACAACTCCCTCGACTTGTATAGTTGCTGAGGCTGTGGATGCGGCTTCCCTATTCGCATATGAGATACATCTGCATACCACGCTATGTAATCAGCCTCAATTTTCCAATATTAATAAACCACCGTACAAGCCTATCCCCTCCTAAAAACATGGCCTCCTTAGGCCCCCTATATCCAAGCATGTTCACTGGCGCTCGTGGAATCTGGGAACTAGCACCAAACTGTCTTCTCACCCTGTCCGGATGCTGACACTCGACCACATCATAACATACAAGGGGAACTCGACCACACCCAGCTAACTGTGCCTGTATCATCTCACTGTCCATAATATCGTCGATTCTAGAATATGGCCTCCAAACCACCTCATCACCAGCAACACCAACAAACTCACCCCTATAGAACAATAAGCTGTGTTAAGGACATGTCTTCCTGTGCTTCTTTGAAACCCCCTGATGAGTAGAATAGGCCCATCCCTCTGCAACCGAATAATCCTCCTGACCAAGAGACCGTAAGGCATGCCAATACGAGGAAATCTCTCGTAAGATCAAACCTGTAACACCCACGCACAACAAGCAATGGTCTTATTGTCCTTCTTTGTAGCATTCTCCAAACCCCTGTATAGATGAGCTAACACAGTTGCACCCCAACCATAATAAGGAATCTCCCGCATATTAATCAGTGGGTGCATATACCGAACATGAACAAAAGACCGGTTGTTGGTAGGGAAGAGGATACAACCCATCAAGAATAGCAGATACGCCTTAGTATGTTCTGTGGCCAACATATTATTCTTCTCAGGCTTCCGTGCACCATATCTATCAAACAACCACCCTAGCTTGATGTTATTCCAATTAAAAGCCTCCTCCACATCTTCCTCAGTCAAAGGCTCAAACCAATTATTAAGAAAATACTGAGCCTTGTTCTCTATCACCCCACAAGTCAGTACATCCCCCTGAAATGGCAACCTTAGAATAAACCCTACATCCTCCAGTGTAACAGTCATCTCCCCATGTCTCATGAAGAAAGTGTTGGTCTCTGGTCTCCAACGCTCTACCAAAGCGGATATCAACCGAGTGTCGGTAGCCAAGACAACATGAGGGTCTGCAAATATCCCAAACCCGAGCATGTGTAACAATTCCCTCTGTGGTCTTCTTAACTTCCAATCGTGCAATGACTTATTTCGAGAATAGTTTTGCAACTCCTCTCTCCCTACACCATCCCAAACATTGTAACACCCCCAAATCCGGGGTCGGGGATCCGGGTTGTCACGAGTTCCATTTCCCTTAATAACACCCAATCTTAATAATTAATCAACTACTCTGTACTGTGACCCCACAATAAACACACACACCACACGTTATAGTCTCAGAGATGAACATCCAAAAATAATCATAAGTCATTTTATTCCACAATTATCTGCCAATACACCTTAAAAGGTTTTCTGAATAAATTTACATTTTCTTTGCCATTATTAAAATTCATAAATATACATAATCTGATACATCAAAAGTTGAAAGCCTAGCCTATTGGTAGTTCCTACCTCAGCTACAGCGACATCAACGCCTATAGGAAACTGCGGAACGTTTCCTATCCGCTCGCGAATCGGGAGCTTGGTCCTGTTCATCTTTTCAATCTGTTGTTGTGTGATGAAAAAAGAAAGCAAGGGTGAGCAGCAAGCCCACCAAAATAATATGTATAATGATTAACAATATATGAGCCTTCTCATAGTACTCATGAAAGTCTTGGTCAAAAGAAATGAACCAAGTTTGATATCTTAATGCGATGAAGTCGCAAAATATTCAGTATATATACATATATACTTTTCAAAATCTTGGAAGTCCTCTTCCATGTATAATATACACAAAGTTCCAGTGTATAACTGTATAAAAATACCGTTGCAAGGTGATCTCATATATCTAACCTTGTCTCAACGTTTTTCTGAAAATCTTTGTCATGCATAAGATAATCCTTTACTAGATATAAGTTTAAAAGATGAAGTTACAAGATACTCCAATATACTTATATCTTTTCCAAATTCTACTTGAACTACCACCGTTCAAGTTATAATTAGTTCAAAAGTTCATCACATAGATGAGACTACAAGATAATACTTGAATAGATTCAATCTTTGAAATATTATTGAATGAAATGAAGTTACGAGATACTTCATTAAGTCCCGATATATATATACACCTATATATATCTCTCATACATTTCCTGAAAACCTCTGTCATGTAAAGTATGAACAGGGTTGCAATATCCAATGAATTTGGAAAGAAAAGAAATTTTGGCATAAACCTGATATCTTGCTGATCAGGCAAAGATACCAATAAGTAACCTTTTCTACTAGTAGATGGACGAATTCCCCACTGGTCATCACCCTGGCCGCAATAGGACCTTATGCTGGACTGCCACTCAGCCACTTACGCATTTAATGGACTCCCACTGAGCCACTTACACTTTCATGGACGCCCACTGAGCCCATGTTGCTTATGCCGACTCAAATAGATGAACTTACTTCCCGAACGATGGGCAAGTAATCAAGATGTTTTCTCAAAACAGCAACCTCGTTGCGAATATAAAATACACCACTGAGCCGGATCCCTCAGATTTTGAGCGAGTATTTAAATCCCCTTCGAAAGGAAGATCTTAAATATAAAAATGAGTTTTGGGATTCGCTCTAACTTTTAAAAATCATTTTGAAGACTCGAAAATATTTTTAAGAATGTTTGGAGTAATGCTGATTTAATGAAATAAATCAGTCCCGATATATTAGAAAATATCTGAATATTATTATTTAAATAATATTCCCATAAGGATAATCTCTATATAAATAATTTGAAGTAGAAGTTTTAAAACTCATACTTGAAATGAATAATAAATAACCAAAGATATACTTATACGAAAGTACGATCTTTATTTGAATAATCGAAAATAAGTTTGATTATCGAAACACTATTCTTTAATAAAATAAAGAATATTATTTAATAAATAAGCGGAGTCATAAGTCCTCGAATGAATATTCGAAATAATATTCAATAATAAAATAAAGGAGTCATAAGTCCTCGGATGAATATTCGAAATAATATTCAATAATAAAATAAAGTTAAAGTTATCGAATAAACCTTATTCGATTAATAGTTTTGAAAACTATAACCATATATATATAAATATATATATATTATACTCGGGAACATCGACTCCCGGTTTAGAAATATGTTCACCTTTTGATCCCCTATACTAAGGGTAAATTCAAATACCGCTTATCTCTAGCATAGGTATTATGCAACTGTAAGCATTTTCGCCAACAGATATATAATCCAAGAATATGAAACAGGCATGCATATATATCATATCACATGCTACAATATATCACAAGAATTTGCTAATAACAAATATGCATTTATCGCAAGATCATGCATATACACATATACATCACAACAACAGTATAACGGGTAGAAAACTTGCCTGAGCGACTGGGGGTTACGAATGGTTCGGGACGAGTCTGGTAACCTATAAGCAACAAGTAAGTTGGAATTAAACCAAAGTCACTTGTAAATCTATACTCTAACCAACTCAGACTCTAACGCTCATTTTGCGCTTACTGATTCTCTTAAGTCACTCGAGTACCCTCGGCTCCACCATTTTTAATAAATTAACCATTATGAGTTTTAAGGCGATTCCTTCGCGAGTGTCTTACCAACTGCCTATTACACCTTACATAAATGTTTCATACTTCAATTAGTCCATTAAGGTCTTTAACCTATGTTTCAAAGTAAGGCGAGGGGTAAGGGTTTCGTTCGCGAAACGCCGTTACTTAAAACGGTCGTTTCTCCTAAACCGTACATCGGAATCAAACGAACTACATATCAAAACGAAGCTCAACTATCTAAACATGGCAATGGTCATAATCTAGAAGGGAGTTCTCGGGTCCAAATTTTATGAACAAAAGCAGTCTAAAGTAAATCGGACATTACGACGACTATGTTTACGCGATTACCAATGTTTAAACTACTCCAATTAACCACCAACCAACTCATAACCATCAATACAACAAAAACTTCACCTAAACCATACCACATCAGTCCATAATCTCCAAGGTTTTCAACTCAAACAACCACAATCAAGACCTATGAACTATAATCAAGCTTCAATTACCAAAACACTTCCAAATCAAACCAAACTACTAATAATCACAATCCATGCTTCTCATTTCACAAAACCAACCATTAAACTTACTAACAAATAAAGTAAAGGCTAGGGTTTGAAGTTTATACCTTCCTTGGGAGGTGTTAAGTTGCTAGGAAGCCTTAGAGAGCCTCCTACAAGCTTGATCTTTCCAAAGAAATCAAGAACACAAAGTTAGGCTTTGAAGTTTCTAATAGTCCGATTTAAAGAACTGTAAAAATGAGGGTCTTAACATGATTATTTGGACGATACTTGTGAACAAGAGTTGTAGGCCATCTCAATACCTTTCCAATGAGCTATAGAACACAATATTTGAGTGAGCAATGAAGGAGATACAGCAGTTTTAGTGTGCTGGTTCTGTTTTGGCCGAGAGATGGAAATGGGGGAGGAAATGCTTTTGCTTTCTTGTGTTGGTGGAATAATGTGGTGGATAATGATGGGTTGTCTTGATATTTTGCTAGGTTAATAATAAACAAAGGAGTTAGTGGAAGATGATCTCACCATTTGCCATGTGTTGGTGATTTGTGGTGAGATGAGATCATCCCTAGTTAACTATATAATTAACTAGCCATTCCTTCCTAACTATCACTTGGTTTCTTGTTTGATCAACCATCCACTTGCCTTGCCACTTGCAAAGGTATTTACAAGAGTCGTTATTCATTTCTTTGTCCGGTTATCACTCAATCTCGTTGATCGTTTGGTTAAATACCTTAATGGTTTTATTGATAAAATCTTCTTGGTATTTTTAATACCTAAATTAATTCTCCTTTATAATCCTTGAATTTAAAATCCTTCATCTTAATATTAATTCCTTAAATCCCTTAATGTCTGGTGGAAATCTCGGGGGAAAATAAAAGTGCTCGTTTTCAAAATCCGACAGCTTTTACATACACTTATTTTCTTTATGGAATACTAATACGATCTTAGAATTTCCATAACAGTACTCCTATATATCGTGGTCTGATAATTTTTCTTAATCAGCATTGTCAGCAAAAGTTACTATTCATCCGGGTTTCAAAAATCTCCAAAAATTTGGGTTATTACAGTCTCCCCTCCTTAAAAGGATTCCGTCCCGGAATCAGATAGAAAACAGTTGGGGATGCTTTTCTAGCATTGTGCCTTCTAACTCTCTAGTCAATTTTCCACATTATGGTTCTACCACCAAACTCTGACTAGTTTGATAACCCTTCTCCTAAGCACTTGTCCCTTTTCGATCTATAACCCTTCCTGGTTGCTCCATATAGGTTACGTCTGGTTGCATGTCTATGCGCTCATATGCCCCTATTTATCTGGCATCCGAATTACATTTTCTTAACATTGATACGTGGAACACGTTATGAACTTGCTACATATTCGGGGGTAGGGCTAGCTCATATGCTATCTTCCCAATATGTCTTAATATATCCAAGGGTCCAACAATTCGTGGACTTAGCTTCCCTTTCTTTCCGAACCTCATCCTTCCTTTCCAAGGGAATACCTATAACAACACTAGGTCCCCTATTTCATACTCTTTGTCCTTTCGAGTCAAATCAGCATACCTCTTATGTCCATCTTGGGCTACTACCAGCCGTCCTCTGATTAGATCTATTATATCCTTGGTCCCTTGGACCACTGCTGGTCCGAACATCTAGCACTCTGCAACTTCATTCTGATACAAGGGAGATCGGCATCTCTTTCTGTATAGGGCCTCGTAAGGCGACATTCCAAAACTGTCATATTATCCATCGTCATAAAAAAACTCAATTCGTGCTAAGTGATCATTCCAAACTCTTTCAAGTCTATTGCACCGGCTCTCATCATAGCTTCTATCATTATAGCTTTTGTTTCTCAATACCCATTCTTTTCCAGTTCGTAATCGCTACCACCTTCCGTTCCTAATATTATACTGGTTATACTTTTGCTCGTTAGCGTTCTATAACCTTTTAATAACCACGTCAACCTTAGTATCACGAATGTGTTTCCATTCCGAATACTACCACAACTTTATTACTCCTTTTTCAGCTGTTTCTATTTCCCAAAGTTTGATCAATCATAAAGAAGTAAAGGAATTTGTTGAGAGATCACTATGATCATGAACACTTGTTATATCACATAGTTAGTACAGATGGTGGCCAGCCTTTAGTACTTGACAAGCAATTAAATAATAGATGGCATCCTACTAGGCTTCTATCACACAGATAGATAGTCATTCGGCAATACCTCCCCTTCTGGAAGGGTTGTTCTTCTCAGCTTACATGAAATGAAAAGAAGAGAAAAGAACGAAATGAAGAGAATTGTATATATGAAAAAAAATATACTGCCACAAAATATCTGGCTTGGAACCTACCTCTGAATTATAGAGGTTTGTCATAGGAGAACAAATCATATACGTATATATATATCAACATCAAGTATTATCGCATCGCATTTCACATGCTTAAATATTTTTGCTATTCCGTCCATCATTCTATGGACCCATGCTCTTCCTCGAGCTTATACACAATCACCTTTGAAACTCCCTCGACATTGAAAATCGAACCTGGGATCCCATTCTAGACATCATCGTTACTAGAATTCTATGCTTGCATCGCAACCTTCCTCGTATAGTCATACGACCCTCAATTGATAAGGAGGAATAAATATTCAATAGGTAAATAATCTACTTAATTAGTCTATTCAATGATAACTTATACACTACCACGACCTGATTAGTGGTACTTAATCTCAACATCCATTCCAATACAACTCTCATGGTTGTAATCGACTCATTACTCGCAGAATCATTGCTGCACTACTATGGTCCACCACTGACTTACTGTCGTCATTCATTTTCCATGAAATCTTAATATCTAACCATACGGAGTCCATATATGTCGTATCAAATCCTTCTAAGGAGGTAACATAATCACCATTCACGATTCATGAAGAACACTCCTGATTCTGACATACATATATGACATGAAGCAGATAAAATTGCAGAAGAGTTTCGCTCAAAGAAACGATAGCAGGTTAATACCATTCTTAATCATATGCCTTCAATAGAAGACTTAACTCAAAGGTTTGTTTAGTCTTTTTCGAAACATAGTCCTGGAGTATTCTCAAGATAGTATCTTCTGAGATAGATAGCCCGCTCATGGCGATTACACGAATTAAACCTTTACCAACTACTAGTACGGTTGGGTATTGCACAGTCATCAGAAGGAATGTCAATCTTTCAAACCATAATACAACCTTCACAGCCTTAACCATTATCGCTATATTCCTCTGGCACGAGCGCCTATAATTGTCCTCTTACACTTAAAGTGTCGGCCACCTCTTTGGCCTTTCTTGATAGTAATATTTCCTTACAATCAATGTCATTTTAACCGCCTCCAAATAAATTTTCTACCTTATTTCAATCACTGCTTTTGTGAAGATGTTTTCCTTAAAATCTGATGAGTAAAAAAAAATATCACCATTTTTCCATAAGTTATTGCCTCAGTCTTTAGAGGTTAATCACTGTCACGACTGACTCTCAATCATACTTAGAACATCTTTTATCTTAGGTCCTAATTGCCCTGAACAATTTCGACCTTTACTGGTTCGATCCATACTTTCTCCTGGTTTAACACGTGCCCCACTTGGCATCATTATAATTACGTCATATCTCCTTTATCAACATTTCTATTCTTGAGAATTTTGAATATTACCTTTCTCCTTGTAAAACCTCTAAGGTTATCCTTGATTCGTTCCTCCTGTATTCCCTAGATACAGGGCATATCAAAATACCCTTTACTAATACTAGAACCATTATCTATATGCTTCTGAAAAATTTCTCCACTGATACTTAAAGGTCATCATTACCTTAATATTTTCCAATTCATACTGTCAAAACTCATACTATCCCTATTAAGGGTGAAATGCCAACCTTCATGCATTCCCCTATGGTTCATCTCAAGTTATCGAAGTTATATCCTTAATTCCACCTTTAAAAGGTACCTGCATCCATCCATGGATAAATCAAGTCATATATCCTTGATAGATTATCTTATTCATCATTCCCACCTCGATAGTCTATACCTAATTTCATAATAGCATCCTTATTAAAATTGAGGTCAATCCATATGGCCTCCAAAAGATAACAATGGTCATCCGCTTTTCTTTCCTGATTTGGTAATGATAACATGGATGTTCTGGAAGATATTGGTCATGTTCACGTGAACATCTTCTTAATAAATCCTCATTTTCTTTTGTTATTTATCTCAACAGTCACCTCAATGTTGGGATATCTCTCATACCTGGCGTCTCCATTTCTGGGTATCAAGCCACCGGTCTTACACTTCATATTCTTGAAGGTCACTTCCTTCATCCAATTTTCCTAATTTCTTACTTCCTTGTCTCCTCAGTCTATCCGCGTCTCATTATTTATCCTTCGAATTACCTCAAGGTTTCCTCGAATCCTCCCAACTTACAGGGGATAAAATATATGTATCTCTTATTCCTTCAACCATCAATTTTAACTCATGGTGAATCACCCTCATCCTGACGATTACATACCTTTCTATTTCTATTGCTACGAGTCTTTAGGGTTTCCTCATACCCAACTCCCTTATCATTCCTCAAACTCTATTGCCGTTATATTCCTTTCCACTTCAATTTCTTTTTATTTTCCTTTCTCTTATCATTATTTCATGAACCAACACAACATAAGCATTGATTTCAAACATCCCGTCATTCTGTATTCATGCCCTTAGAACGAATCTTGACAACTTTTACAACTTAGATTCATAATTCATCATACTCGTCTGCCTTTGTTCTGGCTCTAAAGCTTTTACACTATCTCCATAACCTTGGGAAGTACTTTCCTGAAAACAATTGACTGAACTTAAATCAGTTTATTATAATCTCTTGCTCCATGCCTTCCTTGGCCTTTCACCGGCGGGTGGCCTCTCTCTTAGGAGGGTAAGTGACAAAAATAGTCTTTTGTGATTCGTCAATCATTTAGAATCTCAAATGATTCCTGTATTTCCTTTAGCCAGGCTCTTGCCTCGACTGGGTCAGCTTGTTCCTTAGAACTCAGAGAGCTTAGCGACTTAAGGGTCCTGAAAGAATTTCTAACCGCATTATTTCCTCAGGGTGGTGGTTGGGGATAATAGTCTAAGTCCTTTTTAGACAGGTCCATGAATTGCCATATAGGGGTGCCGTCTCGGGTCTCCTTTCCTTACTCGACTTTCTGTTTCCTTAGTATGAAATGTTTCATCCTTCTCCCATACTTGGGGTTATCTTATACATTTTAAATCCTCATTTTCCACTTCATTATGTTATGGGTTCATTCTATCTTGATGGCGACCTCCCTGACTATCACGTTCAGGTTTTGCTCTAAATCTTATTCCTCAAACTAGCTTTCATCTAAGATCTCATCTTTAAGCTCTTGAACATTTGGAACCCAAATTCTGTAGGAATACCTTATTATTCCCTTCTCATCTTTCTCGGTATTAATCTTTGATCTAATTGTTGGCTCTTTGCCTTCCTTCATCACTTTTTCTGGCACAATATGTTCTTTTCCAATAATTCGGTCTGTATTGCAATCTCAAACAGCTTTTCGGTACCGGCTCCGGTTACCTTCACTTCCATTTCCATTTTCTCAAAATCTCTTATAAACTCTCTCAAATACATTATTATCTTGAGTCTCTCCTTTTTACTAAGGGCATCAGCCACCACATTGGCTTTCCCCGAATGATAAAGAATCTCCCAATCATAATTCTTAATTAGCTCTAACCGTCTCCTCTGGCGTATGTTGAGCTCTTTCTGCGTGAAAATGCACTAGAGCTCCTATGGTTTGTGTAAATCTTGCACTTCTCTCCATACAAGTAGTGCCTCCAATCTTTAGGAAAAAACTATTGCCACGAGCCCAAGCTCATGGGTGGGGATATCGAATTTTATATTTCCTTAATTGTGTTGACGCGTACGCGATTACCTTGCTGTGCTGTATATGAAGCACCCTAATTCCTTATGCAAAGCTTCAATACAAACCACAAAATCTCCTTTTTCCATCCGGCAATGCCAACATAGGGGCCATCACCAATCTTTGCTTCAGTTCTTGAAAGTTGTTCTCGTATTTTTCTGTCCATTCGAACTTCTCAGTCTTACGAGTAAGCCGCGTTAAAGGGGCTACTATCTTTAGGAACTTGAACGAACCTCCGGTAGTGACCGGCCAATCCTACCTCTGGTAGTTTCCCTAACCATGGTCATCAATTCCTCAATGGTCCTTTATTCATTCTTGTTAGGATCCTCCACGAGATCCTCCTCAGCAACAATCCCATCTAGGACCACATCCTCAACCACTACATCCTCAATATGAACATCATCCGGTCCTGCGTTAGGACGCTCTATCGGATCCACAATCCGATCTCCAATTAGTAATAAAACATCATCGCGTTGTTGCTCCTCAACCTCAGGGTTCGGAGTCCCGCTACCATATACGATAACGAACTACTCTTCTATCACGATATTTATAAGGGTTCCCATAAGGGTTTTAACTGTCAGTACTACGTTAGGTAGCCCGACTATGAACTTGGCAAGAGTTCTTATTATCTTAGTTATTATCTTAACGTCACATCATCTCTGAGGTTTATAACGCTTAGCTCTGATACCACTTTTGTAACACCCCCAAATCCGGGGTCGGGGATCCGGGTTGTCACGAGTTCCATTTCCCTTAATAACACCCAATCTTAATAATTAATCAACTACTCTGTACTGTGACCCCACAATAAATACACACACCACACGTTATAGTCTCAGAGATGAACATCCAAAAATAATCACAAGTCATTTTATTCCACAATTATCTGCCAATACACCTTAAAAGGTTTTCTGAATAAATTTACATTTTCTTTGCCATTATTACAATTCATAAATATACATAATCTGATACATCAAAAGTTGAAAGCCTAGCCTATTGGTAGTTCCTACCTCAGCTACAGCGACATCAACGCCTATAGGAAACTGCGGAACGTTTCCTATCCGCTCGTGAATCGGGAGCTTGGTCCTGTTCATCTTTTCTATCTGTTGTTGTGTGATGGAAGAAGAAAGTAAGGGTGAGCAGCAAGCCCACCAAAATAATATGTATAATGATTAACAATATATGAGCCTTCTCATAGTACTCATGAAAGTCTTGGTCAAAAGAAATGAACCAAGTTTGATATCTTAATGTGATGAAGTCGCAAAATATTCAGTATATATACATATATACTTTTCAAAATCTTGGAAGTCCTCTTCCATGTATAATATACACAAAGTTCCAGTGTATAACTGTATAAAAATACCGTTGCAAGGTGATCTCATATATCTAACCTTGTCTCAACGTTTTTCTGAAAATCTTTGTCATGCATAAGATAATCCTTTACTAGATATAAGTTTAAAAGATGAAGTTACAAGATACTCGAATATACTTATATCTTTTCCAAATACTACTTGAACTACCACCGTTCAAGTTATAATTAGTTCAAAAGTTCATCACATAGATGAGACTACAAGATAATACTTGAATAGATTCAATCTTTGAAATATTATTGAATGAAATAAAGTTACGAGATACTTCATTAAGTCCCGATATATATACACCTATATATATCTCTCATACATTTCCCGAAAACCTCTGTCATGTAAAGTATGAACAGGGTTGCAATATCCAATGAATTTGGAAAGAAAAGAAATTTCGGCATAAACCTGATATCTTGCTGATCAGGCAAAGATACCAATAAGTAACCTTTTCTACTAGTAGATGGACGAATTTCCTACTGGTCATCACCCTGGCCGCAATAGGACCTTATGCTGGACTGCCACTCAGCCACTTACGCATTTGATGGACTCCCACTGAGCCACTTACACTTTCATGGACGCCCACTGAGCCCATGTTGCTTATGCCGACTCAAATAGATGAACTTACTTTCCGAACAATGGGCAAGTAATCAAGATGTTTTCTCAAAACAGCAACCTCGTTGCGAATATAAAATACACCACTGAGCCGGATCCCTCAGGTTTTGAGCGAGTATTTAAATCCCCTTCGAAAGGAAGATCTTAAATATAAAAATGAGTTTTAGGATCCGCTCTAACTTTTAAAAATCATTTTGAAGACTCGAAAACATTTTTAAGAATGTTTGGAGTAATGCTGATTTAATGAAATAAATCAGTCCCGATATATTAGAAAATATCTGAATATTATTATTTAAATAATATTCCCATAAGGATAATCTCTATATAAATAATTTGAAGTAGAAGTTTTAAAACTCATACTTGAAATGAATAATAAATAACCAAAGATATACTTATACGAAAGTACGATCTTTATTTGAATAATCGAAAATAAGTTTGATTATCGAAATACTATTCTTTAATAAAATAAAGAATATTATTTAATAAATAAGCGGAGTCATAAGTCCTCGAATGAATATTCGAAATAATATTCAATAATAAAATAAAGTTAAAGTTATCGAATAAACCTTATTCGATTAATAGTTTTGAAAACTATAACCATATATATATATAAATATATATATATTATACTCAGGAACATCGACTCCTGGTTTAGAAATATGTTCACCTTTTGATCCCCTATACTAAGGGTAAATTCAAATACCGCTTATCTCTAGCATAGGTATTATGCAACTGTAAGCATTTTCACCAACAGATATATAATCCAAGAATATGAAACAGGCATGCATATATACCATATCACATGCTACAATATATCGCAAGATCATGCATATACACATATACATCACAACAACAGTATAACGGGTAGAAAACTTGCCTGAGCGACTGGGGGTTACGAATGGCTCGGGATGAGTCTGGTAACCTATAAGCAACAAGTAAGTTGGAATTAAACCAAAGTCACTTGTAAATCTATACTCTAACCAACTCAGACTCTAACGCTCATTTTGCGCTTACTGATTCTCTTAAGTCACTCGAGTACCCTCGACTCCACCATTTTTAATAAATTAACCATTATGAGTTTTAAGGCAATTCCTTCGCGAGTGTCTTATCAACTGCCTATTACACCTTACATAAATGTTTCATACTTCAATTAGTCCCTTAAGGTCTTTAACCTATGTTTCAAAGTAAGGCGAGGGGTAAGGGTTTCGTTCGCGAAACGCCGTTACTTAAAACGGTCGTTTCTCCTAAACCGTACATCGGAATCAAACGAACTATATATCAAAACGAAGCTCGTAACATGAACTATCTAAACATGGCAATGGTCATAATCTAGCAGGGAGTTCTCGGGTCCAAATATTATGAACAAAAGCAGTCTAAAGTAAATCGGACATTACGACGGCTATGTTTACGCGATTACCAATGTTTAAACTACTCCAATTAACCACCAACCAACTCATAACCATCAATACAACAAAACTTCACCTAAACCATACCACATCAGTCCATAATCTCCAAGGTTTTCAACTCAAACAACCACAATCAAGACCTATGAACTATAATCAAGCTTCAATTACCAAAACACTTCCAAATCAAACCAAACTACTAATAATCACAATCCATGCTTCTCATTTCACAAAACCAACCATTAAACTTACTAAAAAATAAAGTAAAGGCTAGGGTTTGAAGTTTATACCTTCCTTGGGAGGTGTTAAGTTTCTAGGAAGCCTTAGGGAGCCTCCTACAAGCTTGATCTTTCCAAAGAAATCAAGAACACAAAGTTAGGCTTTGAAGTTTCTAATAGTCCGATTTAAAGAACTGTAAAAATGAGGGTCTTAACATGATTATTTGGACGAGAATTGTGAACAAGAGTTGTAGGCCATCTCAATACCTTTCCAATGAGCTATAGAACACAATATTTGAGTGAGCAATGAAGGAGATACAGCAGTTTTAGTGTGCTGGTTCTGTTTTGGCCGAGAGCAATGGAAATGGGGGAGGAAATGCTTTTGCTTTCTTGTGTTGGTGGAATAATGTGGTGGATAATGATGGGTTGTCTTGATATTTTGCTAGGTTAATAATAAACAAAGGAGTTAGTGGAAGATGATCTCACCATTTGCCATGTGTTGGTGATTTGTGGTGAGATGAGATCATCCCTAGTTAACTATATAATTAACTAGCCATTCCTTCCTAACTATCACTTGGTTTCTTGTTTGATCAACCATCCACTTGCCTTGCCACTTGCAAAGGTATTTACAAGAGTCGTTATTCATTTCTTTGTCCGGTTATCACTCAATCTCGTTGATCGTTTGGTTAAATACCTTAATGGTTTTATTGATAAAATCTTCTTGGTATTTTTAATACCTAAATTAATTCTCCTTTATAATCCTTGAATTTAAAATCCTTCATCTTAATATTAATTCCTTAAATCCCTTAATGTCTGGTAGAAATCTTGGGGGAAAATAAAAGTGCTCGTTTTCAAAATCTGACAGCTTTTACATACACTTATTTTCTTTATGGAATACTAATACGATCTTAGAATTTCCATAACAGTACTCCTATATATCGTGGTCTGATAATTTTTCTTAATCAGCATTGTCAGCAAAAGTTACTATTCATCCGGGTTTCAAAAATCTCCAAAAATTGGGGTTATTACAAATATCCTCACTAACGTGATATCGATTATCCCAAATAACGTTATGCGCGTTCAGACCCAGCAATATATTCCCAAATTCATTAAAATTAGCCATACCTGAAAATATTGTAAACAAAATTCATCAATCACCACACGTTGAACAATATTTTTCGATTTAAAATAACAAACTTAAACACCACGTATACAATAAAAACAATCACCATGTATACAATCACCACGTACACAATCAAAGCAACAAAATATTCGAATTAAATAATAACAATAACCTCAAATTTAAATGCCATCAAAAGATAAATACCTTTGAATTAAATAGCCATAAATTTGAATTAAATAATTATATATTCGAATTTAATTTGGTTGAACATGATTGAATCATTTTTAACATATGGAGAAATTATAACATTATTTAAGAAATTATAACATTCGAACTTAAATAATAACATTTTGAATTTCACATAACAAATTGAATTCTTTTATTTATTAATTTGTGCAAACATAAGCATGATGGCTACGGAGAAAATTTGATTAGGAATAACAATGATTCAACCATGGCATTCGTAAGTCATACACTCATTGAAATTATAACCCTAAATTTATAATTATAAATTCGAATTTAACACTAAAAATTGAAAAACTCGAATTTAATTTCATATCAAAAAATTCAACCAATCAAATAAACAATTCAAAATTATTAACCCTAAAAATTCTAAAAATTCGAATTTAAAATTTAACCTAAAAATTATACGTTAATTAACCCTAAAAATTGGAATACTAAACTTAATCATATAGAAAATCATATCTAAAATTCGAACAATAACAACAAAAAATACAAAAAATCATATCAATAAAACAGAAAATTACAAAAAATAAAGGATGATAATTATAAGGAAAAGGGGATCGATTATATACTGTAATTAGGAAAGGGGAACGATTCAAATCTCGATTATGGGTCCACTATCCTCCCCGATTCAATCTCCCTCTGCTTGTTGTGTTTGTTGCTTGTTGTGTTGTGTGTCTGTGTTTGTCTGGGTTTTTTCTGGTGTGCTGTGAATGTTTGCTAGGGATTACATAAGAAATAACTAACCCCAACCGCTGAAATTGTCCGTGGTCCATAGGCTAGGGGTATTTTGGTAATTATAATGTATCGCGGATAATTTCCGCGGTCCCTTTCATGTTGTTTTTAATCCCAACCGTAGGATCCACCATCCAACAGTGTAAAAACTGTTTGTTATCTACCGGTCTACAACAACCGTTTGTTGTAGACCGGCCCCCTTTAAATTTAGAGTAATGCTACAGGTACAAAAATAGCACCCAAAATAACTCATAAAATGAGGTGGCTAGGCTAATTAGGATTACATGTCATCACCTTACATCTATTTACTAAAATAAAAATAAAAATGATATTAATAATAAAAGATTTGAATTTCCTTGTATCTCTCCTGATTATAGGTATCAACTGTCAAGTGCATCTTGAACATCTTCCATAGAGACTACTGTTCATCTTACCATCTCTCCGTGTCACTTTGATCTCTAAATTAATTTTCTTGTATATCTTAATTAAAGGGTTTTGTATCATTATTTCATGTCACAAACCATATACTTCTTTCAAATTTTCACAATGAAATGTAGTTGGTTACTTTTTCACACCTAACATCATGAATGCTACTTGCATGATTTGAATTCAGGAGTTCTTTGTGTGTATTAAATGTAACTATCATATTGGATCACTTTGGCTAGTTTGTCCATATAGTTTTAATGTGTTTGACAAATTTACTCAATGAACTAACAGTAATATTTTTTTAGCAGTTTGTTCCTTGGCAATCCTTGATGGAATCGTAAATGCTTAATTTTTTTTAAAAAAATTGCAGATAACTTCAATCAAGCTTTTAATCATCATGACTTTTTCAGTGTAATTGGCCTTTAAAATTAGAGATGGGCGATTTTCCTAGAGTGAACAAGCATGACTTCCGGATCTGGTGACTTTTATCAAACTCAGTGGCCTATGATAGTAACACATGAAAATGACCAGGATGAAAACACTTTGGAAAAAAGTCCGCTCCACCAAGAAAAAAGTTTGTAGATAACTTCAATCAAGTTAATAATCTTAGTGACTTTCACAATGTAATTGGCCTTTAAATTTTGAAAGTCATAGTTGGAAAGAGTTAACAAATAAGAGTTGAGACTTGAGGATCCAGTTACTTTTAACAACCTCAATGGCCTATGCTAGTAACACAAGATTTTCAGGGTCCAAGGCCTAGTCATAGGGAATTTCAGCTGCGCCCCATTATTTTTTGCACTATCAGTGAAAAATTTTGCAATACTAAATTAAACTACAAAGTTAGATTAAACCAAAAGAAAATACATATTTACAAAAATACATGTTTAATCAGCTATACAAGGATACATTGAGTTGTAAGAATTAAAATCTTCTTGATTCTCCTTTGTCACTTTAATTGCAAGTGCATAGTCATATTGTTCTACGAATTGCTTTAGTGTAGTTTTAGAATTAACCTATCCATCAAAGAAAGAATTCATACTCTCACTCCGTTGGATGGTTGACATACATGCCCAAAAAATATCTTTCACATAAATTGGCACCCAACGTTCTCTTTCACCATACAACTCTAGTAACCACTCATTACTCTGAAATTCATACTTTTCAATCATCTCATTCCAGCTTTCTTTAAATTCACCTCGACTAAGAGAATTATAAACTGAGGCTTTCAGGGCAAATTTTATTGAATCATACTCTTTAAGCTCTTATAATTTTTCCGGAAGTTTCTTTAGTATATATGCCACAAGCACCATCGATGACGAGCATGTGGAAACACATCTCTAATTGCATTTTACATAGCTCTATCTTGATATGTGATTATTGTATTTGGAGCTTGTTGGGTAATGAATACAACGCAGGGGGGTGAATGTATTTTTGACAATTTTAGTTTTTTTTTCTTAAGCTTGGTGAACAATGCAGATAAGAAATGTAACTTGTAAAGATAGTATGGTTTGAATGAAATAATAATACATGCACAGGAACACACTATCTTTCAAAACTTCACTTAATTTTATATTAAAATCAAGTATGTGTTTTGCTACAAATTTTTGAGTTCTTGTTATGTTAAGAACTCGGCTTCTCTCTTGAGAGTTACAAGAAAAAAATAGATATATCTGTTACCACTAAAAACAAAGCAAATAGTGTTTACTTTATAGAACAGTAAACACCGGTTATTACACCGCATGCAATAGCATCTACTAAACTCTATTTTTGTATATTCAAATCTTTATATTTCTGGCTTAGTGAATCTTTTCTAATCTTACACGCCTGTGACTTTACTTTGTCAGTTAAACTTGGCCTTTCATTTCGTACTCTTCAAGCTGCTTTTTATAGATTTTTCAATCCAAATGATTGGATTGTTTGTTGATTGATGATCTTGGATATTGAACTGGTCTGTATTTTGTACTTTGAGTTTTACCTCGAGATCTCCAGTTTGGTATATAGAGAACTTGACATCTCGATAAGTATAATGGCTTATCGAGGTCTCTCATTACTCTATAGTTGTTTTGACTTGTAGAGGTCTCTAAGTTCTCTATAAGAGAATTTAGCTTGTCTAGATCTCTCATCTTCATGTCTTCACTTTGACTTATCGATATCTCTGAGTTCTCTAGTAGCAAATAGACTTATCGATATCTCAGAGATCTCTAGTGACATTTTGACTTATCGATACCTCTAGAGTTCTCTAGTGAAGAAATGACTTGTCGATATCTCCAATCTTCATGTCTTCAATTTAGCTTGTCGATATCTCTGAGTTCTCTAGTATCTTTCCTGACTTCTCTATAAGTCATTCTGGAGTTCTCGAATGACTTCTCTATAACACTAAATCTGTGACTTGTAGAGATCTTGACTTCGAATATTTTTCTCAAAACATATTTATTCAACTCCAAGCTTCTTCATAATTCTTCAAAGGCATGATCTTCCTGATCTTCTTCCAGATAGAATTCTTAGGCATGATACTGTTTACAAAAAAAGAATCCAGTCTGCCCTTGAACATTTTTACAGAATTTAAATGTTTCAATACAAGATGCAAACTAAGATTACAATACAACTTACTTAGGGTTGTCAATTTGACTTAGTCTTTTTAGAGTGCAGGCATGTCTTGCACAACAATCTTCCCCAATTTTTGAGAAGATTGCTTATCACAAATTCATGCCTATTAACAAGACTAACCCCAAGCTACAATGAAAAATTAGACTAAACATAAATATTGACACAAATACATCATTTATACATCAGGTGATTTCTTGATTTTAACAGTAACATACATTAAACAAAAACTGGAACTTTTAATTCTTCTCTAATGGGATCCTTTAGATATACAAGAATTTCAAGTTCCTCTATGATTGGAGTCCTTGTTAGAGCTTCCACAAGTTTAAGTCTGTCTTTCTTTGGATAACCATCTATTAACTCAATCCTGAACTTTGAGAATGAACCAGATTTTATATTTAGAAATCTTCCATCCTTGGAAATTCTGCTCATCCCTTTTGACTTGAGTTCTTCTGATCTTTTAATATACATTTCAATCTCCTCATCATACTTCCTCTTTTTCTCCTCATATTCAGCTTTATTTCTTGCTCTTCTTTCCTCTCTTGCAATCAACCATTATACTAAAACAGATCTCCATGCTTTTGTAGCAGTATCCTTATCTTTTAGTAAGCTTATCACTCTTTTAATTTATGTGGGAGAGAGAGTGTCCATTAAGTTACTGCCAAGAAATGTGAAGGACCCGTCTTCAAAGTAGATTCTTACTTCTCTTAGAGTTATAACACATACTCTAACTATTTCCTCAGCTAGTTATTGAAAATAATCTTCTTCTGAGATGCACCAATTTAGAGGTAGAAAATCACTTTGCTTGAAATAGTTCTAGATGGCTCTTTCAGTAACTTGCACTTTTTCAGTATGCTTGCCTTTTTTAGGCTTCCTCCCAACAGACTTGTAGTTGACTCTGAGTGATGGTTTTACAAAGGGTAGGTTTATGGTTTTCTTGAGAGATGTTTGGCTAGAGGTGATTGGTATTTTTAGAAAGGTGTTAGCAGTTTGTTTGTATAGGAATTTAGGCTTAGAGGTTTGAAGTGGTTTGATGTTTGAGTTTGTTGGCACAGAGAGTTGAGCTTGGTTAATTTGGATTTTCAGGGTTTGTTGGTGTTATCCGGAGCCATCTTCCTTTTTCTTCCTTGTTCTCTCATCCCCTTTCTTCTTTTCATCATCCTTCTTCTCTTCTTGCTTCTTATCCTTGCTGCCAGTTGCTTTTGATGATTGACTTGGATTTCAGCCATAAGGTTTTGTTTATCATCCTTCTGCTCATCATCCTTGTCATTTCTTAAGTTGTATTGAGTATTTGGCAACATGATGTCAGAATTTACAAGATATATTTCCAAGATCTGCATCATCTTCTCATCCTCATGCTTCTTACTCCTTTTGTACTTTAGATCAGACTGTAAAGTCATGATCAGCCTCATATTTGTTCTGACACAGCGTTTAGGAACAAGGAGATGTTTGTATTGTTTGGTTATTGGACAAACGTAGACCACCCATTTGTGTGTATATAGATAGGCTTCAGGAAAAGCTATTATCTGTGCATTTTTGAGCTCATGGAGAAGTTGGGTGTCTTCTTGAATAACTGGATTTACTTTGTCAATCATTACATCCAGTTCAGATGTTCTTAAGGTTTTAAGATTTGGAAGAGACACCTGAATACACCTGTCCACACCACCATCATTGATATTCACAACAATTCTCTTTTCCAAGAAGTTATCAATTCTCACAACCACTGCCCTGATGAAGTTGATGTTTTTGGCCAAAGCTTTCTTGTAGGTCATGTAATTGTTTTGAAGAAACATTCTTAGTACTGCAAGAAGTTCACTGAATTCATGGTCTGATTGGGTCCTTTGCAGCCTTTAGAAGTCTTTCTTTTCCAACATCAACTTGAGCACTTGAAGAGCTTTGACCAACCTGAATAGGCTCTCTAGACTTAGCTTTAGCATCCCTATATTGTTGAAAACTAGCCTCAGTCTCCCCCTTAGTCTTGGTGACAGGCATGTGTAGGGGAGTTGGAATTCCAGGCCTTATTTCTTCAGATAGTGAGGGAAGTGGAATGTTGAGTTTCCCCATGATGGATCCCAAGGCAACAGAATTCTGCATTTGGAGATGCTTGTGAGAGTCCACCAAGGTCTTGATATCTGATTGTTGACTCTTGACTAGAGAAGTTAAAGCCTGGACTTGAGCATTTAAAAAGGCATCTGAGGTCTCTAGAGAAGCAACTTGTGTCTTGAGGTCTTGAATGTCTTGAGTAGATGATCCTGAAGTAGAGATAGCAGTAGATGGTCCAAATAAAGCTTGCACATGCTTTTGTATTTCATCAATAACCAAAGGGGAAGGAGTGTATCTTGCAGTGTGTATTTGATCTAGCTTCCACCTTGTGTCATTGGAGTTTTTGATGTGATCTTGAACTACCTTGTGCAAAGCTACAAAGGAGTCCTTCAGTTGTGTAACACTCTTGTCAATCCCACTGAGATCATACCTTGACATCTGTTCTGAAAAGGTTTTAAATTGCTTCTTGATCTCAGTCTAAGAGGGAATAATTTGATCCATCTTTTCCTTCACCATTTTCATAATTTTTTCTTGATTTCCATTCAATGTTATTTGAAGTGCTTTTCCATAAATGTGGAAAGACTTGATTTAAGCTTTGTAGACATCATTGATGGCATCATACACTTCCTGAGGAGTTAGGGATCTAGCATTGTTTCCCAGAATGATGATGTACTCCTCCCTGAACTGAGCTAGCACAACATCCATTTCAATAGTGAATTCCTTATCCATCTAATCATAACAGTTTGCATCCTGACCAGCTTCATCAATAATTTTAGCTTGATTTTCTTCAATATCGTCCTGGTAGGTGAGCATGATAGCTTGGTAGTCCTGGTTTGACATGTTGGATATGAGTAGCTGTTGTGATATTTGTGCAAGGCTTCCAAACCGATCAATTCTAAGATCTTCAATGGTTGAAGGTTGATCTGCAGTTTCTTGGAGCCATTGGGAGATTAGGTAAGGTTGTTGAGGTTGAGAGGTTGAGGATTGAGGGTCAGAACCACCTGTGACAGAAGTCACAGTTAGACTCACAGATTTCTCTGTGTTTGTGACAACTTGTTGTTCCTCACATGTAGTGGGAACCTCCAATTGAATTGGAGGGGATTTGACTGGGTTACTGTTATGTGCACCAGTCTCAAACCCTTGTGTGTCTTGCACCACACTGTCACTTAAATGTGTTATACTTGCCTCCTCTATGACATGATCATTGGTAATTATAATCCTAGCATCAACTGCTAATGCAATTTCTGCTAGGGTTTTGAGGGGAGTTATTCCTGGAATAGGAACCTCCAATTGAATTGGAGAAGATTTAGATAGCTCCCCCTCAAGAGTACTACCCTCAAACCTATCAGTCTGTGAAGACTGATTTGCACATGAAGGTGCATTGTGATCTCCATGGGCTCTTCAGTAAAAACTTATGAATCCCCCATATTTGTGTTGGTGTCATCAAGGTCTACCTCAGCATGTAGCCTCTCACCAACTAATTATGGTTTTTGGGTGGTGAGCAAGTTTTCTTGAACCAAGTCACTTGATTGGGGCAACACTTGAGGATTTGATTCAAGTGTTTCAGTATTGGAAGAAGAAATATTAGATATATGATTGTGAAGCTTAAGATTGATTGTTGGAACCTCCTCCTGAATGGATGAGGGAACTTCAAGGGATGTGCTCTCCTTGTGTGTGTCATCCTTATTTCTCTTACCATACACTTGGATTTGTTCAAGTGTTGGCTGTGCAGACTATTTACAGGGTACATTGAGGAGAATGCTCTTTTCAATAGAAACACCTTGTTGAGAGGATGTCTCTAGAATCTGTTTTGGCCCCATTTTTACAACTGTATCCTTTTGGGAGGATACAGAGGTGGTTTGAGTGGGCAACTCAGTTTTCTTAGCCTTTTTTGTTTTTCTGACGTAGGGTGACTCAGTTAGTGTTTGTTCCTCACCACTCTCAGTTATGATTGGTAAAGGTGTCTGCTTTCTTTTTATTTTTCTCACTTCACCCTTTTGGGAGGATGAAGTGGTTGGTTTCCTAGCTACTATAGGTATAGAAGAAAGGGTCTCAGCATTGGAAGGTCCCTTTTGGTGTTCCTGTGTTTTTACTTCCACAAGTTCAGGGACCATTGATGTACTAGATTGAGCATTAGTCCTCATGTATGGCATGGGGTAAGGATAGGTATTAAATCTTTCAATCATGAAAGGTGTTAACTTAAGACCTACATGTACCTTATTTTTAGTAGTAAGTGATCCAAATAGAATTTTGGACACTTGCTTACAGTTGCCTATTTATGATCTATCTACACCATTTATCAAATGTATGTCATTCACTTTATTCAAAGCATACATAATGAATCTAGGAAGAAATATTTCCTTACCTCTTGACTCCAATGGCATTGTTAGTCTGGTGCTCAGCTCCTCCAGTATGTAGTGTCCTACATTAATCTGTTTGTTGTGAGCCATTGAGTAGACCAGCTTTTGGACAACACTAGAGATGTTGTCAAATCCTGACTTCCTGCAATTGAAAGCCCTTATCACTGAATCAAAAAGAAAGGACTATTCTATCCTCAGGTTCTTCTTGTTCATGCTTGACAGGTTGATCTTCTCAGAATAGTTGATGAAGTCCATGAATTCATAAAGTTCATCCTGAGTTGGAGCCTCCACCAGCTTGTCAATAGGAATTCCTAGTGCCATATTGACATCATCTTCAAAGATTTCCACCTGTTGCTCCTTGATTGTGCAATTTATTACAATTGATACAGCCTGCTTCTCATGCACAGTTGTCCTTGTTACTGTTGTGTTCCACAAATCCCCTAACACATCCAAGTAAAGTATATGATTAGCAGTAAGAGCCCCTACAAAGTAAGTCTCAAACAAGAACTTGACAAAACTTTTGAAAGTTTCAGGAGCTTGGTTTGCATCTAAGAATGCAAGGAAGTTAATCTCCTTTGGGATGAAGGGTGCAATATTGTTTGTTGCCATTTTTATGAGTATGAAGTTTAGTGCGTAAGAAAAATTAGTTAGAGAAATCTTGAAACGAGAGAGAAATCGGTTTTGGATTGAAAAAGCCAGGTCACTTAGAGTTCTCGAAGGCGTAAGTATACATGTATCAAGATGTCTGGGTATTTATAGTAAAAGCAGATGACTTATCGTTGTCGAGAACTGAAAAATAGACGTTTGGAATTAGTCTATCGAGAAGTCACTTTGAAATGTGAAAAATATATCGATAAGTCATTTTATTTATTCTTGTAGAGAACTAAAAATAAGCTTATCGAGATATCCAATAAATACCCAGTTTGTCCAAAATGGACTGAATTTGATTCCATTTTTTATTTGAATACATTAAAGTAAAATCAGAATAATTTTACCAAAAGTATTTTACCAAAATAATTTATTGAATTAAATTATTTCAGTTCTGAGTTATTTTTAAGTTTAAAAATTACACTTCTAGAGAACTCAGTAAGTTATCACTTGCCGAGAGCTCTACAATGACTTATCAATAAGTCATAATAAAGCTTATCGAGAAGTCACTCGAGAAGTCAGTGAATTGTCTTATCGAGAACTCACTCGAGAAGTCTTAAGATGATTTATCGATAATTCAGTTAGACTTATCGAGAACTCAGTTCTCTATATACTTTTGATCACTTTGATTCTGTCTTGTGTTAATTTTATGCATCTAGACAGTTTTCTTAGAATTTGAAAAATTCCAAGCTGAATTTTGAATATTGAAAAATAAATATGCAGAGATTTCTGAAATATTTATTATTCATATTTCAATTAATTTCTAATTAAATCAAATTAATTTTGATTTACTAGAAATTAATTTGCTGCAACACATTAGCTGAGTTCTTTCCTTAGTATGAAGAGTTAAGCATTCCAATTTCACCCACAAGTCTAGTGAAAGTTGCTTCATTCAAAGGTTTAGTAAAAATGTCAGCTAATTGTTTTTCTGTTAGAACAAAAATGAGCTCAATGGTACCATTTGTAGCATGTTCTCTAATAAAATGGTATCTTACATCAATATGCTTTGTTCAAGAATGATTAACTGGATTAGCCAGTATAGATATAGCACTAGTATTTTCATACATAATTGGAATTTTATGTAATACAAGGCCATAATCCATTAGTTGATTTCTAATCCAACGCACTTGAGCACAACAACTTCCTGCAGCTATGTATTCAGCCTCTGTTGTAGAAGTTGACACGGATTGTTGTTTCTTGCTATACCAGGATACAAGTTTTTATCTAAGAAATTGACAGCTTTCACTAGTACTCTTTCTGTCAACCATGCATCCAACAAATTCTGCATCTGTGTATCCAACAGCTTCAAAACCAGTTCCCTTAGGATACCATAATCTCAAGTTTGGAATCCCTTTCAAGTATCTGAAAATCCTATTTATAGCCATCAAATGTGATTCTTTTGGATTGGCTTGAAATATTGCACACAAATATGTAGCAAACATGATGTCTGGTCTACTTGCAGTTAAGTAAAGCAGTAATCCAATCATCACTCTATAGCTTAAAATATCTACACTTTTTCCCTTTTTATCTTCATCCAACTTTGTTGCTGTAGAAATGAGCGTAGATGCAGGTGAACAATCAACCATGCCAAACTTTTTCAATAAATCTTTGACATACTTAGTTTGGCTGATGAAGATTCTATCACTTCTTTGACTGAATTGAAGTCCAAGAAAGTAACTTAATCCCTCCATCATACTCATTTATATTCACTCTGCATAAGCCTGGAGAATCTTTGGCAAAGCTTTTCATTTATAGAACCAAAGATAATATCATCCATATAAATCTGAACTAAGATCATATCATTACCATGCTTCTTGTAGAAGAGAGTCTTGTCTATGGTACCTCTAGTGAATCCATGTTTAATCAAAAATTATGATAGTGTGTCATACCAAGCTTTAGGTGCTGGTTTGAGTCCATAGAGTGCCTTAAGTAGTTTGTATACAAAATTTGGAAATTCTGGATCTTCAAAACTATGTGGTTGTTGCCCATAAACCTCTTCTTCCAACTCACCATTAAGGAATGCACTCTTCACATCCATTTGATATGCCTTGAAATTTGAATATGCAGCAAATGCTAGGAAAATACTTATTGCTTCAAGTCTTGCAACTGGAGCAAAAGTTTCATCATAATCAATTCCTTCCTCCTGTGAGTAGCCTTTTGCAACCAACCTTGCTTTGTTTCTGGTAACAATTCCATTTTCATCCATCTTGTTCCTGAACACCCATTCTGTTTCAATAATACTTCTGTTCTTTGGTGCAGAAAGCAATTTCCAAACTTTATTTCTTTCAAACTGATTTATCTCTTCTTGCATTACAGATATCCAATCAGGATCAAGAAGGGCTGCCTCAATTTTCTTTGGCTCAACTTGTGACAGAAAACATGCATGAAGACATTCATTTGCAGTTGCACTTCTAGTCCTCACTCCAATAGTTGGATCACCAATAATTACTTCTCTAGTGTGACTTCTATCCCACTTCCTTGTGTGAATTTATTGACTTGTATTTTCTGCTTCTTCTTCATCACTGGCATGACTTTCAGAATTTTCTCCTCTTTTTCCCCCTGAGTTTGTGCTGTCAAATTCAGGTATTTGAGATGAGCTTCCATTCTCATGATTCACTTGATTATCGGACTCTTCTATAATTCTGTGATTTGTGTTGATTTCAGATTTATTATCATAGTCACTATCAATGTTGATATTTTCAAACTTAAAGGCTTCAGCTTCATCTTCATCAAGGCATTCCAAGCCTGGGCACTTGTCATCATCAAAAGTAACATATTTCCATAATTTTCTTCTGTTCAATCACATAGACTTTGTATGCAGTTCTCTCCAATGAATATCCCAGAAAAATTGTCTCAAAAACTTTAGAGTCAAATTTTCCCACATATTCAGAGTTGTCCTTTAGCACATAGCACTTGCTTTCAAACACATGAAGATGTTTCACAGTAGGCTTTCTTTTAGACAAGATTGAGTAAGTTGACTTGTCAAGATTCTTGTTAATAAGATATCTATTCTGAGTATAGCATGCAGTGTTCATATCTTCTTCCCAAAAACTAGTTGGCAATTTTGCATCTTGCAATATCATTCTAGAAGCCTCTACTAGTGTTCTATTCTTCCTATCAACTACCCCATTTTGCTGAGCTGTTCTAGCAGCTGAGAACTCTTGAACAATGCCATTGTCTTTGCAGAATTCAGTTAAAGTTGCATTCCTGAATTCTGTTCTATTGTCACTCCTCAACCTTTTCACACAGTTCTGATCTTCAGCCTGCTTCTCAATCTTCTTTATGTGCTCAATTATGATGTGTGGAGTCTTATCTTTAGAATGTATAAATTTTACCCATGTATATCTTGAGTAGTCATCCACATCACAAGTGCATAACTTTTTCTTAAAATTGACTGGACATTAACTGGTCCAAATAAGTCCATGTGAATAAGCTGCAAAGGTGCACTTACAGAATTTACATTTTTACTCTTGTGACTTGATCTTTTTATTTTTCCTTTTTAACAAGTATCACAGACTTCATCTTGAGCAAACTCCAGATTAGGCATGTCTCTTACTAACTCCTTTATGACCAAAGTGTTAATTGCCTTGAAATTTAAGTGAGACAGCTTTTTATGCCATAGCTTGCTTTGTTTTACAGATGCCTTGGTGTAGAAGTAACAAACTCCATCATTATTTGCTGAGTCCAAGTCTGTAACAAATAAGCTTCCTTTTCTTGCTCCTTTTAGAGCAACTTCACCAGTTCTCTTGCTGATAAAAGTGCATTCTTCTTTGTTGAATAAAACTTTAAAGCCTTTGTCAGCAAATTGGCTAACACTGAGAATATTCACTTCAAGACCAGCTACTAGTGCTACATCATCAATGACAACATTTCCAGAGATCAATTTGCCATATCCCATTGTGAAGCCTTTGTTGTCGTCCCCAAAGGTCAATAATGGGCCAACTTTCTCCTCAAACTGTGATAGCAGGGCCATATCACATGTCATATATCTTAAGCATCCACTGCCTATGATTCATATGACTTTATTCTTTTTTCCCTGCACACAATGAGTTTAAGTTTATTTAGCAACCCAAGCAGTGTTGGGCACTTTCTTCTTGTTAACAGAGTGAGCAGAATCAGAATGAGTTGTTTCAGATAAAATAGAATTCATTGACTATTGTGCATTTTCCCTTTTTGTTGTAGACCCAATTTTTGTTTCTTTGAGGTCTACTCTCAACTTGTGGCAACTTTTCATCACTTTCAAGTTGCAAGGTGTTAGGTCCCAATTTGTTTATAGAAGGGGGGGTTGAATGCAAACAATACCGTTTAATCGAATAAAATGCGGAATAAAAAAGTGAAACAAAATTCAAGTTAAATAAAACTTTTATTAAACTTGAAAGGTATTACAACTACGGTATCGGTTACAAGGGATTAATCTCAAATCAATTATTACAAATCTAGAATAAATTCGACATGAACTTTTTCTATTTTTGCAATTAAAAGATCAAATGCTAAATGCGATTTGAGATTAAGTTCTAGGGATTTTAATCCGCTAGATTGATACACAAGAACAAGATAAATAATTCTAGTGGATTGGATTTAACTTTTCAATCTAGAATTTTGATCTTGAATAAAGCAGATGAAGAATAAAATGTTGTGCCTTTGTTATCTGCTGCTTTTTCTCTTGACTTATGTGTTCTGTATGAATTATTGCATGCATATGTTCTGCTGTGTTTTTTGTTGTTTAAGTAAACAGAACAATCCAGTTTACTCAGCAAGACTTTCGGCAAGACAATCAAATGAACTGGTATGACAATCTATTTGAACTGGTAGGACTTTCGGTGAGACTATCCTCTTGAACTAGCAAGACAATCCCAATAGCTAGCAAGACAATCAGAATGAACTAGCAAGACTTTCGGTATGACTATCAATTGTCATACCGATTGTCATAGTAGGTCAAATCAAATTGTCTTACTGAATCATTAATAGATTTTAATCTAATAATAATTCTGAAAATCCTTAATATTAATTCTGAATTAATTAATCAATTAATTCAATTAATCAATAAATTAATTTTTGCAGGTATAATTTATTTTCTTAATTAAATTATTTGATTTAATTAATTAATAGAGAATTAATACTAATCTTGAGCAGCAACCATTCTTCTGAAAATCTTCTGAAAATTACTGTCAATTATGAATCAATTCCACCACTTCAATGTTGACACTCGATGTACTGTCTGGTTCATGAGTGACTAACTTCCGTGACGTTTCTTCAAGCCTTGACCTTGATACTCTTGATTTTCTTCAGACTCAATCCTTGTAATTAATTGATACCCTGACGAGATCTCTGTCACTTGATTAAATCCACAATCTTGATTTATATCACTGAGGCTTGATCAATTTCTTGAGCTTCTTCCAGTGAATTAAGTCTTCAAGTCTGTAGATGAATAATGTTTCTTAACCCTTTGACAGATGTTACTCTGTGAGATCTCTCTGACGATAGATCCACTATTTACTTATTACATTCTTATTTGAGTTGAGTTAAATCCTCGAATATACAAATAGGCTATGCCATATGCCTTTCAATCTCCCCCTATTTGCTTGTTAGACAATAACAACAAATACCTAGAGGATAACTCAACTAACAAATAAGAAAAAGATATAAACAGTAATGCAAAGTAAATAGCAGAGAAGTTCTGGATTATATTTAACATTTTCCAGATTCCAAAAGAAATTTACAAGTGAATACAAGATAGATGTTCCTCTAGCCTGAACATATAACTACATTAGACTATCTTGATTCATAAAGCTCTAATCATATTACATTGAGTTTTGAGCTAATTGATTTCAGTTGTCTTCTCTTCTGACTTCACCTTCTTCTAAATCTTGAAGCAACTCTTTGTCAAAGACACGATCCTTTTCTGAAGTGAAGCTTGCTGGTCTGACTGGTTGAACTCCAACTGACTTCAGCTTATTCTTGATCTGATTGTACCTTTTAATATTCTTTTCACAATAAGCTTGAATCAAATCAGCAGCTTGAGTCTTCAACATGGATGAGTATCCAGCAGTTCTTAAATGATGTTCCATCCAGACCAGATGCTTAGCTGAGTAGTCTTTAAGAGATTGTACATCTAGCTGACAGATTTGAAGACAATCAGACTTAAAGAATCTCACCTGATGAGGATTGTTGACCACTTGAGGACTAGCCCTGCTGGCAAACTCTTTAAGCCTTTCTCGAAGAACTTCATTCAATTCTGAGCTTCTTTTTACCTTGTTGAGAAGAACCCAAATCTCTGACAAAGAACGATTCTCAAACAGATGAAGTGACACCTTGAAAGATCCTTCACTCTGACAATATACAAAAATGCTCATCTCATTTAGGGATCTATCAAAAGCAGTTGTGATCCTTGAGACTTCAGTCTTGATAGCATTCATGTACATGTCATTGTTAGGATTTGAGATTTCCATCTTGTCAAGAAGATGTAGGAACTGTCTATCATTGTTAGTGCTCAGCTGAGGCATATCAAGTACTCTCCTAGCTTCATCCCATTTCTCACCAATCTCCAGTCTGACATCTCTTCTCCTTTCTTGAGCCTTAATGTCATGAAGACGTTGCTTTTGAAGAGTTTCTGTTCTTTGTATGTCTTTCCTCATGTCAATGATCTGGGAGACCTTTTTGAGTTCAGCTTCTTTTCTTTTCATCTCTGACTGCTGCTGCTGAAACTCTTTCTCAAAGATAGGATCCACTGTAGCTTCCTCTTCCCAATCTCCAAAATCACTTTCCTCTTCAGCTTCAAATAAACCATCTTTATCTTCCAAGACTGGTTCAGTGGGAATGTCAAAAATGTCAAAGTCATCCTGTTCTCCACTGTAATAGACATCATCAACCTTTCCTTTGTCCCCAGTAGAGGTATCTTTTTCTTTCCCCTTTCCACTACTCCCTTTCTTCTCCCCCTTAGTTGAGGGATCCTCTACTGACTTTCCCTTAGATCCTCCATGACCTCTATCACCTCCCGAGCCTGAGCCTCCACCAGACGGCCATTCAAAGTAAGTCCTTTGTTCTTCATTGGGACAGTGAGAATTTTTGATCATATAGTACAGGTGCTTCATCCCTTCATTCAGATGTTCCATACCTGTCTCTATCTTCAGAAATGTAGAGGAATCCAGTGAATGATTCATTTCAACCAAATCTTTAATAGAAGTCATCCTTGTATGTAGAGAGCAGAAGTCATAAATGTCATCAGCTGATAAAGTTGGAGTTTCCTGAATGGAATTGAGCTTTGGTGTGACAGTGTTCTTGAGATCTGAGATATCATTTCTTATGAGTGCCAGCTGATTGTTGACAAAGGTGGAAGAAGAAGACCGTTCAACCACTTGTGCTTTGAATGCTTGAGCTTCAGCTTGACTTTTAGCAAGTTCTTCTTTTAGAGCAGCAATTTAAGCTAACAGGTTTACAGTATCAGTGTCTGTGTGTGCTCTCACCTGAATTTCACTCGTGTTTGGTTCACTCACCTCACGTGCTTGTGTTTCTCTCAATATAATTGCTCGTGAGGAGTCTTCCTGTTGATGTTCTTCTGTACCTGCAGTTAAAATCACCCTAGCCTCTTCAAGAGAGGTCAGTGGTGGTGTAATGGGAATTCGCGAGTCCCGATCCTCAGTCAAACCTATCATTTCATGTGAAATAGATGTCTGAATTGCTTCAGGATAGATTGACCGAGTTGCCCTCCACTTTCTCCAGATAAATCTGCGAGTGGAGAATCCCGTGAGGGAGCCAGAGGTGTTTGATCTGGGAGGGGAGAAAATGACTCTATTAAGGGTGGCTGAGAGTCAGATTTTCCCTCAGAAGCATGTGACTGCTCTTCTGCCGTAACTATGGCAGGCACTGTAACAGACTCTATGTGCACTCCTCGCTCTGTGTCCTGAGTATCATCTGTGGATATGTATGGTTCCATTGTGAGTAATGGAATTGTGCTTGACTCAGTACAAGATGCCATGGCCCTATGGCGAATTTCAATAGATTCATCCTGTTGAGAGAATGTCTCTAGTAACTGTTCATTGGCCATTTCAAAGTCCATGTCCTGTTGGGAGAACAAGGATGGGCTTTCAGATGCCTCAGTATAAGTTCTTCTTTTCTTTAGAGGAGGCAGAGCTGAGGGTTCACTCACATTTAACAATGCACTACTTCCTATTAATCTTCTGGGTAACATTTTAGACAGTGGGGGAGAGGTTGAGATAGAATGTGACTCTGTGTTTGGCTCTATGACCTGGGATTGAAGCTGTGGTTCTACAACTTCATGGTCAGCCCTATCAACCACTGAGGGTCTTTCAACAGAAGTAGGAATGGAGTGAGAGTGAGGAATTACTACCTGTAATGGAAGAGCATCTGATGTTGGAGGAGCCTGGGTGGCTTGAACCACTGGAGGTTGAGGATGCTGTTCATGACCAGGAAGATTGAAAATAGGTAAAGGAATATAAGTGGCCATGAAAGCAGATACAAGTACTGGAACTTGCATGAATTTAAAGGTTGTGTCTTGGCGGGTGTAAATCTTTTTGCTTACTGGAGGGGGTTCGGTTACTGCAGAGTTAGCAAAAAGGGCTTTGTGTTCAGGTGTGAGAAGATGATCTGCTATAAGCATGAGAAAACGAGCATAGTAACATGATACCCTACGATTTGTAGAATGATCACGTAAAGCAGTAGTGAGACGTCTCAAGAGAATGGGAAAAAGTAGTTTGCCAAAATTGATCCTTTGATTGAAAACAACCGCAAGACCAATATACTGCAGAGTGGAAGTGATGTTGTGAAAGTTGGATTTAGTGCAGTTGGCAAACACCTTAGAAAGTGTATCGAAGAAAATATCCCATTCAGACACCAAATTGGATTTTGAAAGTTTGGTTAAATTGATCACCCCCTGATAGTGAATAGCATGGAAAAAGTTTGTGATATCATTTTCAGAGGGTAAATTACAGAAATTGTCCAATGGAAAATTTAACGCCTGATTGACTACTGTTTCATCAACCACATACTGTGTATTTGCCACGGTGAATGAAAAAGATTTTGAATCATCGGCCACAGTAGAGGTTGTGCAAATCAGTCTAAGCAGATCGACATTTAAAATCACATTTGATTTAATAGCAGAGCTAACAATCGAATGGTCATTTAAAAATCTAATCCAAGGCTTAAATTTTTCCACATCATATTTTTCCAGATTAAAATAACCAACATGATTATGCGCGACAATTTGGAAATTGAGAGCCATTTTAAAATAATAATAAGACACACACTTTCAGAATTTTAAGAATAATATTAAGAAAATTCGAATTAATTAAATTAGTTTAATAATTCGAATTAAATTAATTATAATCGAAAAATTTAGACAGGAATGTATCTCGTTAAAATTCCTAACTCACAAACACAGTTTTGAAAAACCAAAAGACACAAATCAGAAATTAAAAATAAAATAAAATAATAAAAAAATACCCAAAATCAAAAAAAATAGAAACTGATTTTGATTTGATTGATTTCTTTTAACAAAAATCCAACAGCACTTCTGTATGTATATACTTGTATGTATATATCACAGGAGTGATGATTTTTGTATGCTGAGTAAAAACTCGAGCAAGAAACAATGGTGACTGTGGTTGAATCGAAGAGAGAGAGAGAAAGAAGGAAAAAAACTGTTGAAATTTTAGAAAAACAAAGAAAATGAACTGATGAAACTTAAAACACACACAAAAACATGTTAAGTAGTATAACTGGTATGACAATCCGGGATTGTCATACCGATTGTCATACCAGCTTAAAATAAAAGCAATAAAAGTAATAAACACTAAATAAATATAACTGGTATGACAATCTGATAGTCATAGCGATTGTCATACCAGTATAAAATAAAAGAAAATATATATATATAATGTTTATAACTGGCAAGACAATTGATAGTCATACCGATTGTCTTGTCAGTATAAAACTATACTGAAAAACACTAAAATGACAATTATATACTGAAATGACTTTCAGCAAGATAATTTCAATTGTCTTGCCGATTGTCATACTGGAAATAAAATGTTTACAAACAGAATTAATAAGTGTATGTGTAAGTACTGAAATGATTTTCAGCAAGACAATTTTAATTGTCTTGCCGATTGTCATTTCAGTAGAAAGACAATCAAATTTGTACAGAAAATAAGGAAAACTGAAATAAAGTCTTATATAAATAGTAGAAATGCAGAAAATATTTACAAAATTAAAATAATTAAAATATTTCAGAGATAATAATATTTTTAGTCCAAAAATAGATTTCTTTTGAATTTTAACAAATTAAATTCATAGAAAAATATTTTTAGAGAAAATAAAATATTCTGAGACATTAAAATTAACAATTTGAGTAAATAAATAAGATAAGATAATAAAAATTCCATAAAAATAAGCAAGAAATATGATAAAATGATAAAATAAATTTGCAAATAAATTTTTCATTTATGAAAAATTCATTTGTAAATTCATTCAAGAACAGATCTCAGATATTAACTAAATTAATCACTAAAACTATTTAACATGCCCAATTTACCAACTAATCTGGTAAATGTGGATTCATCAAGTGGTTTATTGAAAATATCTGCTATTTGTTCTTCTGTTGGAACAAAAAATAGTTCAACAGTACCACTCATGACGTGCTCTCTAATAAAATGATACCTGATGTCAATGTGCTTTGTCCTCGAGTGCTGCACAGGGTTGTTGGTGATGGCTATTGTACTTGTATTGTCACATAAAATAGGAATTTTGTTCAATACAGAGCTATAGTCTCGTAGCTGGTTCCTAATCCACAAGATCTGAGCACAGCAGTTTCCAGCAGCAATATATTCAGCCTCGGCCGTTGAGTTGGAAACTGTTTGTTGTTTCTTGCTGTACCATGAGACTAGTCTGCTTCCTAGGAATTGACAACTCCCTGAGGTGCTTTTCCTATCAACAACACTTCCTGCGTAATCTGAATCTATATATCCAACAAGGTTAAAACCAGATTCTTTAGGGTACCAAATACCTAGATTTGGTGTTCCCTTAAGATATCTTAAGATTCGTTTAACAGCAACGAGATGAATATCTCTAGGATCCGCTTGGAACCTTGCACATAAACATGTAGCATACATAATATCTGGTCTACTTGCAGTAAGATAGAGTAACGAGCCAATCATACCTCTGTAGCTTGTGACATCTACCTTAATGGAGTTTTCACATGGTCCAAGCTTGACAGCTGTAGTTGATGGAGTCCTTGCTGATGCAGAATCCTCTAGATTGTACTTTTTGAGGAGTTCCTTGAGATACTTGGATTGACAAATAAATTTTCCATCTAACCTTTGATTTACTTGTAATCCAAGAAAGAACTTCAGCTCTCCCATCATGCTCATTTCAAACTTGCTGTGCATTAACTTAGCAAATCTCTTACAGAGATTATCATTAGTAGACCCAAATATTATATCATCCACATAGACTTGGACTAATATAGTATCATTCTTATGTTTTTTAGAAAAGAGAGTTTTGTCTATGACACCTCTAATAAAGCTATTTTCAATAAGAAATTCAGAGAGAGTGTCATACCATTTTTTTGGAGACTGTTTTAGCCCATAGATAGCCTTGAAAAGAAAGAAGACAAAATCCAAATGATCTGGATCTTCAAAACCAGGAGGTTGCTCTACATATACCTCTTCATCCAGCTTTCCATTCAGAAAGGCGCTCTTGACATCCATTTGATAAACTTTAAAGTTTGAGAATGCTGCGAATGCCAGAAATATCCTGATGGCCTCAAGTCTAGCCACTGGAGCATAGGTTTCATCATAATCAATGCCTTCAGCTTGAGAATACCCTTTTGCTACCAGTCTTGCCTTGTTTCTTGTAACCACACCATCTTCATCTAGTTTATTCCTGAATACCCACCTAGTACCAACAGCTTTCTTGTGTGTAGGTCTAGGTACCATTTTCCAGACTTGTTGACTTTCAAACTGATTGAGTTCATCTTGTATAGCAATCACCCAATCTGGATCAGTTAGTGCTTCTTCAATCTTCTTAGGTTCCATCTCAGAAAGAAATCCTGAGAACAGACACTCATTTTGAGTAGCACGTCTAGTTCTGACTCCAACATCTGGATCACCAATAATCAACTCAAAAGGGTGAGCTTTATTCCAGACAGTCTGTCTTGGAAGATTTGATCTTGATGATTCGCCTTGAAATTCATTGTGATGTTGTGTCCTACTAGATGATCCTTCAGCATCTCCCCCTGAGTTGTTGCCATGTTGACTTGAAGATTCTCCGTCAGTAGCAGTGGTATCTCCATTGTTGCCAAAGTTTCCATCACTATTACCTTGAGTATCGTCATGATTAACAGGTTCTTCACCAGCAACAACCTCAGGTTCTTGACCATGTTCTGATTCTGAATCTGACATATCATCAAACTTCAGTTTCTCAGAAGGATCTTCAGTTTGGATACTAGGGAGTTTAGTGTCATCAAATGTAACATTGACACTTTCAGTTACTTTGTGTTGATCAATGATATACACTCTGTATGATCTTCTTCCATATCCAACAAAAATACCCTCATATGCCTTTGCCTCGAATTTACCACGACGCTCATCTCCATCCTTGAGCACGAAGCATCTGGCACCAAATACATGAAAGTATTTGATAGAAGGTTTCTGTTCATTCAAAATCTCATAAGGAGTTTTCATGAAGTCTTTGTTGATTAGAGTTCGATTCTGAGTATAACATGCAGTATTGACAGCTTCAGCCCAAAAGTACATTGGAAGACCTGATTCACTTAACATCGTTCTTGCAGCTTCAATCAATGTACGATTCTTCCTTTCTACCACTCCATTTTGCTGAGGGGTTCTAGGAGCTGAAAATTGTCTGGTAATCCCTTTGTCTGTACAGAATCCATTGAGAAGTGAATTCTTGAATTCTGTTCCATTATCTGACCTTATTGTTCTAACAGGGACGTTAGAATCTAACTCAACCATTTTGATATGATCAATCACAACTTGTGGTGTTTCATCCTTAGAGTGAAGAAATAAAACCCACGTATACTTGGAATAGTCATCAACTATCACAAGACAGTAACACTTCTTTGACATCGAAAGGACATTAACTGGTCCAAATAAATCCATGTGCAATAATTGCAGAACACCAGTTATGGAAGATGTGTCAGTGCCTCTGTGACTTGCTTTCTTTGACTTTCCTTTCTGGCAAGCCTCACATAGTCCTTCTGGAGAGAATTCCAGCTGAGGCAGACCTCTTACCAATTCTATTTTTACAAGAGAATTCATTGTTTTGAAATTGAGATGAGAAAGTCTCTTATACCATAGCCAACTTTCATCTGACGATGCCTTTGCATAGAAGCAATTGACTTCAGGATTGCTTCCAGAGTTCATGTCAGCTACGAACAGATTTCCTTTCCGGATTCCCATTAAGGAGGGTTTTTCACTTTTCTTGTGCAGAATCTGACACTTCAGCTTGTCGAATAAAACATTGTAGCCGTTGTCACAGAACTGACTAATGCTAAGCAGATTGTGTTCAAGTCCTTGCACAACATACACATTTTCAATGATAACATTTCCAGCTAGCAAACAGCCATATCCCTCCGTTAAACCTTTGCTGTTATCTCCAAAGGTAACCACTGGGCCAGCTTTCTCAATCACATTTGATAGCAGGGCTCTATCTCCGGTCATATGTCTTGACGATCCGCTGTCAAGAATCCACACTACCGGTTGTACCTGTTTAATGCCCTGCAATACAAATGGATTAGACCTTCTTCGGAACCCAAGCTTGGCTGGGTCCGGCATACTTGTTAAATTGGCCTTTATCAGGCAAAACAATATTCTTAATTTTAATATTCTCAACGTTCTCAATGACTGAACATTTGACCTTGTGAACAGCCTTGACAAATTTTTGTTTAGGCTTAGGCACAAATGTCTCCTTTCTAGCTTTAGGAGGACTAGCAGTCTTAGACCTATCATTCTTTCTATTATTCACATACTGACGAGGAGTAGTCTTATCATTAGAAACATGCTTATCATTAAAATAAGCAAACATCAGATTAAAAGCACAAGACATACAATCAGGAACACCACATGCTTTATGAGAAGGATTAACAATAGGCAACTTATGCATGGTAGACATGGCATTTGTGTTATCCAACTCATGTGTGTCTGAGTTAGTCTCAGTTGCTTTCACAACCTTGACTGGAACTTTTGACACACTTGACTTGGAGACAGCTTTCTCATTAGCATTATCTTCAGCACGGATTTCTTCTTGAATAATAAAAGAGGTCTCATCAAATGGTTCAGTAATTGATTCTTTATAGAGGGGTTCATCAACACCCTTAAGCACATGTGGTACTTCCATGCCTTTAGCACAGACATGAGGAGGGGAGTTTATGCCTAATTTTCCGATAGCAGCATTGTAATCATAACCTATACCAGATGTTTGATTAACAGCTTGCTTATTGTAAAACTCTTTGGACTTCGAACAAGAATTAAAGTAAGCTTTAACCTTAGCCTCAAGACCGGTGATCTTGTCTTTGAGAATAGTTTCAAGTTGTCTATAACAGTCAACTCTATTCTCTAGAAAAGATACTTGTTCTTTTAATTTATCTTGATTAATGTGCACAAGTCTTAATTCATTGACCTCTTTCTCAAGGTCTTTGATTTGTTGATTTAACAATTCATTATCACGACGAGCACAATCTAAGGAACCTCCTAGATGATAAACTAATTCAGCATCAGTAAATTTTACCTCTTTTCTTGATGATGAGGTGTTTGCATTACTAGCCATGAGAGCAAGATTCCCAACTTCTTCATCTTCACTGTTAGTATCATCCCATCCTCTTCCCTTTGCCAGGTAAGCCCTTTCAGATTTACTCTTTTGATTAGAATTGTAAGAGTTCTTCCTTGCTTGTTTTGGCTTCCTGCATTCTGTGGCAAAGTGTCCCAACTCATTACAGTTGAAGCATCGAATGGTGCTTCGATCAACCATCCCTGTTTTATACCCACCACTGCTGGTGTTAGAGGATGAAGATCCACCTTTCTGGAATCTGTTGTAGTTGGACTTGTACTTGAACTTGGGATTCCTTTTGAATCTGACATTTGAGAATCTCTTGACAATCAGGGCCATTGACTCATCCTCCAATTGCTCCAGTTCTTCCAAGGAATAATAATCATCTCCTGATTGATTTGTAGTAGGAGGATCAAATTCTGCTACTATCACATTATCTTCAACCTTGGAAGACTGTACCATTCTTTCTGACTGTTGAGATTATTGTTGATATTGTGGTTGTTGTTGTTGTTGTTCATCAGCTACTAGAGCAGTAGACGTGTTGACCACTCTTCCTTTCCCGTAAACTTCCTTCTGCTGAATCTGCTCCAACTCATAAGTCTTTAACACACCATAGAGCCTTTCCAAAGAAATCTCACTCAGATCTCTTGCTTCTCTTATGGCAGTGATTCTATGTTCGAGATGAGTTGGCAGTGTTAAAAGGAACTTTTTGTTGACCTCCTTGATGGAATAGTATTTACCATTAATGTTCAGGTTGTTGATCAATGCATTGTACCTCTCAAACACTTCAGTGATTCCTTCTCCTGGATTGGATTTAAAATATTCATACTCAGAGGTTAGGATTTCTAGCTTGTTCTCCCTAACTTCCTCTGTGCCTTCATTAATAATCTCAATAGTTTCCCAGATATGTTTGGAATCTTTACAATTCATCACATGTCTATTCATCAAGGGATTAAGGGAATCTACTAAAATTAATTGAAGGCTAGCATCCAGGGAGGCTTCTTCTATTTCAGCAGGAGAGAAATCCTCAGGATCTTTCACATAAGTTCTCGCTTTGGTGATCACCACATCATTTTCTATTACCTCTGGTTCAATAACCATAGGAATTTTTGGACCCTTCTTTAACACTTGCAAATATTTGGGATTAGTCACTTGTAAAAATGGTAGCATCTTCTTCTTCCACATAACATAATTTTCTTTATCGAAAAGTGGAATTTTAACGGTTCCAACTTTTTGTGTAGTCATTATGAATTTTTTGAGTGAATAAAAAATTCAAGAAGTGAAAGAAATACAAAAGTCTAGGATCTAGATTTGTACGTTAATCAGAAGGCTCTGATACCAATTGTTAGGTCCCAATTTGTTTGTAGAAGGGGGGGTTGAATGCAAATAATACCGTTTAATCGAATAAAATGCGGAATAAAAAAGTGAAACAAAATTCAAGTTAAATAAAACTTTTATTAAACTTGAAAGGTGTTACAACTACAGTATCGGTTACAAGGGATTAATCTCAAATCAATTATTACAAATCTAGAATAAATTCGACATGAACTTTTTCTATTTTTGCAATTAAAAGATTAAATGTTAAATGCGATTTGAGATTAAGTTCTAGGGATTTTAATCCGCTAGATTGATACACAAGAACAAGATAAATAATTCTAGTGGATTGGATTTAACTTTTCAATCTAGAATTTTGATCTTGAATAAAGCAGATGAAGAATAAAATGTTGTGCCTTTGTTTTCTGCTGCTTTTTCTCTTGACTTGTGTGTTCTGTATGAATTATTGCATGCATATGTTCTGCTGTGTTTTTTGTTGTTTAAGTAAACAGAACAATCCAGTTTACTCAGCAAGACTTTCGGCAAGACAATCAAATGAACTGGTATGACAATCCATTTGAACTGGTAGGACTTTCGGTGAGACTATCCTCTTGAACTAGCAAGACAATCCCAATAGCTAGCAAGACAATCAGAATGAACTAGCAAGACTTTCGGTATGACTATCAATTGTCATACCGATTGTCATAGTAGTTCAAATCAAATTGTCTTACTGAATTATTAATAGATTTTAATCTAATAATAATTCTGAAAATCCTTAATATTAATTCTGAATTAATTAATCAATTAATTCAATTAATCAATAAATTAATCTTTGCAGATATAATTTATTTTCTTAATTAAATTATTTGATTTAATTAATTAATAGAGAATTAATACTAATCTTGAGCAGCAACCATTCTTCTGAAAATCTTCTGAAAATTACTGTCAATTATGAATCAATTCCACCACTTCAATGTTGACACTCGATGTACTGTCTGGTTCATGAGTGACTAACTTCCGTGACGTTTCTTCAAGCCTTGACCTTGATACTCTTGATTTTCTTCAGACTCAATCTTTGTAATTAATTGATACCCTGACGAGATCTCTGTCACTTGATTAAATCCACAATCTTGATTTATATCACTGAGGCTTGATCAATTTCTTGAGCTTCTTCCAGTGAATTAAGTCTTCAAGTCTGTAGATGAATAATGTTTCTTAACCCTTTGACAGATGTTACTCTGTGAGATCTCTCTGACGATAGATCCACTATTTACTTATTACATTCTTATTTGAGTTGAGTTAAATCCTCGAATATACAAATAGGCTATGCCATATGCCTTTCACAAGGGATGCAATCAAACTTATCACATAATGAGTAGGTATCATTTGCATCTTCTTCATTATATTTGCATGCTCCTTATACTGGCTTGCTAATAACCTTTTACAAAGGTGAGTTAGATGATTCACAGAGCCACATCTTTGATATTGTTTCCTTGGAGCATCTGCAACATGAGCAAAATTGTTACTTTTGTTTATCCCAATCTTCCCATTTCTATTTTTCTTTTTCTTTCTTGCATCTTCAGTTTTTGTTTCCTTGACAAGTGTCTTGGAATCTTGGTTGACCATGGGCTTCTTTTCAATTTTGAAAATTGGAGTTGTTTCTGTATTTTTCTTCTCATTGTCTTCATCAGCAATTTCTTGCTTTATAATCAACTCTTCTTCACTGAAATTAACTTTACATGCCTTGAACATAGGTGAAACAACCTTTTTCAGCATAGCTGGAACATCTTTATTTTCTGTTGCTTTTCCTTTGTCACCTATATCTTTCTTCTTGATGTTCAAGGCATCATAATCAAGACCAATAGCTATATTAGCACATGGCTTGTTCTTCTCATGGTATTGTCCAACCAACTCAGATGCATTTCTGAAAGATTTCAACTTGACTTCATTCTTTTCCACCTTTTCCCTCAACGCAACTTCAATTTCAGCAACACACTTTAGCTTGTTTTTCAGATATTCATTTTCTTGCTTGACTGACTCAAGCTCCACAAGCAGTAGATCCATTTTTTGTCTTTCACTCTCAAGCTTCTCATTAGCCTTGGTTAGCCTACTGACTTCTTCAGTAGCTCCTACTAGACTAGTGTGTATATGAAACATCTCCACACTCATCTTTTTCACAGTCTCCTTATATTGACTAATATTTAAATTAATAGTGGTTAGAGTTGGTACCTTTGATTTCAACTCAAGATAGGCCTTGTCTTTCTTCACCTTTTAGGCTTTTTGCATTCAGTAGCAAAATGACCCAACTCATCACAGTTGAAGCACCTTATCTTTGATATGTCCACAGATCCTGTTTTATAGCCACCTTTGCTAACTAAATTAGACTGAGTTTTTGGTTTCCAATTGTTATTGTTGGAAGATTGTCCCTTACCTCTGAAAAACCTTGGCTTCTTGACTCTAATATTTGAAAATTTTCTAGCCAAGTAAGCCATTGACTGATCCATTTTATCTAATTCATCCAAGGTGTAATATTCATCTTCCTTCAGCTCCAACATAACTTGCTTCTGAGGTCATTTGTTCTTCTGTTCCATAGCTTGACTAACTGAAACTTGATCATCTTGATCATCTTCACTTTCTTCTCTGTCATTTATAATCAAAGCACTTGAACCATCAACAATATATCCATGATGTGCTTTCAATGACTTTCTTTGCATCATTTCAAGTTCATAAGTCTTCAAGATTCCATATAGAACTTCCTAAGTTATTCTTCTCAAATCTCTTCCTTCTCTAATAGCTGAAATTTTATGTTCAAGATGGCCAGGAAGAGCTAGCAAGAACTTTAGGTTAACCTCCTCAGCTTTATAATATTTATCATGTAGCTACAAGTCAATTATCAATTTATTAAACCTTATTCCTTCTTTAGGTTTAGCCATAAACCCCTCATATTGAGAAACCGGAATCCTCCTTTGGTTTGACCTAACCTCCTCTGTTCCTTCACACAAGATCTCAATTTTCTCCCAGATTTTCTTAGATGTGTCACAGTTGACAATGTTATTGTACATTACATTATCAAGTGACTCTATCAAGATCAGCTGCTAGCCACTGTCTAGGGAGACTTTTCTTTCTCAGACCCAGTGTACTCTGAAGGATCTTTAGAAGCATAATGTGCTGGAATGACCATGTCTCCATCTATAGATTCCTCAACTCTTACCATGAGGGTAAAAGGGCCATTTTTTTAGGATCTGAATGTACAGTGGATTGGCCATCCTGATAAACAGCAGCATTTTCTTTTCCTTTACTGTATAGTTAGATCTATCAAAGGTAGAGATTTTAATGCTGCTAAGTTTCTGTGTATCATTCTTCCAAGCTCTTTAATCTCTTTACTTTCAGATTTTGCTCTGATACCACTTGTTAGATCTGAAAGGTAGGAATTTCTTATTTTTCTTAAGCTTGGTGAACAAAGCAGATAAGAAATGTAACTTGTAAATATAGTATGGTTTGAATGAAATAATAAGACATGCACAGGAACACACTATCTTTTAAAACTTCACTTAATTTTATATTAAAATCAAGTATGTATTTTGCTACAAATTTATGAGTTCTTGTTATGTTAGGAACTCAACTTCTCTCTTTAGAGTTACAAGAAAAAATCAGATCTATTTGTTACCACTAAAAACAAAGCAACCAGTGTTTACTTTATAGAACAGTAAATACTGGTTCTTACACTGCATGCAATAGCATGTACTAAACCCTATTTTTGGATATTCAAGTCTTTCTATTTCTGGTTTAGTGAATCTTTGCTAATCTTGCATGCCTGTGACTTTACTTTTCCAGTTAATCTAGGCCTTTGATCTTGTACTCTTCAAGTTGCTTTTTGTAGACTTGTCAATCCAACTGATTGGATTGTTTGTTGATTGATAATCTTGGATATTAAATTGGTCTGCATTTTGTACTTTGAGTTTTACCTTGAGATCTCCAGTTTGATATATAGAGAACTTGACATTTCGATAAGTATAATGGCTTATCGAGGTCTCTCATTACTCTATAGTTTTTTGACTTATAGAGATCTTTGAGTTCTCTATAAGAGAATTTAGCTTGTCGAGATCTCTAATATTCATGTCTTCACTTTGTCTTATCGATATCTCTGAGTTCTCTAGTGGCAAATAGACTTATCGATATCTCAGAGACCTCTAGTGACATTTTGACTTATCGATATCTTTAGAGTTCTCTAGTGAAGAAATGACTTGTCGATATCTCCAATCTTCATGTCTTCAATTTGGCTTGTCGATATCTCTGAGTTCTCTAGTAGCTTTCCTGACTTCTCTATAATTTATTCTGGAGTTCTCGAATGACTTCTCTATAACACTAAATTTGTGACTTGTAGAGATCTTGACTTAGAATATTTTTCTCAAAACAGATTTATTCAACTCCAAGCTTCTTCATAATTCTTCTGAGGCATGATCTTCTTGATCTTCTTCCAGATAGAATTCTTAGGCTTGATACTGTTTACAGAAAAAGACTCCAGTCTGCCCTTGAACATTTTTACAAACTTTAAATGTTATAATACAAGATGCAAACTAAGATTATAATACAACTTACTTAGGGTTGTCAATTTGACTTAGTCTTGTTATAGTGCAGGCATGTCTTGCACAACAGAGCTCGACCAGACATACATGTTAACCAAGACTTAAATAACCATGTAAAAGTTCTAGTATCCTCTTTTGAAATCAAACCACAACCAAGTAAAATTAATTATCCATGGTGATTAACCCCAACAAATGGCGCAAATGGCATATCATACTTATTTGTCAAATATGTTGTATCAAAAGTAATGACATCATTAAAATCCTCATATGTAGCTCTACTTCTAGCATCTGCCCAAAAAATATTTTTTTTAAGTCGACCCTCTTCGTCGAAATCCATTACATAGAAATTTTTAAATTATCGGCCTGTATCTTGAGAAAGTATTTGTTGATTGTATTTGCATCTCCTTCACCAAGACGTAAATGTCGTACTTGGTCAAGAAAATTTCTACAATCTTTTTTCCAAAAAAGGAACATTATCTAATCCACTAGCTTCGACTATAATAGAACGGTAACTCTTATTTGGTCGAAAGAATCGAGTTTTGTTTGGACTTAGTAAGTGATTATGTTCTAAAAATAAAGAACTCACAGTGCATTTTCCATCTGGCCTGATGATAACATTAAGCCTTGCTTTACAATTTGTCCCAGATGTCGGCTTCATGCTAAATTCATTTTTTGATCTGGATTCTCTATTACCTGCCCTGCCACATGTTAATGTTCTGTATATTTTTTCACCCGTGTCATATGTTGATTTTGTTCTCTATAAAATTGAAAATCCTTTTCTATTAGCGTAATTTTCAAAATACTGAACAAGTGATTCATATGAATCAAATAACATACCCTTTTTAGGGTCTTCTGCCTCATCTATTGTATTTTCAACTTTAATCTCCATGGTTGATTTTACCTTATTATGCTATTTTTGTAAATTCTCAACTTCAATCTTCATGGTTGATTTTTCTATATTATGCTCTTCTGGTATATTGCAATATGGCATCGTGTTCTCAATATTGGTTTCTCAGCTGTGTGTACGTGAGTATCGACAAACAAACAAGGGGGGTAAACCTTCAATAGAGATAACGATGAAAATATATAGGTATTAGGAGATATATAAGGAAACACGTATCTTTAATTAATTTATTACATTTTTGTTTTAATCATAATGATAAATATGAGCGATACCTGTAATCTCATACAGCCATGCCACATCATTTTTTGGTGTTATTTTAGGATTTTTTCTGTACCCCTTAGCATTACTGTTATATTTATAATGCAAAATTTATAGTCTGAAATTTTTCTTAAAAAAATGAATTTCAAAATAAATTTAGTTTTGAAGGTGAAGGTGTTAGCGTTTTAATTTGTGAAATGCATATGCACCGAGGCCTCATCATTGTCTAAAAATAAACATGATCGGCCCAACTCAACAATAATGGGACATATGTAAAATTGGCACTAAGATTGTGCCACTAGCAAGCCTGTTGCCTATAGGAAGAACCACGGTCACCTATATGCCAATTTACAATAACAAAACGGATGGATCAGAATAGATTGACATTAAGTGTTTAAACAAGTTAGATAAACAGAAGAACCTCTGACCTATGCATATATATATTTTTAAACTGTCTATTGAGATCGACGAGCCAGATTTTGTGTTACTCTTAAAAACTGAATAAAAGCAAAATCTCCAGAAATAATCCTGTTAGAAAATGGAAAGTTTGAGACATGTTTTAGACATGTTCTTAATGTAATTTCCTAAAACTAATTGTTGGAGATTGTTCTTTGTAATGAGAACTTAAAATTTCATTTTTGGATCTAAGTCATTTTTTTAGTGTAATCCATATAGAAATTGAGATGAAGTTAGTAGCTTGAAATGGGTTTTTGGTTTTTGTTCCACATTGATTAAGTAAAGAGCGGTGTAGTGCTTTATATAGTATCATGTGCATGGTGTTATTATGTGCCTCGCGCGCGCACACACATGCGCGCCGCCGCCGCCGTCGCCGCCTCGCCACGTCACGCCAAGCCACGCCAAGCCACGATTTAAGAGAATGTACCGGCGTCTCGCGTACGCGAGGTGACCTGGGCGAGAAATTCTACTTAATGTTTAATTATGTTGAAGTACAATATGGATCATCTGTTGATAGACTGATTATGTGCATTATCCGTTGATGGACAAATCCTGGCGTGCCTGGATCAGGATTTGCTGCATATACATCCTGATGACTGGATCAGTATTTGCTGAGAAATCCTGATAATAACTGTTACATTTTTTATTCTGGAAATATTCTATTAAATGCATATTAGGTCAGAATATTTATTTTAATTAATGCATATATTCAATTATGTTCTGTGTTGTATTATATACTGAACAAAATGTTTGGAATAGATATACGTCACATTTTTTGTGAAACCCTACCTGCTATATCTCTCTCTCTTTCTCTCCTCCATAATATGCAGATTAGCATAGGTTTTCTGGGAGAACTGAGGTCAGGTCGCTGTTGAGCTTTACGTATTTATGGATGAATTGCTCTGAGTTGTTGTATCCTGGAAGTGATATTGCTGCAACCCAATACAGTGTAATTGGGGCAATAATCTCTTCAAGGACAGTCTAGACTTCTCGAAGGCTAGGCGCCTCAGTTGTTCATAGTTCTTTTAAATTTGTTAAAATTTCTGTTAGAGCTAAGTATTCTATCCTCTCATTGTCAATTCAGTTATTGATTTATAATCTTGTTTCCATTCGTATTTTATTTCGCTATTTAGTTTATTGCCTGTTCTTGCTTAATAGTGATTATATATAATTGCATCATTATTGCGCGTAGTGTTAGTTTGTATTACCCAACAATCTTGAAGAGATTAATTATTATATTGTGTAATTAGAAAGATGGTTAACGAAACTGCTGATGTTCAAAAAACTGTTGAGACTGGTTCTGGTTCTGATGGTACTGCATCCATTGATTGGACCACGTATAGTTTTCCCCGGCCAATTGATTTATCGGGTATGCCTGATAAATTCAGTGGTGGAGCTTCTTTTTCTCGTTGGAAGAAAAAGATGAAGCTCTGGTTAACGGTTAAGGGTCTAAGGTTAGTGGTGCAGTATGATCCTCCTGTATTGGATCAAGAGAGAGCTGAATATGTTAAGGCTTATGCTTTATGGGCTGAGAAGGATGGGGTGGCTAGGGCATCCATTTTGGTAGCCTTGGAGAACACCTTGTTCGATGTTTATTCATTTGATGCATATACTGCTAAGGTCTTATGGGATAAGCTGGACCAAACCCATAATATTGATTCTCAAGGACTTGAGAAGTATTTTGTGGCTATGTTCCTTGACTTCAAGCTGGTGGATGGAAAATCCATGACTGAACAGGTTCATGAGTTTGAAATGTTGGTTCAAACTTTGGGTGAGTCCGGTATGGTCTTGCCTGAGAAGTTTCAGATTATGTCAGTGATTGAAAAGCTCTCGGAGTCTTGGGAAGAGTTTTCTCTCTCCCTGAAAAGGCAGAAAGGAGAGATCACATGGACTAACTTGATATTGGACATCTCTGTGCAGGAGCAGCACAAGTCTAAATAAGGACATGTGATGTCTGCTGAACATGGGAACTCGAAGGTGAATGTAGTGATTGTAGGACAGAAAAGAAAGGTAGTCACTAAGAAGGCTAACACTAAACCTGACAAGAACAAGGCTAAAAAACCAAAAGCAAACAAACCATGTTGGTCTTATGGATAGGTTGGTCATTGGAGCAAGGAATGTCCAAGTAAGAAAGCTAAGAAATCTGGGGTGGTAGCTCAAGCAAATACTGTGCTTGGACTTGGAACCACGAGTGGGCCTGTAGCTAACATGGTCTTTGGTGAGGTTGTTGCCTATGTATGTTACTTACAACCATGTACTACTTTCCAGTTATCTGTCACATGAGTGGTTGATTGATACTGGAGCTAATGTGCATATTTGTGCTGATATTAGTTTAATTGTATCTTATCAACAGAGTCATGGAGTGACAGTGACGATGGGGAATGCGAGTGTTGCACAAGTGCTTGGAATAGGAAACATGGACCTGAAGTTTGCTTCGGGGCAGATTCTATCTCTCACTAGAGTGCATCATGTTCTCTCCATTTGTAGAAATATAATAATTGGAAGTTGTTTAGTTAAAAATGGCTTTGAACTTTATTTGAAATGTAATAAAGTAGTTATTATGCATACTGGTACATTTTTTGGCAAGGGTTACTTGTCTGATGGTTTGTTTTTAATAAATGTTGAACCCGTTTTGAGTGATTTTATTAATGATAGTGTTGTACCTTCTGTTAATTGTGTTGAATCATCTGATTTGTGGCACTTACGACTTGGTCATTTAAATTTTCGTGCTCTAAAGAATATGATGAATTTAGAGTTGATTCCAAAGCATTACATTGATAAGAAATCTAAGTGTCAAGTGTATGTAACTGTTAAAAAAACAAGGAAACCTTTTCATAATGTTGTAAGGGATTCAGACTTGTTAGATTTAGTTCACTCAGACATATGTGAATTTGGTGGTATGTTGACTAAGGATCACTGTAGATATTTCATTACTTCTATAGATGATTGTAGTAGATATTGTTATATTTATTTGTTTAAACACAAGGATGAAGCACTTGATAAATTCATTATATATAAAAATGAAGCTGAAACACAAACTGGTAAAATACTTAAATGTTTGAGATCTGATAGAGGTGGTGAGTATACGAGTACCTTGTTTAATGAATTTTGCACAAGCAATGCTATAGTTCATGATGTTACTCCATTATACACACCTGAGTCTAATGGGGTGGCAGAACGAAAGAATAGAACTTTTAAATACATGATTAACAGTATGCTGATTAATTCTGGGTTGCCTAAGTACATGTGGGGAGAGCCTCTGAATACGGCTTGCCATATTCTGAATAGCTTCCCTCTGAAACATATGGACAAAACACCTTATGAATTATGGAGAAAGCGTAAGACAAGTTTAAATTATCTTTGTGTTTGGGGGTGCCTAGCTAAGGAGCTTGTCCCTAAACACAAAAGAAAGAAACTAGGTCTGAAAAATGTTGATTGTATCTTTCTAGACTATCTTGAAACCACTACTGCTATGAGATTTTTAGTATTAAAATCTGACATAGATGGTATTGTGGCGAATACGATAGTTGAGTTTCGTGATGCAACTTTCTTTGAGGAAGTGTTCCCTATGAAGACCGGTATACCTCTAGGTAATTCTGAGGATGATCTCACTTACACATCGAGTTTTATTCCTGATCATGTGGAAAAGATGACAAATATGGGGGCAGATCCTGGTAGTAGCTCTACTCCTAATGAAGTAGAGGAACCTATAAGCAGTAAGCGTGCAAAGGTAGTCAAGGACTTTGGAAGTGATTTTATGACTTACAATGTCGAGGATGAGCCTTTAACTTTCCGTCAAGCCATGAATTCTTCGGAGACAAGGCATTGGAAAGGCGCTGTGAAGAGTGAAATTGACACAATTATTTCTAACGGGACATGGGAGTTAGTTGATCTCCCTCTTGGGTGTTCTATTATTGGATGTAAATGGATCTTCAAGCAGAAGTTAAACATTGATGGCTCAATAGATAAGTATAAGGCTAGGCTAGTTGTTAAGGGCTTTAGGCAAAGGGAAGGGATTGACTATTTTGATACATACTCTCCTGTTTCCCGAATGACAACAATCAGAATGCTTATTTCATTGGCTTTCGTACATGGTCTTATCATCCATCAAATGGATGTAAAGACAGCTTTTCTTCATGGTGACCTTGAAGAAGAGATTTATATGGACCAGCCTAAGGGATTTATTGCTTCATGTAGAGATGCACAAAAGGCGCACTGGGTCAGGTTTTGACCGGGCCTTAAAAAGCCCGGGCTTTGACCGGGCCGGGCCGGACTTTTCGAAAATGTCAGAGCCCGGTTGGGCCCTCGAGGCGGGCCTAACCGGGCTTTTTTTTGGGCCAGATCGGATCGGGCCAAGCTTTTTTCTAATTTAAATCGGATCGAGTTTTATTAGAGGTTCTGAAGACTACATATGTTAGCAACTAGATCATCGTAAAAATGTATTAGTTTACATGGAATATTTTATAAAAATATTACTTCGTTGAAAACATTTAAGTTTGGCAAAAAATAAACATGTTTATAGAATAATATGTTTTATCATTGTTATCCAAATATATATAGTGTACTTACTATATTTCTTCTTTCATCATTTATGCAATGAAGTATATAAATAATATTATCAATCACAAATATGTAAATATATATGTGTTTAAAGTATTATTTATATTTATAGTAAATGTGAATTCATAAATATATAAGAAAATATATTAGATTAATCATATTCTAACCGGGCTTTTTCGGGCTTTGAATCGGGTCGGGCTGGCCGAAGCGCGGGCTTTTAACCGGGCCGGGCCGAACTGGGATTTGCCTAAAAATATAGGACCCGTCGAGACCCTAAGCCCGTTCGGGACCGGGCCGGGCTGGGCTTGACCGGACTTTGACCGAATCGGGGCGGGCCAGATTTTCGGGCCCGGGCTTTTTGTGCATCTCTAGCTTCAGGTAATGACAGGAAAGTTTGTAGACTATTCAAGTCCATCTATGGCCTTAAACAAGCATCTATAGACTGACATAAAAATTTTGATGAAACTGTTTTAGACTTCGAGTTTTTAGTTAATGAAAGTGACAAGCGTGTCTACTATAAGGTAAGAGGTAATGATTGTGTGATTGTGTGCTTGTATGTAGATGATATTTTATTGTTTGAAACCAATATTGAGATTTTTAACGAGACAAAGAGTTTCTTGAAGAGGCAATTTGAAATGAAGGATATGGGTGAGGCTAGTGTGTTCTAGGGATCAAGTTGACTCAGTCAACTGATGGAATAATATTGTCACATTCTCATTATATAGAGAAATCTATACTTGAGAAGTATAGTTATTCAAATTGTAGAATCGCTAGTACACCATATGATTCAAAAGTTTCCATAGTCAAGAATAGGTTTGGGAGTTCATGTATCTCAGTTAAGGTATTCTCAGATTATTGGGAGTTTACAATATCTTGCTAATGTGACTAGACCATATATTTCTTATTATGTGTCTAAGTTAGCTACAAGTTGTCCAAACAAGACTCATTGGGAGGTACTGGATAGAGTTCTTTGATATCTTACGAGAACTATTTCCCTTGGCTTGCATTAGCGGAGATTTCCGGGGGTACTCGAGGGGTACAATGATGCAAGTTTGATAGCTAAGAAATCCGGCTCCAATGGAGTGACTATATATGTGTTTACCCTTGTGGGTAGAGAAGTGTCCTGGAAGTCTTCTATACAGACTTTGATTACTCCGTCTACTTTTGAGGCTGAGTTTTGTGCACTTGATGCCACGGAGACGGAGGCTGAATTGCTATATGGGCTTATATCTATGTTACCTTTAGTAAGCAAGCCGCTTCCTTCCATTTCTGTTCATTGTGATAGCCGTAAAACTATCGACAAGATCATAAATGTAAAGTGTAATGCTAAGACAAAGAGACACATCCAAGTTAGACTGAAGTCTATAAGAGGTCTTATGTCTGATAGGATTATTGTTATAGAGTTCATAGGAACTCGGGAAAATATAGCTGATCCGCTAACTAAGGGGCTTGAGAATGCTATAGTCCTTAAGTCGAGGTTGGGGATGGGAATGGTAACTCATCATAATTCATCAACAGCGGGAACCCAATACACCAGAGAGGAGATCCCTCTAAGTGTATTCAATGTGGTAAATAATAAGTTGTAAGGATGAATTGGTAGTACCACTACCATATACATTTATATACTTATGTATCTGAGTCTATACCATGTAAACCTTAAGAGGTACTTAAACTGCTAGTTAGCAAGAGTTTTAATAAACTCTGATAAAAACTGTTTTGGATCAGGATTTGGTAAATCCTGATGGACCAAAAACTGTGTCATGATTTATAAACTCTGAATGGGGTCAAGTTGTAAGACAGGATGTTGGCAGTACATCTTTGGAGATTCCCGGCTAAGCGAATGCAATTGTGAGGTCGCAATTAGAGGAAAAGGTGTTTCTTGAAGCATTCGATGAACAGGATCGAAACAAGATCATAACGTCTCAAAACCGTAGATCTGCACCATAGCCTTTTGACTTTTCATCGTAAACGGATATAGATTCAAGGTAAAACATTCCATCTTTATCCGGTAGCCATCGAAGTAAGGGACTTAGGAAGGTTCAAGCCCGGAAGGGTACCGACTCAGGAAAATAAGTCATGATAAAATCTGATATGCATTTCTGTATGGACTTGTGGGGGATTGTTAGAAAATGGAAAGTTTGAGGCATGTTTTAGACATGTTCTTGATGTAACTTCCTAAAACTAATTATTGGAGGTTGTTCCTTGTAATGAGGACTTAAACTTTCATGTTTAGATCTAAGTCATTTTCTTAGTGTAATCCATATAGAAATTGAGATGAAGTTAGTAGCTTTAAATGGGTTTGTGGGTTTTGTCCCACATTGATTAAGTAAAGAGGAGTGTAGTGCTTTATATAGTATCATGTGCATGAGTAGTATACCAACTATTAAGGCATGTGGGTGTGCATAGTGTTATTGTGTGCCTCGCGCGCACACACACGCGCCGTCGTCGCCTGTATATGGGAAATCCTGATAATGACTGTTACGTTTCTGATTCTGGAAATATTCTATTAAATGCATATTAAGTCAGAATATTTATTTTAATTAATGCATATATTCAGTCATGTTTTGTGTTGTATTATATACTGAAAACGTTTGGAATAGTTATATCTCTCTCTTTTCTCCTCCATGATATACAGATTAGCATAGGTTTTTTGGGCGAAATGATATCAGGTCGCTGTTCAGTTTTACGTATTTGTGGACGAATTGCTTTGAGTTGTTGTATCCTGAAAGTGATATTGCTGCAACCCAATACAGCGTAAGTGGAGCAATAATCTCTTCAAGAACAGTCTAGACTTCTCGAAGGCTAGGCGCCTCAGTTGTTCATAGTTCTTTCAGATTTGTTAAAACTTTTGTTAGAGATAATTATTTTATCCTCTCTTTCTCAATATATTATTGTTTGATTTCGTGTTTTGTTTCGTTATTTGGTTTATTGTCCGTTCTTGCTTAAGAATGATTTGTATTACCCAACAATTTCAACCAAATCCGGCAAAAACTTAAGCTGTTCTATGTGTTCTGAACACAATTTATAGTCGTCTTCTGCAATTTAGCAACTGAGCTCACATAGCTTACCATCGCATGTTTTTCTGTGAAACAGCACAAGAATATTTTAGTTATGATTCTTGACCAACATGTATGATCTAGACAAAATCTGCAGTATGTAATTTATATGTTTCTTCTTGCTAATGCCTTTACAAGAACAAGTGTAAATGTGTTATGATCTGGTGTGTACCCAGTTTCGTTATCTTATTATTATCTTTTTGGGCCATAGAGGTAGATATACAGTTAAGATACATAATGATTTACAAGACAAGTGAGCCCTACAGAGTAGTATGTGCAGACCATTAGTCATTACCTCTAACACTTCAAAAAATGAAGAAAACTTCACTTATAATATGAACAAATTACCAAACCTTAGTATAATAAATAAGTACAACAAACAATTCTTCATCACCATTCACCCTCCAAATTAATCTTGTAGAATCATCACATTTGTCTACATTGCTTTTTGCTATAAATTGATGACATGCTCCTTTAAAATTTCTCTAAATCCGATTTCACTTATAAGAAAAAAAATGAGAAGAACCGGTAATGTCTCACAAAAGAAGCAGAACATCCCAAGTCATGCAAGTGTTTTCAGTAAATCCTATGTCATATCCAGTTCTTCTAAGATTAGCTGTTATTTGTATCTTCCTTGGTATTCAATGGTTTGTTTGATACGAGTCTATGGTCGAGACCACCCAGGAAAACTTTGGCTGGTTACCTGTGGTCACACCAGTAGTGCTAGTATTTGTTGTGAGATGGGTGTCTTCTTTAGAGAATCCTGAGAGCTTTTTCGGGAGGAACAGGCGTCGCAGGATGAATTATGCTGGTTCGTCGGAAAGAAGTTTCCCATGGGGCGTGGCGGAAATGATTCTTCTGGTGCTTGTGCTGCTGCAATATCAATCTAGTTTTCTTGAAAGTTGGTTTGTTTGATACTGCTTCAAAGATTAGGTAACAACCATGTATTGAAAGTTAATTACTTGGATATGATGGTCAAGTGTTGTCACTCCTTTCATAAGTTATCAAATTGACTTGGCCTCTGTAAAATGACATAAGACCACTGACAATAAATCAAACCAAAGCAACATAAAAAATTCTTAAGTTTTAATTGATGATACAGAAAACATGAAAATTGCAACTCTTAGGATACAAACTTAGCCATATGGTGGAAAAGAAATCCGGATTATAATGTCTACTGTTTTCTACTACCAGATACATTGGTACTCCTTTTTAACAAAGAGATCCATGTTTCAAGATTTGCAATCTGGATCATTTTCAAGACAAAGAAAGTAGATGAACAACTTACAGTGCTTACACAAAGAAGAAAAGAAAAATAGAAACGAAGGCAGCCACCTGGTCATCTGATATAGAGGTTTTTGTGCCAAGAAATGTATCAAATATTCACTGGGCTTTATTATCACGTTAAATCTCAAAATAGTCACTAAACTGAAGGGCATATATCAAAAAACTCACTCTAATTATAGGCATCTCAGTTGCACCACACTAGTTGACATTGTAGAGCCGGCCAAACGAGCGGTTTGGCTCGACCCGTTCGCAATTCGGCTCGTTGAAATTCACCTAATTCGGCTCGTTGACGAGCGGTTAATTATTCGGCCCAGCCCGTTATAATTAACGAACCGACTACGAATACAATTCTCAGAAATCGGGACCGGCCCGTAACCGAACCGGCCCAGCTCACCTTATTCGTCAACGTTGTGCAAGGCGCGAACCGGCCCGCTCGGCACGCGGTTAACCGGCTCAGTCACCTGCCTGTTTGCTGCTCTGCAAGACTGCAACTCACAGGCCACAGTCACAACGTTCAAATCAATTGTACTCCCTCCGTCCCCCTCAATTCTTTACATTGGGGGACGGGGCTCGTCACGCACTTTAATACTGTTATTAAATGTAGTTGCATAAATTTTTTTAAAATTTTTTTTCTTCTAAATAAAAATATAATGTTTAAACTTTTATACAAAAAAAATCTAAAAATAAATTACGGAGATATATTTTATAGTTGCCTTAAAATACGTGTCAAGCATATGAAAAAAATAAAGAAATGAGAGGGACGGAGGTGGTAACATTTTTTTTAATTAATAAAATTTATGGAGGTACCGTCCTATTTTCCTTATTTTAATACATATTATAAATTTTAATACATATTATATCTTCAAAATCGAAAATATATTTTAACAGAAAAAATTAAGATCATATTAAAAAAGAAAAGGTAAAAACAAAACATACATTAAATCAAGTTTATTTATATAAAAATTAAAACCCTACATTTTAGATATATAACATTTTTTAGGAAATATGTTAAAATTTATAAAAAAATATTAACTTAAATTTATAATTAGTCATCATTTTTTTTCTAAAAATAAACTTGAGCTTAAATAAAAAGTCCTTTTCTATATTTTAGAAGGTTCAAATTTTACATTAAATAAAAAACCTTTATTTAAAATTTATAAAAAAAAGTTGAAGTTTTATTTTGAATCAATCAAGATTTTAAATTTTACATTCACACATTTTTTTAATTTTATGAAAAGATTATTTTTCGACTTGAAAACTTTTGTATTTGTAATATAATTTATAGATCGTTGAAATTAAAAAAATGAAAGTAAAAATTAAATAAACTGAGAATTTAACTTACGTATTTTTTAAAATTTACAAAAATAATCGGAATTTTATTTAAAAATAAGATTTGAACTTTTATATTTTTGAATTCAACCACTCCCTTCAAATTTATTAAAAAGCTCAAAAGTTGTTGAAAAGTTAAAAAGGAAACAAAAAAATGCTATAATATTTTTGAAACAAAATTTTTAATTTGACAATTTAGACTCTATCTAATTTTGTGATTATCAATGAAATTAACAAAGACTATATTTTGATCTAAGAACGAAAAATAAAAAATTAAGAAAATATACATAATTTAAAAAGAAGAAGCAACACATGCAGCACACAGCTTAAAGATACAAGGCCATGGCTAACGTAGATATGTTATTCATCCATCAAACCAATCCTGAGACTTTCGATTAAAGGAGTTTCAAACATTTGTTTGTGTATACAGATATTTGTATGTATATATATGTTCGGTTATCAATTTAATTAGGTGAGTTTAGGTAGCCAAGTGTCTTCCAAGCTGTAATTATTTTTAAGACAAGTCAACTGTTTGACTAACGGTTTTATCATTACTCTCAACTAGAGTGTTGTAAATGAGATGCTGATAACTTGAGTGTGTTTTTAAAAATATGCCCTTCAGTTTAGTTTAGTGAGTATTTTGAGATTTAACTCCTTTATTATCTCCATTTGTATGGCTTATAATGAGTAGAATCTTGGTTTCAGAATTTAGCTTTATTTGTTTGTATCAAAGTGACAGAAACAAAACTCTCACTCAAACCAGTTTATTTATTTTTTGTTTAGTAAAGACTCAGTCTAGGAATGAAAGATATTATGAGCTTTCTAAAGTTGTATTATACTGCATGTACAGAAAATTTCAAGCATATTGAAGAAGGAAATCAAGCATACATCATAGCAGTAGCTAAAATTTTAGAGGATGAAATGTAAGCGGACATTACCCGTACTCGTCGTAGAAGCAGACAAAATTGTTTTAATTTACATACAAAAAGTAATCATCAATTTATATTACAAGCAATTCAATCCATAAACAAGAAAAATCTCAAGCACAAGGTTGCAGAGCCTACAATACTATAACGGAGACTGTCTGTACATGTACCATCCAGTTTGTATAGGGCACTATCATTTGAGCATTTGAGTTGCTGTTTTCGTAATCCTTTAGACATGGAACAACCAGCCCTAAACATTTTAATGAAAATGATCTGGAAATAAAAAGTTCACTCCCAAAAAATACATTTCCCTTTATATTGACAAGCACTTGTATATAGGGAAACAACAGCTGGATTTTCAGTAAACTAATAATCTGAGCCGAACCACTTTGAGTGAAATGAAGACTGGTATGAAACCAAAATCAAAAGCACCACCAGTAGAATGGCCACGCCCCAGGGCGAGGCCCCTGATTGCGGACTCAAATGACGGGGTTGTTGAATCCTACCCCAGAAATTAAATTTTCCAGAGGGAATGAGACTCGAACGCATGATAAAGATCAAAATAACTGGGACCAAGAAGAGGACAAACTGAAAACTCATCTTATGATTATTGAGTTGAGATTTGAAGGTTGTGTATTGAGATACTGATAACAAGAAAATGACAATGGTGAAAACCGCAAGCAACGGAAGAGGTGGACTGGAGACGTTATACAGAGTCTGAGTTGTCCAGCTCTGTTTCCATTCTGGACCTCTTCTCTTTGGATAAACCCAGTCCATCTCTCAATATCTGTCTATCTAATCTCTGTCTCTCTAATGTGCATGGCATGGCTTAAATATAGATTATACATAAAGGAATAGACTGAAACTGCTTTTTTGTTGAGTAGCCTTTGGAATATATGCTTTGAGTATGGATTCTATCTTGCTTTACCTTTGAACTAATTCCCACTCAAGCAGCTGATTCTAAACTATATTCAAAGGATTACTGAATTGTGACACCTCAACAAAGTAATGCACCGGGAATTTCTTTAATATCAATTGCAGTGCTATAAGTCCGAGCATATATCAATATATCATACTGCCTCCTGTCATTACAATTTCTTTACCATATAAAACCAATATGAAAACTATATATCGATGTACATTTGTCTACTTTCATTTTCTAAAATAACAGTCTTGTCAAGGTTCTGGATTGCTTAAACCAGCTATGTTATGTATAATAGTCTTATCGAGGTTCTGGAAAGCTTAAACCAGGTGGCTAGCTAAAGGCATCACTCTTTATTCTATCATCCCTTTACAAAAGAGCAAAAGCATTTCCTCCTCTTTTTCCTTCATTTATCACTTGTTATTTAAGCTACAAACTAAACTGTTATGATACCTAATGCATCACAACATAAATTTCCAATTCTTTAATGAAACAGGAGCAGTTCATCTCAGTAATAGGAAAAAATAAAATTCTTATTTAACAGAGCAAGAGAAGTAAGCAATGTCAGTTGCGAATTAAACTTCCATTTATTCTATTTCATGAGCACTTTTCAGTCATAGGCTGAGCAGCACACGACTCATATCTCAGTACTAAGTAATCTTTTGGCATGTATAAGGGGAGAAAAAATGATCAAAATCCTAGTATTGCTTGTTCTGCTAGCTTGACACGTACATATGAAGAGGCCTTCTAATCAATTTATCTTCTTGGAGTGAAACCATCACAAAGATCAAGCAGCCACCTTCTTTGATGTTACAGAATTAATAATTGTTGCAAACTCAGGGCCCTGCACAATGGAAACCTAGTATGTCAGTCTTGCGTACCAAGATTAAATAATACATTCCCCTTCTAATCATTCTCCTATCCAGATCACGGGTCTTGAATCCTGATTTTTATCTTTTTACACTGTCGATTATAATTACAGTTCTAACAATAATAAAATTTCCTCACTAAAACTAGAAAACTAGTACAGATAACATATCTGGTAATTTACTAATACAAAATATTGAAATAACCCACTTACATAGTGAAACTTGCAATGATTTTGAGTTCAAGTTGAATTTGCTATTCTACATTAAATGTAAAAATTCCGGGAAAGGAAATTTTATCAAATCTTCTCTTCTTTTTGTTTCTCTTCTCTAACATAGGATTGAGCGCTTTTTTCTTAAAAGTAGAGCACAGAAGTAATAATAAACTGTATATGAAAATGAACGGTACCTTCAATGAAGCACCACCTACAAGAAATCCATCAATGTCTTCCTCTTTAGCCAGTTCGGCACAGTTGCCCCCGTTTACAGATCCTAAAAAGAAAAGATAAGAATTCTAAATTGAATATGAACGATACATGATAATAGTAGAAATTCTCGGATTCTGGAACATTAATTTGTTGAGATATTCTGTCGAAACGCGCATGCGCACACAAATTTTTTTAGAAACAAACCTCCATAGATTATACGTGTCTTGGAAGCAACATCTGCTGAAACATTCGTATTGAGCCAATCACGAACAACTTTGTGGACTTCCTGAGCTTGTTGTGGCGAGGCAACTTTGCCAGTTCCAATTGCCCATACAGGTTCATACGCAATTACAACATTATCCCAACTGGGAACAGCATCTGTGCATCATTGTTGTCAACAAAATCGTGAGTATTTAGCAGAGCTAAGACTTAATATTTATAGTGTTCGACAATTTACATTTAACAACAAAAGCCTGCTCGAAAAAGGTTAGTAGTGAGCATTTAGCCAAAATGGCTTCGTTGCATTTAGGATATGATCCAATTACCGCATCCTCCTACCAACTTAAGTTCTGGGAGAGTTGGTTACTTGATAAAGCATCAAAGCCCAGTTTAGGGTAGGGTCAAGTCCTCCCGCCCTCAATTGTTTAAAGTTAATTGGTTATTGTTCGTCTGATTATCCACTCATACGACTGAGGGAAGAGTTTTACATATAGTACATGATCCAATTAAGACCTCCTACCACCTTAAATTTTGTGATAAGCGAAATATCTTGCCTGCAAAGGCTTTCAATTGTCTGAAGCAAACATCAAACGTCTTTCCTTCTTCTCTTTCTTGTAACAGTTCACCAATGCAGGCAATTACGCCAACATCCTGACTCAAGGCATATGCAGCTTTCTTTCCTATAAACTGAAAAAGGGAGTGTTTAGTCATATTGTATTTGTATTATTGTATATACAGTCTCATACATCAGACCTGTATTGAAACTAAGATAGTACAAGCTTAGAAGGTCATGCTTTCAAATCAAAGTTAAGAGGTACTAATAAACTCTTACTTGATCATCTTCGCCAATTACATGCCTCCGCTCCGAGTGCCCAAGAATTACCCACTTGCATCCTATATCTTTCAATTGCTCTATGCTACAAAGCAACAAGTTATCTTTGAATCATTTAGATGTGCAACATGGTAGATGAGTTTAATAACAGAGCTTCAAGCATGTGTCAATAATCAAAGCAAGAAAATGGCTTGAAAATGGTATTGGTTAGATAAAGTTACTAAGGGTCACTTTAGGCAGCAAATCTTAATACTAAAAAAATATGACGACAAATCCTTGGTGGTATATATTCCACTCCAGTAACAAGAGTTGCTACTTACTATCACATGAACATTGTCCTACCCATGATTCAAATCAGGAAAACAGGGGGAAAAAGTAGTTAACTAATCCAAGCACATACTTTACACATGACAATCAAAAAATTGAATTCAACTAATAAATATATAGTTAATTATTTTTAAGGCTCTCAAACAATCTTCTCTCTCTGAGAATATGTAACACCAATGCAATGCTAAATGCAACAGTTCACTATGAATAAACAAATGGCCTGTCAAAGAGAGGAAAAAGAAAAAATAAAATAAAACTCGTTTTTGACACACTGAGAGGGGATCTCTTTTCATTTGGTTACGAGGTGGTATGCAACTATTTGACCTATATAGTAAAGGTCTAGATAACAATATGTAAATAAAGGTAAGGTAAATCCTGTTTAAGAAGAACAATTTTAGTGAAAGTTGCATTCAGAGGAAGTAGCCCCAACTCAACAAAGCCTCATGCAGAAGTACTAATAGTTCCTTTGTTCCTGAACGTGTAAATCAAATATGCAAGGGAAACTATAGCATATGAAATTTGAATGGAAAAGCATACCTAATTTCTCCAGTAAATGCGCCACCTTTTCCAATCCAAGAATTCTGAGCAGCTATGTCAATCTTGTCGGTCAATGAGTTTTTTACTTGATCAATATACACAAAGGGTGGCGATACTACAACATCTGTGGAATTTGGAGAATATACCTTAGTTTTAGCAGTTTGGGATGCAATTAAAAAACAGAGAGCTGGGAAAAACAGTTAAACCTTGACGAAGTAATAATCGATAAAGTAATAACTTTGCTAAAATAATATGTTTCTCCGGTCCCAACATAATAGACATAGTGTATCTTTACTCCCGATAAAGTAATAAACTCTCTAAAGTAATATTTTTTCTTGGTCCCGACCCTAATACTTTAAAGAGGTTTAACTGAATATATATACAGATAATTAGATACACGGTAGGAATGGGAAGAAAGCTTACTGCAGATAATCAAGAGATTATATATCTACATATATATAGTGTTTCTCTGAGATAGATCCACTAGCATATTAATCTTGATGTATTCAACTCAAATAAGTGTAATTGCACTAAAAAATAATTATTTCAACTTCAATATATAACATACCCACCATCTAATAATGTGTACTGTCATTTCTTCTCCCACTTCACTTGCACAGAAGTAATATGTAGTAATACACCAACTGACTTATTTTAAACTAAAAAATCTACATTCAAATTTTAATTTAAAAAGATCCAACACATATAGCCATCTCACCGAAGCTGGTGATGATAACACAGATACCGTTGATTTTTAAATTAGTCCCTCTCACTTCAGACATTCTAATTTAATGTTTATCAATCAAGGATAACTATCATTATTTACAACCCAAATGGAAGTTATCGTTCATATATTTTAAGTACAGCACACTTCACTGATAAAACATAACAGAACAATGTATATGATAAAACATATCATAATAAAATTATGATATCTCAAAAGATGTGGAAATCTCACCAACATCAGCTTCCAATGTTGAACTGTTTAAATCTGAGACAAGCTTGCTGATAGAGTCTTTTGTCCCATTCTAGATCAGATATCAACGGAAGAAGTTAATTCAGACAAATAAGAGAAAAAAATTTATATTATTGCTGCTTAGCGTATGATATATCCCAAAGCATATTGATGACCCGAAACACCCCAACTATAGAATGGCCAAAATGTCCAGGTAAAGCCCACGTTACACACAAAGTTGAAACTAAATTATTGTCTGGGAAATTCCATACAAATATGATGTAGTATACTATATACATGTTAAGGAATCATAACATAACAAAGTATCATAGTACATTTCATCAACATTAATTTTATTTCCATTAAAGTTCGTAATTTTTAACAACATATACATTTCACTATTGGCCTAGCAAGTCACGTTATGAAGACCTTGCAATCGTCTACTGGTAAATATGCTTAAATATTAGTTTATGGAATCAATCTACTTAGAACAACAGGCTCCTATAGTTATGTATTTGGTTTTGAATTTGCTTACTGGACCCTCATTAATTTGCATCACATAATAAAAAGATTATGCAAGTTCTTATTATTGTACTTTAAACCATGAAAGATACATTATTTGAAAACTTTGTTGACCTTTCATATATATAAATAAAAGGGAAAGAAAAATATACTTACACACTTCCAGTTGCCACCAACAAAGAACTGCAACAAAAAAGATAAGGACAGCTATTAAAGAATGTTTTATCCAATAAAATTAAAGGAAATTGTATTCGGGAAAAAAATACCATTAACACCCAAACAAAAATTTTGTCCAAGATTGCATGACATTCTGGCCCCAAGGAACTCATTACTAGAGAAGAATTTATATTAGAATGTCATGAGGCATAATCTAGCTGATTATAAAGGTTCATAACTCAGGTTAAGTAGGATAAATTATTATATGTCTACAGAGAGCTGGTCTCCATAACTTCAGAATACATACAGGATGAAATGTTTAGTGAGGAATCAACACTTTAGATTAAAATGCCAGTCACAGACAAATTTGAGCATGCATAAACTGCAATAGAGTTCAATTCCTATTATATTAACCACATTCGAGCTGATTAATCATTTGCTTGGTTTTCAGTATATTCAACATTAATATTGTGGTTGGTCGGGGTGAATGAAACTGGAAGAGAACGGAATGGAAATAGTATATTGGTATGAGTAGATATTAACAATTTTCCTGTCATCCTCCATTTCAATCCCTCTAAAATTATCAATATCATGAGTAAATATTAACAACTTCCATTCATAATCATAACAAACTAAACCAAAACTCAAACGCTCCTCCGATTAGACAAAAAATGCTCCACTTCCTTGCTACTCATTCACTTCACAGATCTCATTATTATAAAATTTCCAATCCCTCGTATTTGTTCACTCTTACAACCATTATTTCCTCTCAAACTGTATTCGGACATTTCATGCCGTCTAATTAAACTGAGCATTACAAAACGGTCTTTAGAGCTTAGAATAAAAACACCCAAATCCAAAAATTTTAACTTTCTGCATAGATATACCTTAGCCAAATCATTCTTGAACAAAAAATGAAAATTCATTCAATCCATGAAAACCCCAAAATTCAACACAAGCCCAGGTCAAATAACCAAATTAAATAAAACCCCAAGTGAAAAAGATGGAAGCTTTACCTTTCCTGAAGCAGCCATAGCTACAACACCTCTGCAAGGCTTAACAGGAGAAGTAGATACGCGAGTGAGATGAGAGTTGACATTGTGAAAGAAAGATTGGGTAGTTGAGAGAGAAATGGAGTTGAGTTTTGGGCAGCAAGATCGAGGCAAAACAGAGTTGAGTTGAGAAAGAGAAGATGTTGAAACCATTGATGCCATTGCTAACCACTCTTCTGTCTCTGTGTACTGACTTCACTTGAGAGGAATATGTTATATGTGGCGTTTGTATTTTGTGGATATTTGGGTTTCGGCGCATCTGTCTTTGTTGGGTTGGATCTTTTCAACCCTTCAAAAAAAGCTTTTTTCTTTTGAATTACATCAACCCTTAAAACTTGAACTAGCATAATAGCCCGAACTATCATAATAGTCCGTGATATATATTAAAATATTATTTCAAACGAATTTGTATTTATATAAAAATAATTTTTGAATATCATAAATAATTATTTTAACTTTTCATTAAATTATCTTACTTCTTTTTCTTTGAATCCTAAACGGAAATTTTTTATCACCGATTCCCGTTGGAAGGGGGACTCTCACGGGGACGGGGATGTTGGAGATGCAAATAATAATTAAAAAACAATTTTATATTTTTAACATATTTTTTAAATAAAAAACAGTCTACTAATTCTTATATATATAAACATTAATTATATCTCATATTTTTAATATCAAATCATATTAAAATTTATTTATAATGTAAATAAATGATAAATTAAAAATATATATTATATCATAATGTAAAAAAGTTGATCAATAAAATTATAGATTATTTTAAAATTATTATAATTTTTTAAATACTGTTTTTATACAAATTTATTTAATAAAATATATAAAAATATATAAAAAATTATCGGGGTTGACTAAGAGAATTTTTAAATGTGAAGTGAGTGAAAAAAATATTAAGTGATAGACATTTTTAAAATTTTATAATAAAATACAAAAACTAAATAAAAAGGAGACACGTAAATAATATAAACTAATATTTTATTTACTCAAAAATTAAAGTAATAAAAAAGAATTTGTTAAAAAAAAGATGTAGCTAATAACAATTTTAATGTAAACTCAATATATATGTTAATGGTAGCGACATAAAGTCTTGAGATTTGGGATTTAGCAGATACAACAATATACCTAACAAAAATTGTGTGAGGAATTACATTTTTATATTTTTTCAACATAAAAGGGCAACATTGTAATTTTACTGCTATTAAAATGTCTTAATTTATTCATAATCCTCTTTGAATATACAGAAGGAGATACAATATAAGTTAAACTACAAAAATTAAAAAAACACTGTTAAATAAATAATGTAAAGCAACATTTTATTTACTCTAAAGTTAAAATAATGAAAAAAGATTATGATTGAAAGAGACGATGTGATTTATCTAATAAGATTTTTAAAAATGACTCAATAAGACATGTAGCATAATTATAGTGACATTTATTTTGATAACAAAAGGTTATGGGTTCGATATACACAAGTTTTCGTAATTTTAGCTTAAATTATATAAGAGTGTCACTTTTGTAATTTTTGAAAATAAAAGAGTAAAGTGGTAATTTTATGGTCATTAAAGTGGCTCAATTTGCACATGGTTTCCCTTTAATATATAGAAGGAGATTACAATTCAAAATAAGCTCAACATTTTCGAATATATTAATTTCATCATTATTTCTTCTTAAATAGGCTATTAGAAAGAATATTTTGAGTGGTTTGAATGATTTTTTCAAAATTCGGGTCTTTTTATTTTTATATTGTAAGGATATAATTTAAAATTTTGAAAGTATTTTAACATTTTGGAATATTCAATCATGATTTTGAAAAATATTTTAAATTTTATTACTCAATCAAAATTTATTATAACCTTTTAAAATCTCATGATTTTTCAAAAATTTATAAAATTTTAGGAATATCATAATTTAATGACATACTAGTGTATTTTATATTTTTTAAAATTCAGTCAATTCTAATGAGATTATAAGCATTTTTTTTTAAAATGAGTAAAACTCTAATAAACTTTATTTAAAAATTAAATTTAAAATAATTTTAAAATTCACCGATCCATATTATATATATATATATATATTATCACAACATGGTGGTTTACTAAGCAAATTTCATCATAATTTTTTTAAATAATATCCATAAAATATCCATTTCTACCATTAATACTTGTACACTAATACATAATTAATACTTATATATACATCTAACTCGTTATTATATAATAAAATTCAATCATTAGTACATTCAATACCACAACATATGTGTTGATTGAGCAAATTTATTAATTAATTTATTAATTAATATTTATAAAATATTCATTTCTATAATTAATACTCGTGCACTATTACATAATTAATACTTACATTTATATCTACCTCGTTATTATATTAAAAAAACATTAATCATTAATACTTTCACTAATATTTATTAATTATTTTTTCATCACAATATAGCGGTTCACTAAACAAATTTATTCATAAGTACTCTAATTAATATCCATAACATATTTATTTCAACCTTAAATAGTCATTATTTATTACATAATTAATACTTATTTTATATCTAACTCCTTATTATATAATAAAATTTAATCGTCAATAGTTTCATTAATATTTATTAAATATCTTTTTCAACCGTTAATATACGTTTATTTACATTTCTATATTAATATTTACATAATAATAATTTTACATTTATTCTTTATTGATATCTATTTATAACTAAACATTGATACTTATATAATATTATTTCACATTATTTCCTTAATAATCATATCATTAATATGCATATTTATATTTAATTCATTATTATATATTTGATCATCAATACTTTTTTTAATTTATAAACAAAAATTTAGTGTAAATCATTCGGAAGATAAACCTTATATTAATATCTATGTAACATTTGTTTCATCTCATCATTCATTTTTTTTAAATCTATCATTAAAATCTTTGAAATATAAATTTAATGTGCCTCGCATAGTTTCGGTCCCTGGAAATAGTATAGTTTGTGTATTAGATCGATAATATTTCATATCGGAGTCGTTGAATTGAATAATTACGGTTTAATAATAAATATCAACAAATCACGAAAAATACTTGATATGTATTTATATTCTGCCTCTTCCTAGTACTTTGTACATAACATTTTTGATCAAATTCTGAGTATTTTTCAATAATCGGGTCAAAACCCATTTTCAAGTCCGAACAAGCGGCTCAAATATAACTGTTGTTGGTAAACAAGTCCACCACAGACTAAAAAGATCATGATTGGTTGATACACTTAAAAGTACTTTGTATTATAAACTAAACTAAAGTCTCAAATCTACTCGACGTGAGATTAGGGTATTACATCGAAACTGTTACCATTTCCTCACACTCACACCCCATCATTTTACTTCTCTGTTGGTGAAATTACGAATCATTGTGAACAGTAGATGTGATAACTCAATACTAAGAGCAAGTCTGTTGTATAGCTATATTTAGTTCTATAGCTATAATATATGACTAAAATCATAATGTTCAACTTCAATGCATAGCTATACATTGATGGATAAATAAATAAATGGATATTTGGTCTTATATTTGAGACTAAGAATGATTATACCCATCCTTGCCACATCATCAAATAACTAATAGTGGAGGGTAAAGAGGTACACTTTAAATTAAAGTGAATGAGTTGGATAAAATTTTAGCTAAATATAAAATTATTTGGCTGTGAAATACAACTAGAACTAGAGTGCAAGTCCTATTTTAACATCAAACCCCACTTTTTGGTGTCATATTATAGTAATGGTTATAGCCATTTTCAATCTAATATTGGACTTGCTCTAAAAGAGGACATGTAAATAATACTACGTCTACTCAGAATTCAGGAAGAAATGAAGACAATGAAAATACAAAGAATTAAAATATTAGAAGAAGTCTAGAAGTCTGCTTACAGGATACTGAAAAAAGTTCATTAACATGTTTACGCCTCAATGAAGAATAAGGTTTGAAGACTTTCAGGATTTCAGAGTTGTTGAAGATTCAATGTAAAAGTATCACTTAAAGATTTCAGTGTGTTTACATTGATTAAAGATAGACAGTGTTCGAAGAACAAGAATCTGAAGAATCGAAAACATGGTAAAGATGAAAATTAAAGAAGACATATGCAATCTTGAAGTTATACTCATTGACGGAAGTTCATTTGTATGTTCGAGCATTAGTGAAGAACAAATAAAGAAGTATTCAAGATTGTAGTAGTATTGAAGACGTTGTCTAAGTACCAACAAAGATTCTGGTAAAAGTGCAGTTATTTATTGACAGTAAGTGTTTGAAGCAGTAAGGTTTTTGCAATGCTTAATAGTGGATTATACAATTTGTAATACGAAGGAATTAGAGCGGAACTAGTCGTCTGTGAACCAGACTGTTACACTATGTTGAGCAAGATTGAAGCTGTATGTTTATCTCAACAATACTGGTTTGAATAACTCAATATAGAACAAGGACTTTGAAATAATCTATATTCTACTAGGATCAGTACAGATTGTTTAATTGAGTATATGCACAAAAGGTTTTGTTAGCTGCAGTGAAGAAGACGTCAACAGTGATCTGTATGAAGTTCATTAATATGTTCAGGCATCGGAGGAATAAGGTTGGAGTCATTCGAAGCAGTTATCAGAATCAGTGTGAAGACCTCAAGGATTCCTAGTAAAATTGGTTATATTTGGTAGAAGACTTAACAGCGGTTTATACGGGTATAATACGAAGGCCTGAGAGCGGAACTAGTCGTCTGTGAACCAGCCCCGTGCACGAGACGTCAGTGATTCGTGAAAGGAAACGGAGTATTATTTTTAGGAACACTGTTAAGTGGTTTTTGTACTCGAGGAGTCTGAAAATATATTAAGGTAAAAAACCCCGGAGATTAAAAGGCCTGCAGATATAGAGGAGTACAGCTCGAGGATTTACGTGATTTATTTTTCAATCAATGACTGATTTTTTATTAAATAAATAAATGAAAACTTAATCATTTATTTATTTAAATTAATATCACATTTGATTTTAAAATAAATAAATTAAAAATTGATTTCTATTAAATGAATAAATGATTCTCAAAATATTTATTTATTTAATTTAATATCAACTTTTAATTTTGAGAAATAAATTGAGATTTGCTTTTTAATTAAATAAATAAATGAAATCAAATTTATTTACTTATTTAATTAAATCAATAATCAATGTTTATTTCGTTTTAATCCTGGAAAGTCCAACCATATTATATTGCATGCATGCAGGCATATATGCTTTTTATTTGAGCAAAAGAAACCAGACAAAAGGAGTGTTTGTTTGTTGCATGTTTTATCTCGGGGGACCAGCTTCAAACTTAATAAAGGAATTCAACTCAATTGCATGAGAACAAAAGAAAGAGAATGGCAGCTACAAACTCGTTAATTAAATAAACAAAAATTGACCCTGCATGATTGGTTCGAAGTAATGAAAGGGAAAATGCAGCTGGTTTGTGCTTCTATCTATTTGATTCATCATAGTGGGCCCGCAAGCAAAGACAAATGCCAAGAAAATTTAATCTAGTACAATTGCATGTTCCATGATTGTTTCTCGGATGGCGCAACTCGCGCGTGAACATCACATGTGGCTACCTCATGTTAAATTTCTCCGCGTGCATCAAACATCCCTCTCCTGGCTTGGCTGATTAAACTGCATGCATATGATACAATTCAACAGAAACAGTCAAGTGCATGCAGTGTCGCCATAGAAGTGTAATCGCCATAGGCGATTGAAAGTGTTAAGGCAAAGGCGGCTGGTTTTTGCTGTGTGGCGACTTGCCTTCTCTTCTCCCTACAGCTTTTACTCTCACCCCCTGATCGCCATAGAAATAAAGTGCAGCTGTTCAAATTCAAAATACTTGGATATTATTAGGCCACGTAGTCTCTTTATCTCTCCAACAATTCTACCACTACAAAACCAATTTTTCAGCAGATTGGAAATAACACTTCTCAGCAAAACACCATTAAAGCTCTGCAGAATTTTTCCTGTAAAGTGGGTTGATTTCATATATTGAAATTAAGGAGAGAAGTGCTGCCCAATTTATTTCACACCATTAAAGCCTTACAAACTTGTAACACTCATTATTTAAAGCTCTCTTGATTGTATTTGATATCTTTTGATAGAAGCTTTGAATTTTTAGAGTGATAGATAGAACCCCAAATTGATTGCTATTATTTTGGCGCTCTCTATATTTGTTACTTCAAATTATTTATATTCGGAGTTGTAAGCAAATCTTTACGGTTTAATTTCTTAATAAAAAGAATTATTCCGTGAATCTCTTAGTGTTTGTTTATTTCATTTTCGAGGTTTATTTTCCATTGCAATTAATTAACGAAAAATGAAAAATATACATTCACCCCCCTCTGTATGTATATTTTATAATAACCCCAAAATTTTGAACTTTTTGTAACCCTTATGAATAGTGTTTTTGCTGATATTGCTGAATAAGAAAACTTTTCATGCCACACTATGTAGGGGTTCTTTTATTGTTATTCTGAGATCGTATTAGTACTCTATATGTTAAATAAGTGTATGTAAAGATCGTCAGAATCCAAATCCGAACACTTTGATTTTTCCCGAAAATCCACCAGATACCGAAAGAATTGAGTATAAGGTAACAGGATAAAAATGATTTAAATTCAAGAATTTTAAGAGAGGATCATAAAAGGAATATAATGTATTGAGAAAGGTTAAGGGAACCCAAGTAATAAGATCCCGGGTATGATCCCTCAAACGATAAACGAGAACGAAAGTTAAGCGAACCGTATAACAGATCAGCGGTCATTAGGCAATCAATTAAGAGTTAATCAAGGAGGTTAGGGATGATGATGTCATCAAACCAACAAGAAGAGGACAAGTGTGGGAGAGTGACATCACATGATGACCTAAGCATAACATAAGGGAAGGAGGTGTGGTTGATTAATAACCACACAATTTTTCATGGTTAAAAAGGTAATTAATCAAAACAAAAAAATCCACCAATTCAACCAACAATTCATTTTTACCAAAAACACAAAGCTATTTCACCTTCTTCATCAAAAGCTCTCGGCTTCTTTTCTTTTTCAAAGAAAGAAAATTCAAAATCCTAGTTCCAAGCTTTGTTAATTAGCAAGGTAATTATCTAAGACTCCTTATGCATAGATATAGCTATCCTATAAGTTTGAGCTTCTAATTTATTCACAATCTCTTCCTAAAAATCATGGAAGAAGATGGTGAATAGTGTTTTTCAAGAACTAAAATTTTTGTTGTTGAGTTTTTGTTTAGATTAAGCTTGGATAAGGACTTTTAAGGGTGATTCCAAGCTAATTACTTGATTCTCCACTCTCCAAGGAAGGTATAACCCCTCCAAACCCTAACTTTACTTGATTATTAGGTTTAGTTTTGTTGTTATAGTTCATGAGAGCCTTGATTGTTGTGTATGTAGATGTTAGTTGGCTTTGTGATGTTTTGGAGTTGTAATTCTTGGAGTATTGATTAATGAACTTAAGTATAGTTTAAATTCATGTTTGAGAATAGTATAAATTGATAATTTTGAGTTGTTGGGGCTGTTATGGTGAAGTATGGATGGAGTTTGGTTGGGATGTTGATTGTGAGTTGATTGTGGGTTGGTTTGGAGTAGAATAAAATTGGCAATCGCGTAAACATAGTCGTCGTAATGTTTGATTTACTTTACACTGTTTTTGCTCTTAACATTAGGACCCGAGAACTCCCTGTTAGATTTTGACCATTTCCATGATTAGATAGTTCATGTTACGAGTTTCGTTTTGATATGTGGTTCGTTTGAATCCGATGTACGGTTTAGGAGAAACGACCGTTTTAAGTAACGGCGTTTCGCGAACGAACCATTACCCCTCATCTTACTTTGAAACATAGGTTAAAGACCTTAAAGGACTAATTGGAGTATGAATCATTTATGTAAAGTTCATTAGGCAGTTGGTAAGGCACTCGCGAAAGAATCGCCTTAAAACCCTTAATGGTTAATTTATTAAAAATGGTGGAGCCGAGGGTACTCGAGCGACTTAAGGGAATCGTTGAGCGCAAAGCGAGTGTTAGAGGCTAATTGGTTAAAGTATAGATTCATAAGCGACTTTGGTTTAATTCCAACTTATATGTTGTTTATAGGTTACCAGACTCGTCCCAAGCCATTTGTCACCCCCAGTTGCTCAGACAAGTTTTCTACCCGTTATACTGTTATTGTGATGTATATATGTATATGCATTATCTTGTGATAGATGCATGATTGTTATTAGCAAAATCTTGCGATATATTGGAGCATGCTGATATGGTTTATATGCATGCCTGTTTCATAATATTGATATCTAATTGTTGATTCATGCTTATAAGTTGCATAATACCTATGCTAGAGATAAGCAGTAGTTGCGTATACCCTTAGTATAGGGGACCCAAAGGTGAACATTTTCTAAAATCGGGAGTCGATGTTCCCGAGTATATTATATATATTTATATATATATATATATAGATATATAGCTGTAGTTTTCAAAACTATTAATCGAATAAGGTTTATTCGATAACTTTATTTTTATTAATGAATATTACTTTGAATATTCATTCGAGGACTTATGACTCGGTTTATTTTTATTGTTGTTGCCTTCAAATCCCAACATTCAGGAAGAGCTAACAGGAATTTAAGGTTTGAATCTTCAAGATCACACTCCTTATTAACCAGTGACAGATCATTCAAGAGTTTGACAAATCTATCATATAAATCAGTCAATGACTCATTAGCCTTTGAGTCAAAGTGTTCATACTCTTGAGTGAGTATTGTCTTCCTGTTCTTCTTAATTGTATCAGTTCCCTGACACCTTGTTTCCAGAGCATCCCATATCTCCTTAGCAGTCTTGCAGTTAATTACCCTGTTTGACATTACATTATCAATGGCACTATGTAGTAAGTGTCGTACCTTAGCATCCTTAGCAATTGATGCGATATTTTCAGCAGTATAATCACTCTTTTCCTTTGGTACGGTCTTTGCTGCTTCATCTGCAACTGCAACAGCGAGCTTGGTTGGTTTGTGAGGCCCTTCCTTGATTCTATCAAGATATTCTGGATCTGTAGCTTCCAGAAACATGGTCATCCTCACCTTCCATATGGCATATTCAGATGGTCTCAGTATGGGAACTCTGATGGTTTCATACCGACTTTGAATTTGTGTCTTTGGAGGTTCTTCAGTTTTGGTAGGCTTAGTTGGAGTTTCTGTGTCAAACATGATTGTGTTTGGATCTTTAACTGTATGTGTGTTAACAGATAAGCTCTGATACCACTTGTTAGGTCACACACACTGTATAGGGGTGAATACAGTGTAAAATACAATCAAATCAAACTTTAATATCTTATGTAATAGAAAACAAACTTTATTGAAACAATAAACTCTGTTACAGTATGGAACTGTTACCTCTCAGTGATGAACAAATATCACGAGAGCTTCTAGGGTTATATTGAATAATCTTCTCGAATATGATAACACTTATAGTGTAAACCCTATGTCTGTGTTTATATACTACACAGTTACAAGATAATCGCTAATTGATATGGAATATAATTCTGCTTCCTAAAATATATCAATCAGATATATTTTTTCTTCCAAGTATTCCATTCTTCACGGAACTCCCTCTTCATGCATATCTCTTCTTATGTTTATCTCGATCTTCTTTCCTTTAATCATCTACTGTCCTTATTTGAACGTCCTTCAGCACTTAAGTTCTAATATCCATCTTCTGATGATTATCTCCTGATAACATAAGTACTGATATCCTTAAGTCCTGACTTCCAGTATAAGTACTGATTCCCAGTTAAGTACTGATTTGTCCTGTTAAGTAAGATCTGAAAACTAAACATAAATCATATCAGCCATGACATTATCAAATATATCTAACAATCTCCCCCAACTTATAAATTAGCATAATATACAAGTTTAACAGATTTTTGATGATGTCAAAAACATTAAGTACAAATGCATGAGAATTAGACTAGATAACTACAACTTACAGTCCTTAAAGCTTTACCAATCTTTAATTTCTGATAAAAACTTCAGTCTGTACAAATATCAGAATTTAAGCAGTTGTAGATCTTTGACTTGGCTTCATCTTCTGATCTCTCTGATGTCAGGAGTTGTTCTAAGATAGTTCTTCAACAAACATCTCTCAGCATATCTAAGTTCATCAATCATTCTCCTTTTAGCATCTTTAAGCTCTGCATTATCTTCACCAATTTGAAAGATTGCAGCCCTGAGATCATTAATCTTTGCTTTTCTTATATCCTGATCCAGTCTGATCAGATAAGCTTTATCAGACTCAAGATTGAATTCCACAGCCCTGTACCCTAGAAAGGTAGTTATAATTTGAGCAGAATTGGGCTTCATTTTAACTATATCACCCTTGTGATCTCTGTACTTTGGAACATATGTGCTGTCAGACTTAACAGAATAAAGCCTTTTCTGTCTCTGAATCTGATCCTTCAAATAATTTGCAGCAGTCCCTGTCAATCTGTCATCCACTTGAAGTAAGAATAGTACATGCTCCAATTCTTCAATATACTTCAATGGAATGGCATTTTGCCTTGTATGATAAACCCTACCATCTGTCATGAAGTACAACAAGATGTGTTCTTTCAAGTAGGTATGGTATACCATTTGTACAGATTCCAGTTGATTCTATCTCTCAGGAGTTGCTCCAATACCTGGTTCACTCAAGGAAGTTGGATCATTGGTAGTGTTCTGTATTCTTCTTTCATCAGCACTTCCCAATCCAGTTTTATCTCTTGCTTCCTTTCCAGTAACTACTCTAGCTTCAAAACCACTTGCAGTAGTCTTCAAAGGTTGAGTCTGTTTTGCTTTAGTGAAACCTGGTAGGAGTGTCTTTGGTCTATCTTCTGATATCAAGTTAACTTGAGCTGTGTCAGAGGTTACTTGCTTCTTTTGAATATCAGAACTTACAGTTTCTTGACTCTGAACAACTTGAGCCATGTCAGAGGTTGTTTTAAGAACTTTTCTTGAAGTCAGAGCAAGATCATCCTTTTTATCAGTAATTTCTTCATCCTCAGGAGGCACATAAACCTTGATAGGTTCACCAACCTTTTCTTTACCCTTGGATCTTGGATCTATCTACGGTTGTGATTTAACCAATGTTGCTTCAGCATTTGTCCTTTCTTTTATCACAATGCCTTTGAGTTTTGGAAGTGTCTTTTACCAGAAGCTTCAGATTGAGATGTGACTTTCTCTGATTTAAGTCTGGCTTCTTCTTCCATTAAACTCTCCAAGTCCATTCATGGATTTTCCTGAAGAAATAACTGTCTTGACATTACTTCATCAAGATCTAAAAGTTCATCAGAACTTATTCTTTTACCAGTAGCATAACTAATTCTTTTCCCAGTATCAGAACTTGTCCTGTGACTTGTGATTTCAACTTTTCTTGATGTGAATCCTCTACCTTGACTATGACCTCTACCCATTCCAGAGTTTCCTTGATCATCCTTTTCATCATCCTTCCCTTTCAGTGTCTTGTCAGTCTTGCATTTGGACTTAATTACTTTCTCCCCCTTTTTGGCATCAGCAGTTAGTAGAAGAGAGACAAGCAATTCCACTGAGGCTTGGATTTCAGTAAGTTGAGATTGCTGAGAAGCTTGATTTTTCAGAATATCATCAATCTGAGCTTGTTGTGTGTCTTGAGTCTTCTCAATATAAGCAATCCTGTCAAAGGTAGGTTGGAAGAACTTTTTCTTATCAATCTTGTGAACTTGTTCTTGCTTCATTAGTTCTTCCCTTAAGAGATGTAACTCTGCATGAGTATTTGAATGAAGACCTTGTAAATGTTTAGTACTCAATGCAGTGACTCTAAGCTGTGTTTTGAAATCATCAGTATTTAACATCTCATCAGCTTTTGTCAATTGCTCAGCCAGATTCTGTGCAGTTGGAACACAGGTGACCGAGTTCCATTCCTTAGTTCACTCCTGTCCTGCAGGAGTTTCAGTCCAAGGCACTGGTGCTTCTCTGGTAACAAACTTCTTAACAAGTTCAGACTTAAGAATAGTTTGTGGAGGAGCATGTCCTGAAGGACCTGCTGCATCAACATCTGTATTTTGAGCAGCATCACCAGTATCTCCAGCATTTGCAGTATCAGAACTTACAGAATCAGTATTTTCTGATAAAACAACAGTGTGAGTAGCAATGGAGGCTTCAGCATCCTCTAATTGCTGATCTGGTTCTAAGTTCTGATCAACAACCATATCCTGATGCTCACCTAAATTCTGATCATCAGCATCTAGATGCAGAGAAGGTGTAGTAGATAACTCTGGAGATTGAACAGCATCAGTAACAGGTGTTGTTGAAGGATTAGTTGCTGTTGGAGCTTCTAAGAGAATTACTTCAGGCACAACCAAGTTTTGAACATCAATATCAGCACTTGTGCCTGGATCAACAGGAGATACAGATGGTGTGTTGACCTTTTCAGAAACAGCTTCCTGAGATGGAGTTGATGGAGAAGAAGTGACTTTAGCAAATTCCTTTTCTTGTGAGATCAGAGATTCCTGATCCCCGTCCTTAGCTGCTTCCTCTTCATCATCTGAAACTGGCCTATTTGCCCTCTGTTTCTTGTATCTCTTTGTAGATTTGGATTCCTTGGGAGTTTCAGGAACTGTCATTCTTCTAAGCCTCTTGAGAAGCCTAGATCCCCCAATTCTAGAATCATTCTAAGAAGTCACTTTCTCAGCTTGTTTAACAACAGGTTCTGAAGAAGGAACCTATTCCTCAGTCAGATTCATCTCTCAAAGCAATCTTCCTTTTCTTTTGAGGTGTTTGAGGAACAGTCTTTGTCCTCTTAGGTTTGGAAGATGAAGGCTTCACAGTAGGTGCTGAGGATGAGGGTTGAACGGTCTGTGAAGTGGAGAGATAGGATTTGATATATTGCCTGAGGGTTGGTTGAGTAGAATGAGTGGTAGGTGCTGATAGTTGTTGTGGTGTTTGGATGGTTGTTGGTGGTTGGACATCAGAATAAACAGATTTATAAGTATCAGGATCAGCATTTACTAAGATCTGTTTTACAGACTGAGGAATCTATAAAGGTCTAACCACTGATTTCTTAGTGTAAGCATTTATCAGGTCATTAAAGTAACATTTTGCAACCTTAAAAGGTGGAGTTGAGGAACTGACTAATTGAGGTTCATCAGTACAAAAAGTATATATAAGTTGACAGAATCTAGCAAAGTAAACAACATTCCTATCCTCTGTCATCCTATCCCCAATAAAACAAATTATAGTAGTTGCAAAATCAAAATAAGTTTGGTTTATAATAGCATACCCGATGTGCTGACTCATAATAGGGATAGCATCAAAATTCGAACACTTGTTCCCAAAAGCTTTAGTGATGCAGTCGAAGAAGAAGCTCCATTCTCTTCTGATATGAGCCCGTTTCAACTGCCCAAGCTTTGTCAAACTCTGTTCATACCCTAAATTGGCCATTAACTCCTGTAGAGCTGATTCCTCTGGAATTGAAAAGGTACATCCTTCTGGGAGATGTAGAGCCTTGCGTATTGTGCCAGGAGTGACTGCGTATGAAGAATCACCCACTTCAAAAAGAATACTAGGAGTGCCATGTGTACCACCATTATCAAAGTGCCCAGTCCGCCAAAACGTCAGAACTTGTTGGCTTGAAAAGACTGAAGGCTGGGTCAATGCATACCCAATTTCACTATGTACAAGAAGATCTTGCACAAAATACAATTCAGATAGAGCTTCAGCATGATCAAGAATTGCAGCATAGTTATTGGGAACAAACTTAGCTCCATCAATGATTAAATCCTTAGGTGCCATGTGAAAAATTGAGATTTAAGAGTGCCTGTTAGGTGTTTTAGAAAAAGTCTGTATGAAAAACCAATGTGAGAAGAAGAAAGAGAGTAAAAGCAAGTAGAGAAAAAGTATGAAAGGAAATAAAAGATTAAAAAAAAAATCTTCTCTCTGTCTTACTTATACTCTTTTTGAAAAAAAATGTAACCGTTGGACACCTGTCAGACATGCAGTAATAACGGATAGTTACTGGGCGCGAGAAAACAGTAATCATTACTTTACCACTTGCCGTTTTTCAAGAAGAAACCGTTCCACTTACCCAGATATTCCATTAATCAAGGTAAAACAGTTTTAATTAAAAATTGAAACCGTTCCCACTAATTTAATTATTGTTCACTGCAACATCAATATTCTGAAAATAAATCGAGTGAAAATGACCAAGATAAATCAGATGAGTAAGTACTGATAAAGGAAAATCAGAACTTAAATTAAAACAAAAATTATATGGTCATCAGAATATGAGTATGTATCAGGATTTAACAATGCATTACAAAATATCTTAGAGACAAAATCTTGAAACAAAAACAAATTTCATTAATATATTAAGAGAATACATTCATGAAATTGAAATTACATCAGAATTTATACAAGATTTCCCTAAGCTGCTAAACCTAACATCAACAGCCTTAGTCCTAGCTCAAGAAGCAGGGCAAGGCTGATGATGAAGAAAAACAGGAAGAAGAAAATAAATCATTTCTTCTTCCTACTCTCGACAAACAGAATGACGAGTCGAATGATTCGCTCTTGCTGGTGGAGAGCTTCCAGCCTTTCCTCCTCCAATCGCTCCAGATGGCGATGATAATCCATATAGAAGAACAGGAGGTGGGTGAGTACCTCCTGTGGGACAGAGTCCCATATCTCATCAGGAATGGCAGTTATGTGCCATTCCTGCTGCCAATCGGCACAGCTTAGCTTCATATTGAAGGTTTCGTAGTTCAAAAATATGTTGTATCTGACCATGGTGTTTTTGATAGAAAAAGTATGAAGGTAAGTTTGTGAGAAAAGATTTGATGGGAAGGCTGATGTGAAGTGGTTGCTTATATAGGCAGGAGAATGCCAAGAGACACAAAGAAATTTAATGTTGACAGGTAGAATTAATTCTACCTCGTCTCCCCAGACTTGAAAATAGAAAAACATTCATTGGAAAGAGAAAACATGGTTTAATGCGCACAAGAAGCAAGTAAAAGTTGACTGTTCAAGTACGAGTACCACTAACCCTAACCATAGTGACTATTAATCTCCCACTTCAACATATTCTAGTTTGAACCGAGACTGTTATCAAATTTTATCCACAGATAAGTCAAGTAAAGAATTAGACTGTAATATCAGAACTTAGACTTATACCAGAACTTAACAGTCATCAGAACATAATTTCTTAACTCGAAAAATGAATGTCTATCTTAGTAAGTCCTCACACAAATTCTGATTTATATTCTTCAGAACTTAATTATCAGAATATGCAATCAGAACTTATCCTCAGAATTTGTGCAAAGTGACACAATAACTGTTCATCTAAAACAACACAAATCACCATAGTGATTTTCATCATTCATATGGAGTGTTTAGTGTGTGCATTAAGCTAAATATCAGACAAGGAGTAAAGTCTGATTCACTTCAGTACATCTTAGAAATAAGGCATAACTAAAACTTTGCTAAAGAGCTGTCATTATTCTGAAACCTACTGTTGAATGAGTTCATGCTTGAGTCCACCTCAACTATTTTGTGCTAATTTTATGCATCTTTTTAAATTCCATTTCACAGTGGCTTCTCAGTGTAAGTGAGTCACGACTGTTTATCAGAATTTATGCTATTATCAGAGTATTTCTCCAGTAATCATAGAGTGTGAAAAGTCACCAAGAAAATATTTTGCTTTTCTAATACATATTTACTTAATACCAGCAATGCACTTGGGTCTTCCCTTCCACATTTTTACTCTAGATCTCAAAGGAGTACCTGATTTTATTCTTTGATCCCTTTGCTTTTTCTTTTGATAAGTGAGGTTTATCAGCACTTGGTGCATTCAGCAGATTTACTAGTATCAGAACTTTACAGATGAGTAGCATTATTCTAATTTGTGACTTAGTAATAAGATAGACAAAGTAAACTCAACTAAGCTCAATTATCAGAATTTGCTTGTGTCAATAGATTTCCACAGAAATAATTACTTATTACAAGGGATCCTTTGTTTATTGAAGACTACTAGGTCAGCATCTAGCACAGTTATCCTCATAGGATTGAATAGTTACTTAAACAGACATATCACTTATCAGAGTTTAGAAACATATATCAGACAACAGTCAGTACTTAAACACATTTGTAAATTAAGCACAGAATACACAAAGAGATTAAATTCTGTAAATACTGATCATAAAGTCTGATATAACAGAACAAAACTAAGCAGATTTAGAGAAAGAACCTGAAACCATTCCAAGTTCATTTACCAATCTTGTAAAAGTGGCTTCACACAATGGTTTTGTGAAGATATCTGCTAGTTGTTGATCTGTTGGAACAAAGTGCAATTCCACTGTACCTTCATCCACATGTTCCCTTATGAAGTGGTACCTGATGCTGATGTGCTTTGTCATAGTGTGTTGAACTGGATTACCTGTCATAGCAATAGCACTTTGATTATCACAGTAAATAGGGATTTTGAAATATGTTAACCCATAATCCAGTAACTGATTCTTCATCCAAAGAATCTGTGCACAACAGCTTCCTGCAGCAATATACTCTGCTTCTGCAGTTGATGTGGAAATTGACTTTTGTTTCTTGCTGAACCAAGAAACCAATCTGCCTCCAAGAAATTGGCAACTTCCACTTGTGCTTTTCCTGTCAATTTTGCAACCTGCAAAATCTGCATCTGAGTAACCTATTAGTTTAAAATCTGATTCTCTAGGATACCACAATCCCAGATCAACTGTTCCTTTAAGATACTTGAAAATTCTTTTCACAGCTGTTAAGTGAGGTTCTCTTGGATCTGCTTGAAATCTTGCACAAAGACAGGTAACATACATGATATCAGGTCTACTAGCAGTTAGATAGAGTAGAGAGCCAATCATACCTCTGTAATCAGTAATATCTACTGATTTACCAGTATCCTTATCCAGTTTTGTTGCAGTGGCCATGGGAGTGGATGCACTAGAACAATCTTGCATTCCAAATTTCTTCAGCAAGTTTCTGGTGTACTTAGTTTGACAAATAAAAGTGCCTTCTTCATTCTGCTTGACTTTAAGGCCCAGAAAATAGCTAAGTTCCCCCATCATACTCATCTGATACCTTGACTGCATCAGTTTGGCAAACTTCTTGCAAAGTCTATCATTTGTAGACCCAAAAATGATATCATCAACATAAATCTGGACCAGAAGTAAGTCCTTTCCATGGTTGAGGTAGAACAGTATTTTGTCTATTGTTCCTCTGTTGAATCCACTTTCCAAAAGAAACTGAGCTAAAGTCTCATATCATGCTCTAGGAGCTTGCTTAAGTCCATAAAGTGCTTTATCAAGCCTGTATACATAATCTGGATGTTTGGAGTCTACAAAGCCTGGAGGTTGTTCAACATATACTTCCTCCTCCAATTCTCCATTGAGAAAAGCACTTTTCACATCCATTTGAAAGACAGTAAACTTTTTGTGAGCAGCATAAGCCAAAAATATCCTTATGGCTTCTAACCTAGCAACTGGTGCAAATGTTTCATCATAATCAATTCCCTCCTGTTGAGAATATCCTTTTGCAACCAGCCTTGCCTTATTCCTTGTAATTATGCCATCACTGTCAGTTTTGTTTCTGAATACCCACTTTGTACCAACAACAGATCTATTCTTTGGTCTTGGCACTAGGGTCCAGACTTTGTTTCTTTCAAATTCATTTAACTCTTCCTGCATTGCTTGCACCCAATCAGCATCTTGAAGAGCTTCTTCCACTTTCTTTGGCTCGGTCTTAGAGAGAAAAGAATTGTAAAGACATTCATTTGAAGTACCTGTTCTAGTTCTGACACCTGCATCAGGATTTCCAATACTCAAATCAGGTGTATGTGATTTAGTCCACTTCCTTGCAGATGGAAGGTTTTCTCTAGAACTGGATGCTCCCCCATGATCCATACTGTCTTCATTTTCATTTTCTGATGCTCCCCCTGAAACTATGCTCTCTGAGTTGGATTCTTCAGAATTTAGATTTTCAGCACTATCAGAACTTGGCTTATCAGAACTTGATGAATCAGAACTTGAAGAGCCAGATGTATGTTCTGATGCTTCTTGAGATGTGGTAAGATTTTGAGTATGCTCCCCCTGCATAGGTGGATCTTCCTTTGGCGTAGTCACCACAGTTTCAATAACATCAGAGTTTAATCCATCAGAGTTTACAGTATCAGGACTTAGACTGTCAGGATTTTCAGTATCAGAATTTGAGTCTTCATTTTCAAATCTCAGCTGATCATGGTCAATAAAATCTTCAAGACTGGTAATCTTCTTGTCATCAAAAGAGACATTGATAGATTCCATGACCACTTTTGTTCTCAAATTATAGACTCTGAAGGCTTTTGTGGAAAGTGGATATCCAACAAATATTCCTTCATCAGCTTTTAGATCAAACTTGGATAGCTGTTCAGGATGAGTCTTGAGAACAAAACACTTGCATCCAAATACATGAAAGTACTTCAGATTTGGCTTCTTTTTCTTCACCATCTCATATGGTGTTTTTCCTTGCTTGTTAATGAGTGTTGCATTTTGAGTAAAACAAGTTGTCTGCACAGCTTCAGCCCATAAATAGGTTGGAAGCTTTGCTTCTTCAAGCATTGTACGTGCAGCTTCAATGAGAGTTCTATTCTTCCTTTCAACAACTCCATTTTGCTGTGGAGTTCCGGGAGCAGAAAATTCCTGCTTTATTCCATGGTTTTTGCAGAACTCTTCCATTATCAAATTCTTGAACTCAGTACCATTATCACTCCTTAAGGTTTTCACAGAATCTTTGACCAATTTATCCAGATGTTTGACATGATCAATCAAGATAGATGCAGTTTCACTTTTTGTGTGCAAGAAATACACCCATGTGTATCTAGTGAACTCATCCACTATGACCAATGCATATTTCTTCTTTGCAATAGACATGACATTTACTGGACCAAATAGATCAACATGTAGTAGATGATAAGGCTCAAGAATTGATGATTCAGTCTTGCTCTTGAATGAAGATTTTCTTTGTTTGGCCTTCTGAAAAGAATCACAAAGGCCATCAGGAGCAAATACTGACTTTGGAAGTCCTCTCACAAGATCTTTCTTGACCAGCTCATTTATATTGTTGAAATTTAAATGAGAGAGTTTCTTGTGCCAATTCCAGCTTTCTTCAATTGATGCTCTACTCATCAGACAGATTGCAGAACCATCAGTACTTGTTGAAAGCTTAGCTTCATAAATGTTACCACTCCTGTATCCTTTCAGAACAACCTTGCCTTTAGATTTACTCACAACTTCATAGTGTTCTTCAAAGAAATCAACATGATAACCTCTGTCACAGATTTGACTTATACTCAACAGATTGTGTTTAAGTCCTGAGACCAGAGCTACTTCTTTAATGATGACATTCCCAAGATTGATATTGCCATATCCCAATGTTTTTCCAATGTTGCCATCTCCATAAGAAATACTTGGGCCAGCTTTCTCCATAAAGTCTGATAGCAGGGCTTTATTTCCAGTCATATGTCCTGAACATCCACTGTCCAGAACTAGGATATTTTTCTTGTTGCCCTACAATCACAAAGACCATTAATTATTAGTTTTAAGGACCCAGACTTGCTTGGATCCTTTGGCCTTATCAAGTTTGTTAACATTTGCAGCGGATTTAGCATCAGAGTTTATGTTAACATTTTTCTTATCAGAACTTACACTATCAGACTTTGAATCAGAATTTACACTAGAAAGAACAATGGAAACTTTCTTCAAAGAAGGTTTTATTTGATAATAATCATAGTATAAACTATGATATTCCTTACAAGTATAAATGGAATGCCAAAAACTACCACAATGAAAACAAGGATTTTGTGGTTTATATCTGACAAACTGACGCTTAACTCCTGATTTTGAAGGTAAGGAGTTTATGTTCTTATTCTTCCTGCAAAAAGAAGCCAGATGGTTAGAACTTCCACAGTTATGACACATTTTCCTAGGAGCATCAGGAACAGGTTTATAATCATTGCTTTTACTCACACCTTCCTTTCCATTCCTATTTTTCCTAGGTGATTTAACCTTGTTTACATTCTTAATATCTTTAAGCTTATGCTTAAGCTGCTTCTTAGTCATTAAGCCTACGTTTACTTCAGCAGTCTTTTCCTGTTTTAGTTTGTCAGAAGTTAATTCCACTTTAACTTCTGATCTCTCATTATCAGACTTTACAGTTACAAACTTAACAGGTTTTAACTTTGGCTTTTGCTTAACAACAGGCTTAATTTCTACAGTTCCTTTATCATTCTTATCCTCTCCATAACCTAAGCCCTCTTTCCAATTTTCACTACTTAGCAAATTTTGAGTTGTTCTGCCAGAGTTAGTCCAAGTCCTGATTATCTCTCTTTCCTTTTCTAACTCAGTTTTTAGAGATTCATTCATTTTTAGTACTTCATCCCTAACATAAAAAGCATCATCTCTATCCTTCTGAGTTTGATGGAACATAACTAACTCTTTTTCTAAGAAATCATTTCTTTTCTTAAAAGCAAGATTTTCAGAAGTTAATCTTTCACATGTTAAAGTTTGATCTCTATAACTACCAAACATGGTTTTAAGATATCTTCTCAACTCATTAATATCGTCAGTATGAAAAGCATAAGTAGTCTGAGGTACCTTTGTTTCAGCAGCTTCAGAACTGCTCTCAGCACTTTCTTTATCAGCATTTGCCATCAATGCATAGTTCTCCTCACTTTCAGAGTCTGAGGTGTCTGTCCATCTTTTCTGCTTTGTGACAAGAGCCTTGCCTTTGTCACCCTTTACCTTCTTGCAATCAGGAGATATGTGCCTTTCTCACCACAGTTATAGCATTTGACATTGGCATAATCTCCTCTATCAGACTTTCCTCCTCTTGCCTCAGATCTTCTGAAATTCTTCTTATCAGAACTTGTGCCTTTCCTGGAAAACTTCTTTCCCTTCCTGAACTTCCTGTATGCAATCTTTGTAATCCCTTTCACCATAAGAGCACACAGCTTCATCATCTCCTCATCAGCATCAGTCTCAGGCAAGCTTTCAGAATCTGAGTCATCATCACTTTCAAAATTTGATGACTCAGTATCAGACTTTATGAAAAGAGCTTTACCCTTGTCTTTCCTTGAGGTAGCTGCCTTGGGGGATTCTTCTTCAGCCTTAAGAGCAATTGTCCTTGACTTTCCTCCTTTCCTTTTGCTTCTTTGTTCCATCTCAAGTTCATGAGTCTTGAGCATTCCATAAATTTCATCAAGAGTTGTTTCATCAAGACTGTAGTTGTCTCTTATTGTTGTTGCCTTCAAATTCCAACATTCAGGAAGAGCTAACAGGAATTTAAGGTTTGAATCTTCAAGATCATACTCCTTATTAACCAGTGATAGATCATTCAAGAGTTTGACAAATCTATCATATAAATCAGTCAATGACTCATTAGCCTTTGAGTCAAAGTGTTCATACTCTTGAGTGAGTATTGTCTTCCTGTTCTTCTTAATTGTATCAGTTCCCTGACACCTTGTTTCCAGAGCATCCCATACCTCCTTAGCAGTCTTGCAGTTAATTACCCTGTTTGACATTACATTATCAATGGCACTATGCAGTAAGTGTCGTACCTTAGCATCCTTAGCAATTGATGCGATATCTTCAGCAGTATAATCACTCTTTTCCTTTGGTACGGTCTTTGCTGCTTCACCTGCAACTGCAACTGCGAGCTTGGTTGGTTTGTGAGGCCCTTCCTTGATTCTATCAAGATATTCTGGATCTGTAGCTTCCAAAAACATGGTCATCCTCACCTTCCATATGGCATATTCAGATGGTCTCAGTATGGGAACTCTGATGGTTTCATACCGACTTTGAATTTGTGTCTTTGGAAGTTCTTTAGTTTTGGTAGGCTTAGTTGGAGTTTCTGTGTCAGACATGATTGTGTTTGGATCTTTAACTGTATGTGTGTTAACAGATAAGCTCTGATACCACTTGTTAGGTCACACACACTGTAGAGGGGGTGAATACAGTGTAAAATACAATCAAATCGAACTTTAATATCTTATGTAACAGAAAACAAACTTTATTGAAATAATAAACTCTGTTACAGTATGGAATTGTTACCTCTCAGTGATGAACAAATATCACGAGAGCTGCTAGGGTTACAAGATAATCGCTAATTGATATGGAATATAATTCTGCTTCCTAAAATATATCAATCAGATATCTTTTCTTCCAAGTATTCCATTCTTCACGGAACTCCCTCTTCATGCATATCTCTTCTTATGTTTATCTCGATCTTCTTTCCTTTAATCAGCTACTGTCCTTATCTGAACGTCCTTCAGCACTTAAGTTCTGATATCCATCTTCTGATGATTATCTCCTGATAACATAAGTACTGATATCCTTAAGTCCTGACTTCCAGTATAAGTACTGATTCCCAGTTAAGTACTGATTTGTCCTGTTAAGTAAGATCTAAAAACTAAACATAAATCATATCAGCCATGACATTATCAAATATATCTAACATTATTTAAGGAATATTATCTTGAATATTCATTCGAGGACTTATGACTCCGTTTATTCTATTTAATGAATATTATTTTGAATATTCATTTGAGGACCTATGACTCCGATTATTTACTAAATAATATTATTTATTTTATTAAAGAATAATGTTTCGATAATCAAACATATTTTCGATTATTCAAATAAAGATCGTACTTTCGCATAAGTATATCTTTGGTTATTTATTATTCATTTCAAGTATGAGTTTTAAAACTTTTACTTCAATTATTTTTATAAGGATTATCCTAATGGGAATATTACTTAAATGATAATATTCAGATATTTTCTAATATATCGGGACTGATTTACTTTATTAAATCAGCATTACTCCAAACACTCTTTAAAGTATTTTCGAGTCTTCAAAATGATTTTGAAAAGTTAGAGCGGATCCCAAAACTCATTTTTATATTTAAGATCTTCCTTTTAAAGGGGATTTAAATACTTACTCAAAACCGGAGGGATCCGGCTCTGTGGTGTATTTTATATTCGCAACAAGGTTGTTGTTTTGGTAAATGAATTGATTACTTACCCAATGTTCGGGAAGTAAGTCCATCTATCGAGTCGGCATAAGCAACATGGGCTCAGTGGACATCCATGAAAGTGTAAGTGGCTCAGTGGGAGTCCATCAAATGCGTAAGTGGCTGAGTGGCAGTCCAGCATAAGGTCCTATTACGACCAGGGTGATGACCAGTGGGGAATTCGTCCATCTACTAGTAGAAAAGGTTACTTATTGGTATCTTTGCCTGATCAGCAAGATATCGGGTTTATGCCATAATTCTTTTCCTTTCCAAAAATTCATTGGATGTTACGAACTCTGTTCATACTTTACATGAAAGAGGTTTTCAGGAAATGTATAAAGAGATATATATGTGGATATATATATATCGGGACTTAATGAAGTATCTCATAACTTCATTTCATTCAATAATATTTCAAAGATTTAATCTATTCAAATCTTGTCTGGTAGTCTCATCTATGTGATGAACTGTTGAAAGCTCATTATACTTTGAACAGTGGTAGTTCAAGTAGTTTTATAAATGATATAAGTATAGTGAAGTATTTGGTAACTTCATCCCTTGTTTTTGCTTATATCCAGTAAGTAATTATCTTACACTTGATAAAGGATTTTAGTAAGTTATCCATTTAGATACTTGCATTATCGTTTACACTATATATTATCCTGCGAGTTGTAATGCTCACTCTTGCTTTATTTCTTCATCACACGACAACAGTTAGGAAAGATGGCCAGACTCAAGCAGACCCAGCGCAAGAGCGTGGGAAGCGCCCCACGCCTTCCCGTTGAGATCATAGCTGCTATAGCTGCAGAAGTAGATCTATCTGTAGATCAGACCTTCTACTTTTGGGAATCAATTATGTATAATTATAACTTGTGGCAGATAATGACAATTAATTGTAAACTTATCAAATAATCATTTTGGATTGTAATAACTTTTAAATTATGGATTTAAAGACTTGTACTTATTTCAATTTCATCTCTGAGACTATGACGGGTTGTGGTTTGTGTTAGTGTGGGGTCACGGTATGAGGTTATTTATTATTAATTCAGTTAAGTGATATTGTGGAAAGAAAGACCGTGACGACCCGGATCTGGGGGTGTTACATATTTGGACCTAACAATTGGTATCAGAGCTTGTTGATCGAGATACAGATCTGATCCGTTAGATTAGCAAGTTTTGTTGTTGATTTTGGTTGTACGGAGTCTGGGAGTGCTTTCGGTGTGTAGATCTGATTTGGGTTTGTTGGTTTTGACTTGACTGGTTTGGTATTGTTGACTGACCGGGTTATCGTATTTTGAGATGGTTTATTGCAAATTTTTCTCAGATTTGAAAAGATGAGTTCTCAGAAAGTTAGTAGTATCAAGGTTCCTCGGTTTGATAAATCGAGATATAATCTATGGAAAAAGAAAATGCTATTGTATATTCGGGCATCGAATCCAGAGTATATGAGAGTATTGAGAGAAGGAAGACATGTGCCAATGAAGGATCATCCGGAGTTTCCTAATATGAGAATGTCATGTCCTGAAGCTGAATGAAGTGCACGTGACAAAGAACTGATAGCTCTGGATGAAGGCCTACAACTTATTTTGGTGGATTCGATGGATGATGATATGAGTCACCAAATTATGGTCTGTGAGAGTGCAAAGCGCATGTGGGAAACTATAGAACTGCTTATGGAAGGAACTTAAGATGTCAGGCAGAATCGATTGGATATCTTGACTTCACAATATGAGGCCTTTAAGTCCTTGCCTGGAGAAAGTATTACTCAAGTCTTTGAAAGACTGAACAAGCTGTTAAACGAATTAAGTATTAATGGCAAGACTTATCCTCAGAGAGAAGTCAACAGTAAGTTTATGCTTGTCTTACCTCACCATCTAGAGAATAAGGTTTCATCTGTTCGTGAGCGTGTTGACTTCGAAACTATGCACTTGAGAAGTTGTATGGTAAGCTGAAAACTCATAAAATAAAGCAGGAACAAAGGAAAATTATCTATGGTGGAGGAACAGTTGATAGCAAGAATACTGAACTACTCAAGACAACTGCTCTTGTAGCCAGTGGAATCAAAGAGCTTGACATTACTGCTGAAAAGACTAAGTCTAAAGCTGAAACGCTCTTTGAAGCTGAGATGGATGATGGAAACCTCTCTGGGAGTCCAAGTGATTACTACACCACTGAGGAGCTGCAAAGTATGGAAGATCCTACTGTGGCCAACTTAGTTGGGATGTTCAGTAATATCAGGTTTAGAAGGAAGCAAGGCTTTAGGGGTTCTGGAAGCAGCAACCGTAGTCAGAGGTCAAGTTCATCTTCTGGATCAGGTTACAAGACAGGGATGGTTGATAGAAGCAAGTTCAGATGTTATAACTGTGATGAGTTTGGGCACTTTGCCACTGAATGTAGGAAGCCTCAATAGTCAAAGGACAAAGGCAAAGCTTATCGGAAGAAGGACTCAGGTAGCTGAAGGAAGTATCCAGTGAAATCTTACATAGTTGAGGGGAAGAGCTGGGATGACACTGATGATGAAGAAGAATAATATGGAAATCTTGCATTGATGGCAGAATCTTCATCTCAGGTAACATTTCCAACTATTCGTGCTTTACCTCCAGATAACTTGTGTGAGAATGAACATTGTGTCGCCTTCAGGCAGACTATCCTAGTATATGGAAATGTTGTTTCTCATCACTATCTTAAGGCACGATGCAATATAAAGGAATGCATTGAGCAACATGATGCCGTAAAAGAAGTGTATAGAAACGTTAGTACTACACTAAGATGTACTCTGCTTGATGTCGAAGACCTTAAAGTAGAACTAAAGAAAGTTAAAGATGAAAATGATAAGTTAGTTCTAGATAGGGTCAGTGTTGAGAATCTTAAGCAAACCAATAAATATTTAGAGCTTAAGATTACTAAGCACCTTGAGACAGAGGAAGAGCTTAAGAACAAGAATGCAGAATTAGAAACTAAATTGCATGCTTTTACTGATTCTGTAAATCTTGATAAGAAGCTCATAGCTGATTAAGTAGTAGGCGAAAAGGTTGGGATAGGCTTAGACTACGATGAACTTAGAAAAGCATCTAAGAAACGAGTAGTTGAAAATGAGCCTGTAGAGAAAGTTGTTAATCCCCCTAGTACACCTCATGTTCTTAAGGAAGCTAAGAAGCCTCTATTTAAGAAAGCTACTGTTGAGCCCTTTGATTAAGTTAATCTTTATATTCATCATGAGATGGTTGTTGAGGATCTCGAGCTCTCAAGGAGACAAAAGGCAAAGAAACCTACGTCTGTTGCTAGTGACTCTGATTTATCTTTTGTCGGACTAGGTTTTACTTCCAAGAATAAGAAGAATAGAAGTAGAAATGGCAGGATAGGAAATAATGGCCCTAGGAAGTTATGCAATAACTATGGTTCTGCTGGTCACCTTACTCATGCTTGTAGAAAGGTTAAAGTAGACAATGTTAAGAATGCTTATGTGCATAACATGCCTAACATGCCTAAAGTTTCTAAGTGTAATAAATCTGTTTGCATTCCATGTGTAGTATCTTTCATGCACACTTATCTTGATTCCACACACTCACATAATACATCTCATAATCATGATAAGCATGTTAGTAAGAACACTGGTAGATCAAAGACTGTAAGCCCTCCTAAAGCTAGGAAAGTGGCACCTGTCACCAAGCCCAAGAGCAAGTTTGTTGGTGCTTCTGAAAGTGACAAGGAAACAGTCAATGATAAAGCAAAAACTGTTAAGCCTGTCAATTCTGTGAAGAGAAATGTTATATATTCAAATGTTTCTAAGTCTTCTGGACCCAACGTAGTTTGGGTACCAAAGAAAACTTAATCACTTTTGTTTTCAGGGCATAAAGCAGAAGAAGGTCATATGGATTCTGGACAGTGGATGTTCAAGGCATATGACTGGAGATAGAGCCCTGCTATCAAAGATGGTTGAGAAAGCCGACCCAGTGGTTACTTTTGGAGATGACAGCAAAGGTTATACTACGGGATATAGCTGTTTGGAAATTGGCAATGTCATCATTGAAGAAATCTCTCCGGTTGAAGGTCTTATGCACAATCTTCTCAGTATCAGTCAATTCTGTGATAAAGGATGTGAAGTGATGTTCAACATAATAGAAGTGTTTGATCTCTAATCAGAAGAATGAGAAGCTGACTCTCAATGGAGTTAGAAAGGGTGATTTGTTCGTAGCTGACTGGAATTCTGCAGATGGACAAGTAATGTGTTTCCATAGTAAAGCCTCTCCAGATGAAAGTTGGTTATGGCATAAGAAGCTCTCCCACTTGAACTTCAAGACCATGAATTCTTTGGTTAAGAGAGAATTGGTGAGAGGATTGCCCGAGATAGAATTCAGTCCTGATGGACTTTGTGAAGCATGTGAGAAGGGAAAGTAAAAGAGGGCATCACACAAGAAGAAGACAATGACTGATATCACTGAACCACTACAACTCCTTCACATGGATTTGTTTGGTCCTGTCAATGTCATGTCTATGTCAAGAAAGAAATATGGCTTAGTGATTGTTGATGACTATTTCAGATACACATGGGTGTTATTCTTACATTCAAAGGATGAGCACCTGATATAATTATTGATCACATCAACAAGATTGAGTTAGAAGCTGGAGTGCCTGTGCGAACAATCAGATCGGATAATGGAACAGAATTCAAAAATGCAAAGCTGAATGATTTCTGTGTCGAGAAGGGCATCTCAAGAAAGTTTTCAGCACCAAGGACTCCACAACAAAATGGAGTGGTTGAGAGGAATAATCGAACATTGATTGAAGCTGCAAGGACTATGCTTAATAAAGCCAATCTTCCTACTTACTTTTCAGCTGAACCAGTTAACACTGCATGATATACTCAAAACAGAACCCTGATCAACAAGACATATGAAAAGACCCATTACGAGTTAATGGCCAACAAGAAACCATTAGTGAAATACTTTCACGTGTTTGGAGGAAAGTGCTTTATGCTTAAGGATGATGAGCATCTTGGAAAGTTTGATGCTAAAGCTAAAGAAGGTATCTTTCTGGGCTATTCTCTGGAGTCAAAGGCTTACAGGGTGTATGTGATTAGTGATCAAAAGGTTGTGGAAAGCCTTAATGTAACATTTGATGACGCCAAGCTCCCAAGTATTCAGAAGGAAGATGACAGTGATAATCTTGATGTTGAAGATCTTTCTGATGGAGAAGATGAACCTGGAGTTATTCCGGACAATAATGACAATGGCAATGATCCTGATGATCATAATTCTGATATAGATTCTGAAGGTAATGGTCATGAGACAAGTCACACAATCTCAGGGACCAGTCCTCAAGCTTCAGATTTTGTAGATCAAGCTGACAACAACTCAGGGGGAGCAGAACAAGGAGAAGAACAAGGATCCGGTAGTCAGACTCAACTCAATTCTAGAAATGCTGAGTCATCAAGGGCTAGTCTACCAAGACATAGAGTATGGAGTAAAAACCACCCTCAGAACTTGATACTTAGAAATCCTGACAGTGGAGTCAAGACTAGAAGAGCTACAGCAAATGAATATTTCTATTCTGGGTTTCTATCCTAAATGGAGCCAAAGAAAGTAGATGAAGCTCTTGGAGATCCTGATTAGGTGATTGTTATGCAAGAGGAACTCAATCAGTTCGAACGACAGAAAGTGTGGAAGCTTGTACCCAGACCTAAAGATAAATCAGTGATTGGCACTAAATGGGTTTTCAGAAACAAGCTTGATAAAGATGGAATTGTAACAAGGAACAAGGCGAGACTGGTTGCTAAGGGATACTCTCAAGAAGAAGGGATTGACTACGATGAGACTTTTACACTAGTTGCTAGACTTGAATCCATCAGGATGTTTTTAGCATTTGCAGCACATTCAAACTTCAAGGTATATCAGATGGATGTGAAAAGTGCTTTCCTGAATGGTGAGCTTGAAGAAGAGGTCTATGTTGAGCAACCCCCTGGTTTCATAGATCCTGAGTTTGAAGATTTTGCCTGTTTTCTCTTCAAGGCTCATTATGGTCTAAAGCAAGCGCCGAGAACATGGTATGACACTCTCTCAAAATTTCTTCTTGAAAATGGTTTCACTAGAGGTGTTATAGATAAGACTCTATTTCATAAAAATCATAAAGATGATACCATATATGTGCAAGTGTATGTTAACGACATTATATTTGGGTCTACAAATGATGCACTTTGTGCAAGGTTTGCTAAGCTTATGCAGAGTAGGTATAAGATGAGTATGATGGGTGAGTTGAGCTACTTCCTTGGATTAAAAGTAAGTCAGAAATCAGATGGTATCTTCATTGGTCAAATGAAGTACATCAGAGATCTTCTGAAGAAATATCAGTTGGAAGATTCAACACCTGCAAAGACTCTGATGGCAACTGCCACAAAACTTGATCAAGATAAGTCTGGTAAGATGGTGGACATCACTTATTATCGAGGCATGATTGGATCATTACTCTACCTGACTGCGAGTCGTCCAGATATTATGTTTGCTACATGCTTGTGTGCACGGTTCCAAGCTAATCCGAAGGAATCTCATATGATAGCTGTTAAAAGAATTTTCAGATATCTGAAGGGTACACCTAATCTAGGTATCTGGTATCCTAAAGATACGGGCTTTGATCTCATCGGCTACACAGATTCTGATGATGCTTGTTGTAAGATTAATCGGAAGAGTACTTCAGGAAGCTGTCAGTTTCTTGGGAGAAGATTGGTTTCTTGGTTTAGTAAGAAGCAGCATTCAGTTTCCATATCTACTGTTGAAGTTGAATACATTGCTGCTGGTAGCTACTGTTCTCAACTTCTTTGGATGAGAAACCAACTCCGAGACTATGGACTTGATTTGAAGAATATTCCTATCTATTGTGACAACACAAGTGCCATAGCAATCTCAAACAACCCTGTCCAGCATTCAAGGACCAAACATATTGATATAAGGTATCATTTCATTCGAGAGCATATAACGAATGGAATTGTGGAACTTCATTATGTTCCCACAACAGACCAAATTGCAGACATTTTCACGAAACCACTTGATGAAGCTACCTACAACAAGTTAGTCAGTGAACTTGGCACGTTGAATTTGCCCAATTAATTGGAAATCAACAAATGTAATGTGGTACGGGTAAACTTTACTAACTCGATGATGATGCTATGAGGGGAAAGTAAGTTTACATATCTATTCATTATATATATCCGTGTTTGTAAACTTGTTTTGAAGCTAACTGATTACCATGAGTTACATGTTATATGCTAGTGGTAAGTAAGTTAGAGTTTTGATGCAATATATGAGTTGTTTAAATGTTTACATGTTATATGTTTCCTCTGATGCAAACACTCTTGATATTGAAATTTATTTTAGCACACACACATCTCTGATTATATTTTATGTGATTGTATCATATTTTCTGAGTAATTTTGTATGTTTGTTGAGTTTCAGACCCTAGGTAACTCTGAAAACAGATTCCTTGGTCACTCTGACTCTCTATTCATGCAAGAATAACTCTGCTTGTTTTGTGCTAGAATAAATATGCAGCATAACTAGTAATAGTTGTGATATGATGGCTTATATGACTAATAGGTTGATCCTATATGTAACTCTGATGATTTTGCTATGCTTATGTTTTGTTCTGGATATTTGATCCTGATATATTTCTTATACTCTAATTACCTTATGCATATCTTATAAGCTTAAAATAATGTTCATCTCTTTCCTCTATAGTATTGATTTGTATTGGACTAACTTTGAACTGTTTTGAGTTGATGAGATTTGTTTGAGTAGTACTGTCAAAAGAATCAGAAAGCATGATCATCTGAGACATCCTTCATGAATCCATATTGTGTTAAGTAAAGGTAAAAGATTTCTGGTTCTGAAATCACTTTGTTCTTGATCATTAAACTCTCTGATATTATACTTCGGATGTTTGTGATCTCCAACACCCTCAGTGGTTTTAGGTACTAACTAAGAGCCTATCACACCTCATAGGTTCTAGCCCAAGTCATTAGAACTAAACACTTCTCAAATAGTATTCCATTACCTTACTCTGATACATCCCCCAAATTTTGCTTTGATTCACTTAATTTTCTTGAGATATCAATTTTAGTGATCAAACAAAATTACCATTTGGTTTTGGAGTTGTGTTGAGAATGAGGGAGATAGTGCCAAGAAGCACCACATAAGGAAGGAAAGGTCAACCCTACAGCTCTGTCTCTCATAAAGAAGTGGAGTATCCATAACCTGGGACATCTGTAAGCCCATCTGTATTCTCTCAAAAGGATATAGAGCTGAAAAATGCATATAAACAGTTACTAGGTGCATTCTCCCAATAGAATGTTATCTATTGAAAATTCGCCTGTCAGCCAGGGCATTTGTATAAGAGTCACTACCCCTTGGTTAAAATGTTTCCAATGCACATGTGAGATTCACACACACAAGGAAGGTATTGATGTAACAATCATTGTCAAACCATATCAAGGTCAATGGCAATAGGATGAAATCCTGGATCATGTTCTAATCTTTATCTCTGATTTTGAATAAGAACATATGATCTTGGTTGGTTACTTTGTTAAGTCTTCACAAACTTCAGAATAAGTCTTTGATCCCTAATGGCATATCATTGATCACTGGTTATCTTCCCAGTATTCAAATCTGGATATAATTTTGACTTCGTCAAAATAGCAACTTGTAAATTAGGATTCAGATATCAACTGACGAGTTTATAAGGTATACTTCTTCATGGAAGTTGAGGGATATCAGGAATTCTGCCACTTAAAAGAATCCTAATTTCCCCTCTCAAAAGGAACATTTCTGAATCTCTTGACTGAGAGTTTCCGTCCTTGAAGGTGGAAGGCAACTTTTCTATGAAAAAGATTTTCTCGCAGGTACACTTGGATGTTTGGAGCTTTGAGTGAGTGACACACTGTGAGATTGAGTGACAAACACTTGAGTGTGGAGTGGAGTGAAACACAATGTGAGATCAATAAACAGAAATCACACATTTGCACTATAACGACTAGTATATATTCTTTTATTTTTTAATATTTTGAAATTGTAATAAAGGTTAAAATAATTAAATAAATGTGTGTATTGATTTTGGCAGCAGTTATTGATTATTATTTACTTATCTGTGATCTGTTGATATATGGGATTGAATTGTGTGCTTTATTATTGAGCTATACGATTTTATTTCGCTTGTAAAGGTGATTCAATTACAGTTTTAATTCCATAAATACTTGGATTGTTTCTAAAATTGGTTTTATAATTTTATAATTTCAATAATTAATTTTAGGACTTTATAAAATTGAGAAAACCATATTTCACTAATTATTTATTTTTAAATGATTTTCTGATTGCATTTATTTGTAAAATCCATATTTAATTCAAGAAATTTTCAAAAATCATTAAACTCATATTTTATTAAGTAAATATTATTCTGAAAATTTTACAATTATTTTGGAAATTTTCGGGATTCGTTTCACCCGCACGTCGTTTCGTTATTTGTTAAAATGCGGGTATAAAGTGTGCCCTAAAAATTGTTTTAAAAAAATTTGAAATTTATGTTTTCGTAAACTTCAGGATATTTATAAAATTTTATGATTATTTTAATAATGTTTTGATTAAAATTGTTCGCGAGTTATACCGTTAATAATGTATTAAAAACGAGATCTGGACCTTGCAGTCAGTCAGGATAAAAATAAAGCGACACATGTCCATTTATTCAGGACACGTGCCGTGCAGTTAAACAACTGGGAGTATTTTTTTGTTTACATCACTCATCTCTCTCTCACTCTCTTCCAGTCTCTCTCTCTCGATTCTTCTTCCCGATTTCTTTTTCTTTCTTCTCGGTTTCGTTTCTTCTACTTCTCAGAGGTTGCCGCCGTTTGGGCTTGGTTCTTCGGGTTGTTGCAGTCGCTGCCTTTTTCTTCCGTTTTGCTTTTCTGGGCGCCATTCTCGTTTCTCCGGCTTAATTCCTCCGGTGAGTCACCGCTTATTTTGCTTGGCTGGTTCAATTTATATATGTATATGTAAATGTGTATATGATTATGTGTGTGTGTGTTTTATTGTGTGTGTGTGCTCGATTGTGTTTGTGAGTGTGTGTGTTGTGTTGTGTGTGTGCGTCTGTGCTGTTGGGCTCCTTGTGGTTTGGGCTTGCAGTTTTGGCCGGTTATGTTGGGCTCTCCTGTTGGGCCGAGATTATGCAGTTGGGCTTGATATTTTTATAAAATTGATTTTTCCTCTTTTTCTACGAGAAAATAAATGAATAATATTCGTGATATAAAAAATTTCATTGCGGGAAAAATTATTTTAATCGGCATAATTTATTTGGAAACCCGTAAGATAACGGGCACCAATAAATTATACCGCCGTTGACGATGAACTTCGGTGAGTCAACGGTGGACGGTGATGACGTTGTTCTGAGTCCTAAGTTTTATAAATAAATAAAATAATTTATATAAAATGTTTCGAAAATGAATCGTATATCGGAATTGTACGTAAATAGATACGTGAATGTGGAGTTGGTGTTGGGATAAAATTTGTGGATTATTGTGATTGTTGACGTCGATTGTAATCGACGGGTAGGCTTATAAACAGAGGAGTTGCTTCCAAAAGTTTCTAAAAATATATTTTTAAAATGTATGTATTTATGATATACGTGTTACCCCTATTTGTGTTCGAATTACGTGATTACGTGATTATATTTATAATAATTATACGAGTCGGGTTATCGGATTGGGTTATTAGGATTTGAGGATATCAAGCATGTCGGTATAACTGATTAGGGTACTCTGTATTTGTAGATCCCAGTCGAGTTTCCCCAGGACCGAAGTCAGCGTGAAAGCTACTTAGGGTTTTGTAAAGCGTTGCAAGGCAAGTACCCCTGACCATTCTTTTATGGTTCAGTACGTATGAATAGCTAAATATTTTATTCTCATAATGGAACATAAACGTTTTAAGTTACGTATCCCCTGTAGTTATAAATCACTGTTTTCAACCTATTTTGGGGAAAAGTAACTTCGAAAGGTACCTATCCCGAATGAAATGATTTGCGAAATGGATTTTATATGTGTGCTGGTAAAATGAATGATTTTGAAAATGAGATAGGTACAAGTGTTTTGAAAACTGGATAAAACGGTCAGATATGGGATACATTAGGGCCAGAGTAGGCCTATTGAGGTGGCATAAGAGGCTAATTCGGTTGTGCACACCCTATAACCGATTAGTCCAGCAGGTCAGAGACCTAGCTTGTCCTTGAGTTCCGGAACAGGTAATTGGAATGGCAGTTAGAGCCGTCTGGTGTTGATAGCCTGATCAGCTGTCTTCACATATCCGTTACGTATCTGATTTGGATTTGTGATTCCCGTAAGGGTATAAGTAGTTGATACAGCGGTTTTATAAATATGAATAGCATGCTAAAATTGGACTCTGGTATTTACACAACACACTACTATGTTGTTTTGGTTAAGCATGCTAGTCAGTGATATCCAGTTATCTCAGATTTTCATTATATAATGTTGTTGACAGGATTATAGCTCTGTTACTATTATTGTTTACATTACTATTTTTATTCCGTTATTCATATGTTGGTACTGCTGAGCGATTATGCTCACCCTTACAAACTATTATGTATATATCGCAGATGCCTAGAAGACCTATCAGACATACCCGTGTTCCCGCCCCTTCAGGACCCGGCTCCTCTGAGGTAGTTTGTATCAGACCATGAGGTCTGATGAGTTGCTGAATAAAGTTAGAGTGTGTTAGATATTAAATAAATGATTTGTAATAATGTGAACCTGAATCATACTTGAACCTGGATCGGATCTTGGTTTGGGGTCAAGTTAGTATATATTAATAATCTTCTTGTTTATATTTTGGTAATTGTGTCTGGTGACGTCAACTCCTGACCCCGGGGTTGAGGCCGTCACAGTTGGTATCAGAGCTACAAGTTCAAGTCCCTGATCCAGGTTATGGATTGTGTCAAATAGATGATAAAGTGAGTCTTAAGGTGTGAGTCAGCAACTCATATAGAGGAGCAAACCTTTAGAGTCAGTCGAGGGTTCCGATGGTGTTACCCTGTAATCTATTAAATGTTTTGATAGAATTGCCTTGACATGGTTGTGTCTTCCCTGTATATTTATTATGTTGGCAGTGGCCTATTGCGATTTCGAGTTCTCCATCTCAGGAGAATCCCTCTGACCCAGATAACTCAGATTCTGAGAGGACTCTGGATGTTGTTGCTGAGGAGACCCCTATGCCTCCTCCACCAGTTCCTTCCTTTGTGCCTAGAGACATCCCTGGACCTGGTACTCATCCTCGTTGGGTACGTAGGTTTGTGTCTGCCGTTAGGGATTTCCCTCCCGGCTGTGGTCCCAGTTCTTCCTCGATGAGACCTCCAGTACCTCCTGTGGCCCCTAGTGGTACTTCTTCACCGATCCCTTACCATGTTCACCGAGCGGTGAATACCTCCCTTATCAGAGATCAGAGTCTGAGATTGGCTGCTCAGCTTGATCAGGTACCCATTGCACCCTTCTAGGGCATTTCTTCCCCTTCTTCTGAGGTCCAGGCCCGTGTGCGATCATTGACCCAGATGGCTGTTGAGAGGGCTAGATCCATTGACCGTTTCATTAGTTCAGAGTTCAGGGTTGTGCAGTATCAGGACCTAGTGAACTGGATAGTGTTTGAGCTAGGTTCCTTCGGTGGCAGTGGTAGTGGTTAGACCAGGTTTGCAACAGAGAGATACCGAGCTCAGAGTTGGCTTCTAGGAGTTCTGTAGTTGTTTACCTTGTATAGGTATAATATGTGGTGATAGTTTGTAGTAGGCGGAGGCTGCTATGACAGCCAGTTTTGGTGTGTATTTGGATGATTTCTTTTCAGTTGGATTTTCAGTTGTACTTGTTGGATTCCTGTTGATTATTGTATTGTAGCTGCTTTATTTCATTGTTTAGCTTTTATATATTGTGCGTTGCTATTATTGTTGTTACTATTATTGTTGCTTCTGTTACTGGCATTTTTAGATTATGATCATTCACTCAGGATGGCTCCAATTAAACTGGGGATGAGGATAGTGTCTTAGTGGCAACGCTCTCCTGATGTATAATTATAAACTGCCTGGAGCAATCCATTTTCTTATATATGACTGTTATGTTTCAGGAGATGCCACTAAAGAGAAACTCTCAACCCAATAACAGATCTGCTGGGGATCCTTCCATGAGTGAATTGATGAACTTATTGCGTCAGCAGTCTACACAGTTGGCCCAACAGCAACAACAATTCCAGCAGCAACAGCAACAATAATTGCAGCAACAACAACAATTGCAGCAACGACAACAACAGCAGCAGCTCATACATCAACAAATCTAACAGCAGCAAATCTAACAGCAGCAACTACAAATCCAACAGCAGCATGAGATAAGGGGGACAAATCAGGGTGTTAGTTTTAAGTCTTTTCAGGCAGTGAAGCCCCCAAAGTTTAAATGAGAAGTAGATCCTGTTGCTGCCAGGATATGGTTGAAGGAGATGGAAAAGGCGTTTGCACTCACCAAGGTAAGTGAGGATTTAAAGACGGATTATGCTAGTTATTTTATGAAGAATGATTCGAATTATTAGTGGGAATCTACGCGAGCCCTAGAAGGAGAAGGTCATGTTTCATGGGCCAGATTCACAGAGTTGTTTTTAGAGAAATACTTTCCGGACTGTCTCCAGAGTCAGAGAGAGATGGAATTTTTGGAATTGAAATAAGGAGATAGGAGTGTTACGGAATATGAAGTGAAGTTTACGGAGTTGGCCCGTATAGCACCGTAATATGTGAGTTGGAAGCTCAACGAGCGAAGCGGTTTCAACAAGGGTTGAAGCCAGAAATAAGGAGTGGAGTTGTAGCTTTACAACTCAAGACATATACTTCGGTAGTCCAGGCTGCCCTAGTGATAGAAAGTGATCAGAGGTTAGATGTAAAGGAGAAGGGCGAGAAGAAGAGGAAATTTGAAAGTGGACCTGCTAGGTCAGAATCAGGAATAACAAGTCGGAAGTTCCAGCGTTGGTATGGAAAGAATAAGAATAAGAGGTTCAAGAGGCAGAATTTTCCCCATGTTAGACCCAGTACTACTTCAGTTAACTCTGCCCCAACGAGGGTTAGTAAGCCAGTGGTTGATTGTAAGACATGTGGGAAGAAGCACAGTGGACAATGCCGAGAAAATATCAACTGTTTTAAGTATGGCCAGAAGGGTCATTATTCCACGGAGTGTAAGTCTGAGATTCAAGGAGTAACTTATTTTAGTTGCGACAAAGTGGGACACATAGCTAGGAATTGCAAGTCGGTGACCCAAGGTAATATTGGAAGGAGTGTGTCCCAAGGACCAGCAACTGGTACTGCTAGAGCTAGGACCTTTAAGATGACCAAGAAATCTCCAGTTCATGATTCTGATGTGGTTGTAGGTACGCTTTCTCTTAATTCCGTACCTGTTAATATTTTATTTGACTCGGGAGCGTCCAAATCTTTTATATCTGTGAATTGTGTGAATAAAATGCAATTGATGTTGGAAGACTTAGAGGAACCTTTGTCCATAGAAGTGGCTGCTAATAAAGATAAAGTGCCCGTAAGTCAATTTAGTCCTAGATGTTCCCTAAAGATTTCTGGATATATGTTCCCTGTTGACCTAATACCCTTCGAGTTGGGAGACTTTAATGTTATATTAGGCATGGATTGGTTGTCTCTATATAAGGTGAATATTGACTGTAAGAAAAAAGAGAGTTTTTATGTACACCCCAGATAATAAAAGAATCAGCTATCAAGGACAGAGTCAAGATAAAAAGTTCCTTTCAGTAATGCAAGCAAAGAGATTGTTGCGGCAAGGATGTGAAGCATATTTGGCTCATGTGGTGGATATGAAGAAAGACCCCTACTTTGGATGAGATTCCTATAGTGAGAGAATTCCCTGGTGTTTTCCCAGAAGAGTTACCAGGATTGCCACCTGATCGAGAGGTAGAGTTCTCCATTGATTTGATACCCGGAGCTGAACCAGTTTCTAAAGCTCCATACAGGATGGCCCTAATGGAAATGAAAGAATTGGCTAAGCAACTTCAGGAACTATTGGATAAGGGATTTATTCGACCCAGTGTTTCTCCGTGGGGTGCTCCAGTGCTATTTGTGAAGAAAAAGGATGGAAATATGAGATTGTACATTGACTACAGAGAGTTAAACAAGTTGACGATAAAGAATAAATATCATTTGCCACGCATCGACGATTTGTTTGATCAGCTTAAGGGGGCATGTTACTTCTCAAAGATTGACTTAAAATCTGGCTACCACCAATTGAAGATAAAGCCCGAAGATATCCCCAAGACTGCATTCAGAACAAGGTATGGCCATTATGAGTTTCTAGTAATGTCATTTGGATTGACAAATGCGCCATCGGCTTTTATGGATCTAATGAATAGGGTGTATAAGGAGTATCTGGATAAGTTTGTTATTGTATTTATTGATGACATCCTCATATATTTAAAGAATCCAGTAGATCATGCAACGCATCTACAGATTGCCCTTCAAAAATTGAGAGAAAAGCAATTATATGCGAAGTTCTCCAAGTGTGAGTTTTGGCTGGCAGAAGTGCAGTTTCTTGGACATGTGGTGAGTAAGGAAGGTATCAAAGTAGACCCAGTAAAGATTGAAGCTATATCAAAGTGGGAGCAACTGAAGACACCGACGAAAATAATAAGTTTTCTTGGATTAGCAGGATATTATCGAAGGTTTGTAAAAGATTTCTTGAAGATTGCATCCCCATTAACCAAGTTGACCAAGAAAAATGAGAAGTTAATTTGGACGGAAAAGTGTGAAGAAAGTTTCCAGGATTTGAAATGGAGATTAGTGACGGCTCCAGTATTAGCATTGCCAGATCAGACGGGAAACTTTGTGATCTATAGCGACGCTTCTTTGAAAGGATTGGGTTGTGTGCTAATGCAACATGATAAAGTTATTGCTTATGCCTCCAGACAATTAAAGCCTCACGAGAATATCCAGTTCATGACTTTGAGTTGGCAGTTATAGTGTTTGCTCTGAAGTTATGGCATCACTACTTGTATGGAGAGAAATGCGATATTTATACGGATCATAAGAGCCTGAAGTATATATTCACACAGAAGGATTTGAACATGAGACATAGAAGGTGGTTAGAACTGATCAAGGACTACGATTGTTCGATTAATTATCACCCAGGTAATGTTGGATTTTAATCACAGCGGAGGCATGGTAAAACACTTTTACTCATACAAAATCCAAATAAAAGCATATAAATCGTGGTAAAAAACATAGGGATCGATTACTAACCTTTTAATATGCGATCCAAAAGCAACGATCGGAGATCCTTAGCAGCTGCTCCTCAAACGTGAAGCACTCCACCGGTATCCACCAAGAAAACGACGTTAAGGAGGAGGAGGAGGTGGAGAGAATTAGGTTTTATATAATTTTGGGGTTTTGGGTTAGAATCAAAAATAGGGTTTATAATAGTATATTTATAAGCAAAATTTTCAGCTAAAATTTGCCCATAAAATATTATTATTATTAACCCGTTTATTATTCTCATTAATAATTAAAACACCTGTTAATTATTAATCCTTTTTCTAAACACTTTAGAAATAATTCTCTCTCTAGATTTAATTTCCAAAAATTAAATTCTTAATTAATAATATTAAGAACTTTTCTTAATTAATTTATAATCAATTAAATCTCATTTAATCAATTATTAAATTTGCCAATTAATTATTTATTTATAAATAAATAATTATTAGCCATTATTAATTAATTCCTCCACCATTAAATCATTCTCTTTTTATGGTGTGACCCTATAGGTTCAATATTAAGCCGGTAGTAGAAATAAATAATAATAAAACTATTTTATTATTATTATATAAATTTTCTAATTTATTAAATATGATTAATTAATTAATCATATTTATTCTACATCGTGAGGGATATTTCTCAGCATATCGCGACTATCTGGATAATATGAATTCACTGCTTAGAATACCAAGAACCTATTCAGTGAATAGTTACCGTACAATAAACTCCTTCTACCCTACAATGTCCCGATTAAATACAAGGCATGGATCTCGTGTCAAGCCTATCTAATTCAATCACTTGCTTATCATTTACTATGCTTAGTTCCATGCTAATTAGAAACTCCTTTCTAATTTCATTCACTCTGGCCAGAGATTCCTGAACTAGCATAAGTGGATCAGCCTTGAACATTCGCTTCCTTCACCGGAAGGGGTAGATCCTTTATTGATCATACACTATCTTCGTGTATAAATTCCTATCCAGTAGAGCCCTAATAATTGTCCCTGGAGACTAAGAACTAAACCAAAGCATAGTTCAGTGTATACAAGATGACTATGATGACCTCAAGTCTAAGGATACTTGTACAACTATCACTATGTGAACAACTGCTGACACGTGAGTGAACTCCATCAGTTGTTCAGCTGTGCGAGTCATGTTCAGTGAACTTATTCTATAATAAGCACCTACATACTAGCTATAGTGTCATCACATAAATGTCTATGAGAAGAGACATCCTTCATAATGAAGCAAGCATAGTATGTACCGATCTTTGCGGATTATTAATTACCAGTTAGTAATCCTATGACCAGGAACTATTTAAGTTTAAAGTTATCATCTTTTAGGTCTCACTATTATGATCTCATCATAATCCATAAAAGCTTTACTTTAAACTATGGTATATCTTATTTAAACACTTAAATAGATAGAGCCCGTAATAAAAACAAAACAAGTCTTTTATTAATATCAATAAAATCAAAACAAATTACATAAAAGTTATTCCTAAATCCTAATACATGATTGGACTTAGGACATATTCCTTTCAATCTCCCACTTGTACTAAAGCCAATCACTCTGGTATCTAAAACCCATCTAGTCTTTATGACGATCAAAGTGACTTTTATAAAGTAGCTTTGTGAGTGGGTCTGCTATGTTGTTATGTGTGTCAACTCTATTTCAATACAATACAAGAAATGTTACCGCGCTCCCACTAACCCTTTTGTAGACATATGGTTCATCTACGTTTTTGATAAAATCAAACTCTTTGATTGTCTCATCAAAACGGATGTTCCATCTACGAGAAGCTTGCTTTAAACCACATATGGTTCGCAGCAGCTTACACACTAGGTTTTCATTTCTCTTGGAAAGAAAACCATCTGGCTATTTGCCAGATATCATAGTCGTAGTAAGCAGCATTCGCAAGCAAAATCCGAACTGATTTTAACAGGGCTACAGGTAAAAGGTTTCATCAAAGTCAATCCATTGCCTTTGTTTGAATCCTTTTCCCAAAAGCCTGGCCTTAAAGGTCTCCACCTGGCCATCTGCTCTAATCATTCTTTTGTATCCCGTATACATAGATTTCATTCTGTATTTCATGGCACTTTGCCATTTCTCTGAGTCAACACTACTCATAGCCTCATTATAGGTCACAGGGTCGTCTTCATCAATGATTGACAACTCATTGTCATTCTCAATGACAAGGCCATATTACCTCTCAGGTTGGCGAGACACTCTCCCTGTTCTATGAATGGGCTGTTCCACAAAAGGTTGTTCAGTTAGAACAGGTGTTTCCACTTGATCCGTAGTAGTTTGTGCTTCTTGAACTTCATCAAGTTCAAATTTTGCTCCCACTGTTTCCTTCAAGGATAAACTCCTTTTCCAAGAAGGTAGCATGTCTGGAGACAAACACCCGATGATCAGTGTAAAAGTAATACCCTAAAGTCTCTTTAGGATATCCCACAAAACTATATTTTACGGATCGATATTCCAGCTTATCTGGGTCAACTTACTTGACATAAGCTGGACATCCCCAAATCTTAACATGTTTAAGACTCGGTTTCCTTTCTTTCCATATCTCATACGGAGTTTAAGGAACAGATTTGGAAGGCACCTTATTCAGTAAATATGCTGAGGTTTCCAATGCATAACCCCATAGGAATACTGGAAGATTTGCATAGCTCATCATGGACTGAACTATGTCTAACAAAGTTCGATTTCTCCTTTCAGATACCAATCTGGAGGCGTCCACTGGGAGACTATACCATTTACTTTGAGATAATCCAGAAACTCTCCATTCAAGTATTCACCACCTTGATCTAATCGAAGAATTATAATACTATGTTTGGTTTGTTTTTCCACTTCATTCTTATACTCTTTGAACTTTTCAAAGGCTTCAGACTTGTGTTTCATCAAACACATATCCGAATCTAGATCTATCATCTATGAAATTAATGAAGTATGAAAATCCACCCATGGCTTGCGTAGACATTGGTCCACATACATCTGTGTGTACGATTCCTAGCAAATTTGCAGCCCTCTCTCCATGTCCACTAAATGAAGACTGCAGTGCCACAATGAAGTGAGATTTTCATTATCCCTTTTCTTTTATTAGTTTGTTCAATCTGAAGTAAATTATGTCACATTCATACAGACCATTATTTAAAGTACCACGTCCATAAAGAATATTATCTCTAAGAATAGAACATTCATTATTCTCAATAATAAATGAAAATCCAGCCAAGTCTAACATGGGAATAATATTCCTCACAATCGAGGGAACAAAATAACAATTATTTAAAACAATAGTCTTGCCCGTAGGCATATGTAAATGAAATGATTCTACATCTTCAGCAGCAACTCTTGCTCCATTTCCCATCAGTAGAATCACCTCCTCTTCCTCAAGAGTCCTACTTCTCCTTAGTCCCTGCAACAAATTGCAGATATGAGAACCACAGGTGGTATCTAATACCCAAGTAGAAATTTGATTTAATGACATATTCACTTCTATCATGAACATACCTGAATCAGAAGCGGTAGTCTCACTACCCTTCTTCTTCTTCAATTCTGCAAGGTATACCTTACAGTTCCTCTTCCAGTGCCCCACCTTGTTACAGTGAAAGCAAACAACTTTGCTATTGGGGTCTTCAGCTTTTGGTAGAACCGGCTTTTCTTCACCTACTTTCTTCTTCTTGGAAGGGTTCCTCTTCCTTTTCTTAGGATTGAAACCTTCACCAATTAGAAGAACAGAACTCTTCTTAGGGGGAAAATTTGATTCCGCAGTCTTCAACATGTTGTGGAGTTTAGGCAGGCTGACATCCAACTTATTCATGTGAAAGTTCACAACAAACTGCGAGAACGAACTCGAAAGCGATTGCAAGACCAAGTCTTGGCTCAGCTCCCCATCCATGGAAAAACCAAGTTGTCCAAGACGTTCAATCAAATTGATCATCTTAAGTACATGGTCATTCACAGATGATCCCTCAGACATCCTACAACCGAACAGCTCCTTCGATATCTCATATCGAGCTATCCTCCCTGCCACATCATACAACTCTTGTAGATGCATGAGGATAGTGTGAGCATCCATATGCTCATGTTGCTTTTGCGGCTCAATGTTCATGGAATCTAGCATGATGCATTGAGCAACATTTGCATCATCTATCCACTTACGATACACAACATGTTCATCATTATGCGCATCTCTAGCAGGTTCAGTAGGCTTAGGTGAGTCAATCACGTATTCCAGCCTCTCAATCCTGAGAACAATTCTCAAGTTTCGAAGTCAGTCAGCATAATTAGGACCAGTCAATTTGTGAGCATCCAGTATGCTCCTGAGTGATAGTGCAGAAGACATAATGTATATTGTAAATCTGTAAATGATAAACACATAACAACACTTAGCAAAAATTCGATTTCATTTTAAAACACTATATGAATCGGGTCTTTATTCATAAGTGGCTCCCACTAGTTTATCTAATTTATTCAACCCCCTACGTGAAAAATTAAGCATTCATAATGCTAGTGGGAATAGGGATCCTACATTCTATTACACAACCCCGGCTGTAGCACGAACCGCCATGTAATGTTCAATAGGCAGACAACTCTTGTCAATTACATCTTATGTTATTCCCTAATCAAACTTTAGCCTCTTGAATAATTGAGTCACGGCTGTGGCACGACAAACTCAATATTCTAAGTCAAGTCTAACCCAACATTCCATACAATTGAATCAGTCCCCAAAGGCCCACGGCTGTGGCACGTACCGACCTTTAGATTCTTATTCAATGTACACATCTCTATGTAATAGACAAGCATTTCTTATTTCAAAATCAAAGCCCTCGGCTGTAGCACGAACCGACAATGATTCAAAAATAAGAACTACTTTTCTACCATGTTGGAAGGCTATGACCGACACAAGCCCGTTGTGTCATTGGCCAATTACTACTTGATATTATTTAATTTTAGAGGGATTATATTACGTTAAAATCATAATCATATTATAAAGAGATTCTTCCTTTTAAATTAAATATTTCAAATCAATAATCGATAATCAGATGATTCCCATATCGGGTGGAGCATTGTCAAGAGGCGTCACTTAATAACCCTTTCTTACAGATATAAATCTGTTGTTGACAGAATCATCCTTTCTCTCATATCGAAAATTCATATTCAATTACGTGTTTCATAAACACAAGAATCTCATGATTGTATTCATAATATTGTTATTAAGGTTATGAAACAATTTCACTATACTAGGTTGTCTAACAAACGCCTTATGTTCATTTAAGTTCACATAAATCTATCATCGCATGATAAACTAAGCATATATCAATATATAAACATGAATAAACATCAAGGTAGGCATGTTACATCATCTAGCATATTGGTCTAAGCATTATACATCTCTATGTATCACATGAAGCATTTAAAAGCAGTTACAACAGTCAAAAACATCTTTAAAACACTTCATGGAATATAATCAGTTCAAAACTTTTATATAAACTAAAATTTGATCACACCATTAGATCCGTCTCGGAAAAACGAATCCAACGATATATTGCATGCTCAAAACGGAGTTACGAAACTCCCAAAAAATCAAATTTAAAGTGGACAGACGGGCTGTAACGCATTACAGGAACACGTTACAACCCCTGTAACGCATTCCGGTGATGCGTTACAACCCTTTTAAGCCATTAAAAGGTGTAATGCATTCTGTGAATGCGCCACAGGGTGTAACGCATTCCCGGAATGCGCGACACCCCTCCGCGCGCGCGTGCGCCACACGCGCCTGCAGCAGCCGCACCTGACAGCTTCCTCGAACAGCGTGCCGCCGTCCTTGCTCTTTTCTCTTTCTCCGTGCAATCAGTCAGACAACAGCAGATGTACAGCAGCACTTATGATTTCCAGCATCAAACAAATATATATATATACAACAGAATATACATATATATACTTATTTAATTACGAATTTTAATTGCAACAACTTCAAAAATTCATAATAAAAAATCTATACATCATAAAATTATGAAAAAAAATACCCAGACGATCTACAACACTTGTAGAACCCAGATCAACATTCAAAATTATTTTGAGAAATGATTTCTCATCAGACAAAATTAATCCATGATATAACTTGTAAAAATCATAATTAATTCATACAAGCACATAAAATTCTGAAATTTTTACCACAGATCTATATGCATACAACCTATGCTCTGATACCATTGCTGGATTTTAATCGCAGAGGAGGCATGGTAAAACACTTTTACTCATACAAAATCCAAATAAAAGCATATAAATCGTGGTAAAAAACATAGGGATCGATTACTAACCTTTTAATATGCGATCCAAAAGCAACGATCGGAGATCCTTAGCAGCTGCTCCTCAAACGTGAAGCACTCCACCGGTATCCACCAAGAAAACGACGTTAAGGAGGAGGAGGTGGAGAGAATTAGGTTTTATAAAATTTTGGGGTTTTGGGTTAGAATCAAAAATAGGGTTTATAATAGTATATTTATAGGCAAAATTTTCAGCTGAAATTTGCCCATAAAATATTATTATTATTAACCCATTTATTATTCTCATTAATAATTAAAACTCCTTTTAATTATTAATCCTTTTTCTAAACACTTTAGAAATAATTCTCTCTCTAGATTTAATTTCCAAAAATTAAATTCTTAATTAATAATATTAAGAACTTTTTTTAATTAATTTATAATCAATTAAATCTCATTTAATCAATTATTAAATTTTCCAAATAATTATTTATTTCATAAATAAATAATTATTAGCCATTATTAATTAATTCCTCCACCATTAAATTATTCTCTTTTTATGGTGTGACCCTGTAGGTTCAATATTAAGCCGGTAGTAGAAATAAATAATAATAAAACTATTTTATCATTATTTATATAAATTCTCTAATTTATTAAATATGATTAATTAATTAATCATATTTATTCTACATCGTGAGGGATACTTCTCAGCATATCTCGACTATCCGGATAATATGAATTCACTACTTAGAATACCAAGAACCTATTCAGTGAATAGTTACCGTACAATAAACTCCTTCTACCCTACAATGTCTCGATTAAATAGAAGGCATGGATCTCGTGTCAAGCCTATCTAATTCAATCACTTGCTTACCATTTACTATGCTTAGTTCCATGCAAATTAGAAACTCCTTTCTAATTTCATTCACTCTGGCCAGAGATTCCTGAACTAGCATAAGTGGATCATCCTTGAACATTCACTTCCTTCACTGGAAGGGGTAGATCTTTTATTGATCATACACTATCTTCGTGTACAAATTCCTATACCCAGTAGAGCCCTAATAATTGTCCCTGGAGACTAAGAACTAAACCAAAGCATAGTTCAGTGTACACAAGATGACTATGATGACCTCAAGTCTAAGGATACTTGTACAACTATCACTATGTGAACAACTGCTGACACGTGAGTAAACTCCATCAGTTGTTCAGCTGTGCGAGTCATGTTCAGTGAACTTATTCTATAATAAGCACCTACATACTAGCTATAGTGTCACCACACAAATGTCTATGAGAACAGACATCCTTCATAATGAAGCAAGCATAGTATGTACCGATCTTTGTGGATTATTAATTACCAGTTAGTAATCCTATGACCAGGAACTATTTAAGTTTAGAGTTATCATCTTTTAGGTCTCACTATTATGATCTCATCATAATCCATAAAAGCTTTACTCTAAACTATGGTATATCTTATTTAAACACTTAAATAGATAGAGCCCGTAATAAAAACAAAACAAGTCTTTTATTAATATCAATGAAATCAAAACAGATTACATAAAAGTTATTCCTAAATCCTAATACATGATTGGACTTAGGACATATTCCTTTCAGGTAAAGCCAATGTGGTGGCTGATGCTTTGAGCATAAAAGAAAGATTGAATATGGCTTGGATTGCGAACGAATTAGCGCACGACTTAGAAAATATGGAGATTGAGGTTCGAGTACCCAGTGAAAGTCAGGAAAAGCTATATGAAGTTACCTTCCAGCCGGCATTGATGGAAAAGATCAAAAGGTGTCAAGAAGGAGTTATGGAACAAGAGTTGGATACTTTGACGGGAGAAGAGTTGTGTACTCAAAAAGATAATCAAGGGTGTTAGATATATTTGATAATGTCATGGCTAATATGATTTATGTTTAGTTTTCAGATCTTACTTAACAGGACAAATCAGTACTTATATTGGAAGTTAGGAATTAAGGATATCAGTACTTATATTATCAGGAGATAATCATCAGAAGTTGGATATCAGAACTTAAGTGCTGAAGGACGATCAGATAAGGACAATAGCTGATTAAAGGAAAGAAGATCAAGATAAACATAAGAAAAGATATGCATGAAGAAGGAGTTTCGTGAAGAATGGAATACTTGGAAGAAAAGATATCTGATTGATATATTTTAGGAAGCAGAATTATATTCCATATCAATTAGTGATTATCTTGTAACTGTGTAGTATATAAACACAGACATAGGGTTTACACTATAAGTATTATCATATTCGAGAAGATTATTCATTGTAACCCTAGCAGCTCTCGTGATATTTGTTCATCACTGAGAGGCAACAGTTCCATACTGTAACAGAGTTTATTGTTTCAATAAAGTTTATTTTCTGTTACTTAAGATATTAAAGTTCAATTTGATTGTATTGTACACTGTATTCACCCCCTCTACAGTGTGTGTGACCTAACAAGTGGTATCAGAGCCTATCTGTTAACACACATACAGTTAAAGATCCAAACACAATCATGTCTGACACAGAAACTCCAACTCAGCCTACCAAAACTAAAGAACCTCCAAAGACACAAATCCAAAGTCGGTATGAAACCATCAGAGTTCCCATACTGAGACCATCTGAATATGCCATATGGAAGGTGAGGATGACCATGTTTCTGGAAGCTACAGATCCAGAATATCTTGATAGAATCAAGGAAGGGCCTCACAAACCAACCAAGCTCGCTGTTGCAGTTGCAAGTGAAGCAGCAAAGACCGTACCAAAGGAGAAGAGTGATTATACTGCTGAAGATATAGCATCAATTGCTAAGGATGCTAAGGTACGACACTTACTGCATAGTGCCATTGATAATGTAATGTCAAACAGGGTAATTAAATGCAAGACTGCTAAGGAGATATGGGATACTCTGGAAACAAGGTGTCAGGGAACCGACACAATTTAGAAGAACAGGAAGACAATACTCACTCAAGAGTATGAACACTTTGACTCAAAGGCTAATGAGTCATTGACTGATTTATATGATAGATTTGTCAAACTCTTGAATGATCTGTCACTGGTTAATAAGGAGTATGATCTTGAAGATTCAAACCTTAAATTCCTGTTAGCTCTTCCTGAATGTTGGGATTTGAAGGCAACAACAATAAGAGACAATTACAATCTTGATGAAACAACTCTTGATGAAATTTATGGAATGCTCAAGACTCATGAACTTGAGATGGAACAAAGAAGCAAGAGGAAAGGAGGAAAGTTAAGGAAAGTTGCTCTTAAGGTTGAAGAAGAATCCCCCAAGGCAGCTACCTTAAGGAAAGACAAGGGTAAAGCTCTTTTCACAAAATCTGATACCGAGTCATCAAGTTCTGAAAGTGATGATGACTCAGATTCTGAAAGCTTGCCTGAGACTGATGCTGATGAGGAGATGATGAAGCTGTGTGCTCTTATGGTGAAAGGGATCACAAAGATTGCATGCAGGAAGTTCAGGAAGGGAAAGAAGTTTTCCAGGAAAGGCATAAGTTCTGATAAGAAGAATTTCAGAAGATCTGAAGGCAGAGGAGGAAAGTCTGATAGAGGAGATTATACCAATGTCAAATGCTATAACTGTGGTGAGAAAGGCCACATATCTCCTGATTGCAAGAAGGTAAAGTGTGAAAAAGGCAAGGCTCTTGTCACAAAGCAGAAAAGCTGGACAGACACCTCAGACTCTGAAAGTGTGGAGAACTATGCGTTGATGGCAAATGCTGATAAAGAAAGTGTTGAGAGCAGTTCTGAAGCTGCTGAAATAAAGGTACCTCGGACTACTTATGCTTTTCATACTGATGATATTAATGAGTTGAGAAGATATCTTAAAACCATGTTTGTTAGTTATAGAGATCAAACTTTAACATGTGAAAGATTAACTTCTGAAAATCTTGCTTTTAAGAAAAGAAATGATTTCTTAGAAAAAGAGTTAGTTATGTTTCATCAAACTCAGAAGGATAGAGATGATGCCTTTTATGTAGGGATGAAGTGCTAAAAATGAATGAATCTCTAAAAACTGAGTTAGAAAAGGAAAGAGAGATAATCAGGACTTGGACTAACTCTGGCAGAACAACTCAAAATTTGCTAAGTAGTGAAAATTGGAAAGAGGGCTTAGGTTATGGAGAGGATAAGAATGATAAAGGAACTGTAGAAATTAAGCATGTTGTTAAGCAAAAGGCAAAGTTAAAACCTGTTAAGTTTGTAACTGTAAAGTCTGATAATGAGAAATCAGAAGTTAAAGTGGAATTAACTTCTGACAAACTAAAACTAGAAAAGACTGCTGAAGTAAACGTAGGCTTGATGACTAAGAAGTAGCTTAAGCATAAGCTGAAAGATGTTAAGAATGTAAGCAAGGTAAAATCACCTAGGAAAAATAGGAATGGAAAGGAAGGTGTGAATAAAAGCAATGATTATAAACCTGTTCCTGATGCTCATAGGAAAACATGTCATAACTGTGGAAGTTCTAACCATCTGGCTTCTTTTTGCAGGAAGAATAAGAACATTAACTCCTTACCTTCAAAATCAGGAGTTAAGAGTCAGTCTGTTAGATATAAACCACAGAATCCTTGTTTTCATTGTGGTAGTTTATGGCATTCCATTTATACTTGTAAGGAATATCATAGCTTGTACTATGATTATTATCAATTAAAACCTTCTTTGAAGAAAGTTTCCATTGTCCCTTCTAGTGTAAATTCTGATTCAAAGTCTGATAGTGTAAGTTCTGATAAGAAAAATGTTAACATAAACTCTGATGCTAAATCCGCTGCAAATGTTAACAAACTTGATAAGGCCAAAGGATCCAAGCAAGTCTGGGTCCTTAAAACTAATCATTAGTGGTCTTTGTGATTGTAGGGCAACATGAAAAATATTCTAGTTCTGGACAGTGGATGTTCAGGACATATGACTGGAAATAAAGCCCTGCTATCAGACTTTGTGGAGAAAGCTGGCCCAAGTGTTTCTTATTGGGATATGGCAATATCAATCTTGGGAATGTCATCATTAAAGAAGTAGATCTGGTCTCAGGACTTAAACACAATCTGCTGAGTATAAGTCAAATCTGTGACAGAGGTTATCATGTTGATTTCTTTGAAGAACACTGTGAAGTTGTGAGTAAATCTAAAGGCAAAGTTGTTCTGAAAGGATACAGGCATGGTAACATTTATGAAGCTAAGCTTTCAACAAGTACTGATGGTTCTGCAATCTGTCTGATGAGTAGAGCATCAATTGAAGAAAGCTGGAATTGGCACAAGAAACTCTCTCATTTAAATTTCAACAATATAAATGAGTTGGTCAAGAAAGATCTTTGCTCTTGATGGCCTTTGTGATTCTTATCAGAAGGCCAAACAGAGAAAATCTTCATTCAATAGCAAGACTGAATCATCAATTCTTGAGCCTTATCATTTACTACATGTTGATCTATTTGGTCCAGTAAATGTCATGTCTATTGCAAAGAAGAAATATGCATTGGTCATAGTAGATGAGTTCACTAGATACACATGAGTGTATTTCTTGCACACAAAAAGTGAAACTGCATCTATCTTGATTGATCATGTCAAACATCTGGATAAATTGGTCAAAGATTCTGTGAAAACCTTAAGGAGTGATAATGGCACTGATTTCAAGAATTTGATAATGGAAGAGTTCTGCAAAAACCATGGAATAAAGCAGGAATTTTCTGCTCCTGGAACTCCACAGCAAAATGGAGTTGTTGAAAGGAAGAATAGAACTCTCATTGAAGCTGCACGTACAATGCTTGAAGAAGCAAAGCTTCCAACCTATTTCTGGGCTGAAGCTGTGCAGACTGCTTGTTTTACTCAAAATGCAACACTCATTAACAAGCAAGGAAAAACACCATATGAGATGGTGAATAAAAAGAAGCCAAATCTGAAGTACTTTCATGTATTTGGATGCAAGTGTTTTGTTCTCAAGACTCATCCTGAACAGCTATCCAAGTTTGATCTAAAAGCTGATGAAGGAATCTTTGTTGGATATCCACTTTCCACAAAAGCCTTCAGAGTCTATAATTTGAGAACAAGAGTGGTCATGAAATCTATCAATGTCTCCTTTGATGACAAGAAGATTACTGGTCTTGAAGATTTTATTGACCATGATCAGCTGAGATTTGAAAATGAAGACTCAAATTCTGATACTGAAAAATCCTGACAGTCTAAGTACTGATACTGTAAACTCTGATGGATTAAACTCTGATGTTATTGAAACTGTGGTGACTACGCCAAAGGAAGATGCACCTATGCAGGGGGAGCATACTCAAGATCTTACCACATCTCAAGAAGCATCAGAACATACATCTGGCTCTTCAAGTTCTGATTTGTCAAGTTCTGATAAGTCAAGTTCTGATAGTGCAGAAAATCTAAATTATGAAGAATCCAACTCAGAGAGCATAGTTTCAGGGGGAGCATCAGAAAATGAAAATGAAGACAGCATGGATCATGGGGGAGCATCCAGTTCTAGAGAAAACCTTTCATCTGCAAGGAAGTGGACTAAATCACATACACCTGATTTGATAATTGGAAATCCTGATGCAGGTGTCAGAACTAGAACAGGTACTTCAAACGAATGTCTTTACAATTCTTTTCTCTCTCAGACTGAGCCAAAGAAAGTGGAAGAAGCTCTTCAAGATGCTGATTGGGTGCAAGCAATGCAGGAAGAGTTAAATGAATTTGAAAGAAACAAAGTCTGGACCCAAGTGCCAAGACCAAAGAATAGATCTGTTGTTGGTACAAAGTGGGTATTCAGAAACAAAACTGACAGTGATGGCATAATTACAAGGAATAAGGCAAGGCTGGTTGTAAAAGGATATTATCAACAGGAGGGAATTGATTATGATGAAACATTTGCACCAGTTGCTAGGTTAGAAGCCATTAGAATATTTTTGGCTTATGCTGCTCACAAAAAGTTTACTATCTTTTAAATGGATGTGAAAAGTGCTTTTCTCAATGGAGAATTAGAGGAGGAAGTATATGTTGAACAACCTCCAGGCTTTGTAGATTCCAAACATCCAGATTATGTCTACAGGCTTGATAAAGCACTTTATGGACTTAAGCAAGCTCCTAGAGCATAGTATGAGACTTTAGCTCGGTTTCTTCTGGAAAGTGGATTCAATAGAGGAACAATAGACAAAACACTGTTCTACCTCAACCATGGAAAGGACTTACTTCTGGTCCAGATTTATGTTGATGATATCATTTTTGGGTCTACAAATGACAGACTTTGCAAGAAGTTTGCCAAACTGATGCAGTCAAGGTATCATATGAGTATGATGGGGGAACTTAGCTATTTTCTGGGCCTTCAAGTCAAGCAAAATGAAGAAGACACTTTTATTTGTCAAACCAAGTACACCAGAAACTTGCTAAAGAAATTTGGAATGCAAGATTGTTCAAGTGCATCCACTCCCATGGCCACTGCAACAAAACTGGATAAGGATACTGGTAAATTAGTAGATATTACTGATTACAGAGGTATGATTGGCTCTCTACTCTATCTAACTGCTAGTAGACCTGATATCATGTATGCTACCTGTCTTTGTGCAAGATTTCAAGCAGATCCAAGAGAACCTCACTTAACAGCTGTGAAAAGAATTTTCAAGTATCTTAAGGGAACAACTGATCTGGGATTGTGGTATCCTAGAGAATCAGATTTTAAACTAATAGGTTACTCAGATGCAGATTTTGCAGGTTGTAAAATTGACAGGAAAAGCACAAGTGGAAGCTGCCAATTTCTTGGAGGCAGATTGGTTTCTTGGTTCAGCAAGAAACAAAAGTCAATTTCCACATCAACTGCAGAAGCAGAGTATATTGCTGTAGGAAGCTGTTGTGCACAGATTCTTTGGATGAAGAATCAGTTACTGGATTATGGGTTAATATATTTCAAAATCCCTATTTACTATGATAATCAAAGTGCTATTGCTATGACAGGTAATCCAATTCAACACTCTATGACAAAGCACATCAGCATCAGGTACCACTTCATAAGGGAACATGTGGATGAAGGTACAGTGGAATTGCACTTTGTTCCAACAGATCAACAACTAGCAGATATCTTCACAAAACCATTGTGTGAAGCCACTTTTACAAGATTGGTAAATGAACTTGGAATGGTTTCAGGTTCTTTCTCTAAATCTACTTAGTTTTGCTCTGTTATATCAGACTTTATGATCAGTATTTACAGAATTTAATCTCTTTGTGTATTCTGTGCTTAATTGACAAACGTGTTTAAGTACTAACTGTTGTCTAATATATGGTTCTAAACTCTGATAAGTGATATGTCTGTTTAAGTAACTATTCAATCCTATGAGGATAACTGTGCTAGATGCTGACCCAGTAGTCTTCAATAAATAAGGGATCCCATGTAAGAAGTAATTATTTCTGTGGAAATCTATTGACACAAGAAAATTCTGATAATTGAGCTTAGTTGAGTTTACTTTGTCTATCTCATTACTAAGTCACAAATTAGAATAATGCTACTCATCTGTTAAGTTCTGATACTAGTAAATCTGCTGAATGCACTAAGTGCTGATAAACCTCACTTATCAAAAGAAAAAGCAAAATGATCAAAGAATAAAATCAGGTACTCCTTTGAGATCTAGAGTAAAAATGTGGAAGGGACGACCCAAGTGCATTGATGGTATTAAGTAAATATGCATTAGAAAAGCAAAATATTTTCTTGGTGACTTTTCACACTCTATGATTACTGGAGAAATACTCTGATAGTAGCATAAATTCTGATAAGCAGTCGTGACTCACTTACACTGAGAAGCCACTGTGAAATGGAATTTAAAAAGATGCATAAAATTAGCACAAAATAGTTGAGGTGGACTCAAGCATGAACTCATTCAACAGTAGGTTTCAGAATAATGACAGCTCTTTAGCAAAGTTTTAGTTATGCCTTATTTCTAAGATGTACTGAAGTGAATCAGACTTTACTCTGTGTCTGACATTTAGCTTAATGCACACACTAATCACTCCATATGAATGATGAAAATTACTATGGTGATCTTTGTTGTTTTCGATGAACAGTCATTGTGTCACATTGCACAAATTCTGAGGACAATTTCTGGGTGCATGTTCTGATGATTAAGTTCTGAAGAATATAAATCAGAACTTGTTTGCGGACTTACTAAGATAGGCATTGCTTTTTCGAGTTAAGAAATTATGTTCTGATGACTGTTAAGTTCTGATATAAGTCTAAATTCTGATATTACAGTCTAATTCTTTACTTGACTTATCTGTGGATAAAATTTGATAACAGTCTTGGTTCAAACTAGAATATGTTGAAGTGGAAGATTAATAGTCACTATGGTTAGGGTTAGTGGTACTCGTACTTGAACAGTCAACTTTTACTTGCTTCTTGTGCGCATTAAACCATGTTTTCTCTTTCCAATGAATGTTTTTCTTTTTCCAAGTTTGGGGAGATGAGGTAGAATTAATTCTACCTGTCAATATTAAATTTTTTTTGCGTCTCCTGGCATTCTCTTGCCTATATAACCAACCACTTCCCTTCAGCCTTCTCATCAAATCTTTTCTCACAAACTTACCTTCATACTTTTTCTTTCAAAAACACCATGGTCAGATACAACATGTTTTTGAACTACGAAACCTTCAATATGGAGCTAAGCTGTGCTGAGTGGCAGCAGGAATGGCACGTCACTGCCATTCCTGATGAGATATGGGACTCTGTCCCACAGAAGGTACTCACCCACCTCTTGTTCTTCTATATGGATTACCATCGCCATCTGGAGCGATTGGAGGAGGAAAGGCTGGAAGCTCTCCACCAGCAAGAGCGAATCATTCGACTCGCCATTCTGTTTGTCGAGAGTAGGAAGAAGAAATGATTTATTTTCTTATTCCTGTTTTTCTTCATCATTAGCCTTGCCCTGCTTCTTGAGCTAGGACTAAGGCTGTTGATGTTTGGTTTAGCAGCTTAGGGAAATCTTGTATAAATTCTGATGTACTTTCAATTTCATGAATGTATTCTCTTGATATATTAATGAAATTCGTTTTTGTTTCAAGATTTTGTCTCTGAGATATTTTGTAATGCATTGATAAATCCTGATAAATATTCATATTCTGATGACCATATAAATTCTGTTTTAATTTAATTTCTGATTTTACTTTATCAGTACTTACTCATCTGATTTATTTTGGTCATTTTTACTTGATTTATTTTCAGAATATTAATGTTGCAGTGAAAAATAATTAAATAAGTGGGAACGGTTTCAATTTTGAATTAAAACTGTTTCACCTTGATTAATGGAATATCTGGGTAAGTGGAACGGTTTTTCCTTGAAAAACGGCAAGTGGGTAAGTAATGATTACTGTTTTTTTGAGCCTAGTAACTATCCGTTATTACTGCATGTCTGACAGGTGTCCAACGGTAACATTTTTTTTCAGAGTATAAGTAAGAGAGAGAGCGGATTTTTTAATCTTTTATTTCCTTTCATACTTTTTTTCTCTACGTGCTTTTACTCTCTTTCTTCTTCTAACGTTGGTTTTTCATACAGACATTTTATCAAACACCTAACAGGCACTCTTAAATCTAAATTTTTCACATGGCAACTAAGGATTTAATCATTGATGGAGCTAAATTTGTTCCAAACAACTATGCTGCAATTCTTGATCATGCTGAAGCTCTATCTGAATTGCATTTTGTGCAAGATCTTCTTGCACATAGTGAGATTGGGTATGCATTAACCCAGCCTTCAGTCTTTTCGAGCCAACAAGTTCTGACATTTTGGCGGACTGGGCACTTTGATAATGGTGGTACACATGGCACTCCCAGTATTGTTTTCGAAGTGGGTGATTCTTCCTATGCAGTCAATCCTGGTACAATACGCAAGGCTCTACATCTCCCAGAAGAATGTACCTTTTCAATTCCAGAGGAATCAGCTTTTCAGGATTTAATGGCCCATTTGGGGTATGAACAGAGTTTGGCAAAGCTTGGGCAGTTGAAACAGGCTCATATCAGAAGAGAATGGAGCTTCTTCTTCGACTGCATCACTAAAGCTTTTGGGAACAAGTGTTCAAATTTTGATGCTCTTCCTATAATGAGTCAGCACATCGGGTATGCTATTATAAACCAAACTCATTTTGATTTTGCAACTGCTATAATTGGTTTTATTGGGGATAGGATGACAGAGGATAGGAATGTTGTGTACTTTGCTAGATTCTGTCAACTTATATATACATTTTGTACTGATGAACCTCAATTAGTCAGTTCCTCAACTCCACCTTTTAAGGTTGCAAAATGTTACTTTAATGACCTGATAAATGCTGACACTAAGAAATCAATGGTTAGACCTTTACAGATTCCTCAATCTGTAAAACAGATCTTAGTAAATGCTGATCCTGATACTTATAGATCTGTTTATTCTGATGTCCAACCAACAACAACCTCCCAAACACCACAACAACCATCAGCACCTACCACCCATTCTACTCAACCAACCCTCAGGCAATATATCAAATCCTATCTCTCCACTTCACAGACAGTTCAACCCTCAATCTCAGTACCTACTGTGAAGCCTTCATCTTCCAAGCCAAAGAGGACAAAGACTATTCCTCAAACACCTCAAAAGAGAAGGAGGATTGCCTTGAGAGATGAATCTGATACTGAGGACCAGGTTCCTTCTTCAGAACCTGTTATTGATGAAGCTGAGAAAGAGACTTCTCAGAAGGATTCTGGAATTGGGGGATCTAGGCTTCTCTAGAGGCTTAGAAGAATGACAGTTCCTGAAACTTCCAAGGAATCCAAATCTACAAAGAGATACAAGAAACAGAGGGAAAATAGGCCAGTTTCAGATGATGAAGAGGAAGCAGCTAAGGAAGGGGATCAGGATTCTCTGGTCTCACAAGAAAAGGAATTTGCTAAAGTCACTTCTTCTCCATCAACTCCATCTCAGGAAGCTATTTCTGAAAAGGCCAACACACTATCTGTATCTCCTGTTGATCCAGGCACAAGTGCTGATATTGATGTTCAAAACTTGGTTGTGCCTGAAGTAATTCTCTTAGAAGCTCCAACATCAACTAATCCTTCAACAACGCCTGTTACTGATGCTATTCAAACTCCAGAGCTATCTACTACACCTTCTCTGCATCTAGATGCTGATGATCAGACTTTGGGTGAGCATCAGGATATGGCAGTTGATTAGAACTTAGAACCAGATCAGTAATTAGAGGATGCTGAAGCCTCCATTGCTACTCACACTGTTGTTTTATCAGAAGATACTGATTCTATAAGTTCTGATACTGCAAATGCTGGAGATACTGGTGATGCTGCTCCAAATGCAGATGCTGATGTAGCAGGTCCTTCAGGACATGCTCCTCAACAAACTATTCTTAAATCTGAACTTATTAAGAAGTTTGTTACCAGAGAAGCACCAGTGCCTTGGAGTGAAACTCCTGCAGGACAGGAGTGGACTACGGAATGGAACTCAGTTTCCTGTGTTCCAACTGAGAAGCATCTTGCTGAGCACTTGACTAAAGTTGATGAAATATTAAATTCTGATGATTTCAAAACCCAGCTTAGAGTCACTGCATTGAGTACTAAACATCTACAAGGTCTTCATTCAACTACTCATGCAGAGTTACACAAGATTCGGGAAGAATTTATCAAACAAGAACAAGTTTAAAAGATTGATAAGAAAAAGTTCTTCCAACCTACCTTCGACAGGATTGCTTATATTGAGAAGACTCAAGAGAAACAACAAGCTCAGATTGATGATATTCTGACAAATCAAGCTTCTCAGCAATCTCAACTTACTGAAATCCAAGCCTCAGTGGAATTGCTTGTCTCTCTTCTACTACCTGCTGATGCCAAAAAGGGGGAGAAAGTAATTAAGTCCAAATGCAAGACTGACAAGACACTGAAAGGGAAGGATGATGATTAAGAAAACTCTGGAATGGGTAGAGGTCATAGTCAAGGTAGAGGATTCACATCAAGAAAAGCTGAAATCACAAGTCACAGGACAAGTTCTGGTACTGGGAAAAGAATTAGTTCTGCTACTGGTAAAAGAATAAGTTCTGATGAACTTTTAGATCTTGATGAAGAAATGTCAAGACAGTTATTTCTTCAGGAAAATCCAGGAACGGACTTGGAGAGTTTAATGGAAGAAGAATCCAGACTTAAATCAGAGAAAGTCACATCTAAATCTGAAGCTTCTGGTAAAAAGCCATTTCCAAAACTCAAAGGCATTGTGATCAAAGAAAGGACACATACTGAAGCAACATTGGCTAAATCACAACCGTAGATAGATCCAAGATCCAAGGGTAAAGAAAAGGTTGGTGAACCTATCAAGGTTTATGTGCCTCCTGAGGATGAAGAAATTACTGATGAAAAGGATGATCTTGCTCTGACTTCAAGAAAAGTTTTTAAGACAACCTCTGACATGGCTCAAGTTGTTCAGAGTCAAGAGACGGTAAGTTCTGATATTTCAAAAAAGCAAGTAACCTCTGACATAGCTCAAGTTAACTTGATATCAGAAGATAGACCAAAGACAATCCTACCAGGATTCACTAAAGCAAAACAGACTCAACCTTTGAAGTCTACTGCAAGTGGTTTTGAAGCTAGAGTAGTTACTGGAAAGGAAGCAAGAGATAAAACTGGATTGGGAAGTGATGATGAAAGGAGAATACAGAACACTACCAATGATCCAACTTCCTTGAGTGAACCAGGTATTGGAGCAACTCCTGAGAGATTGAATCAACTGGAATCTGTACAAATGGTTTACCATACCTACTTGAAAGAACACATCTTGTTGTACTTCATGACAGATGGTAGGGTTTATCATATAAGGCAAAATGTCATTCCATTGAAGTATTTTGAAGAATTGGAGCATGTACTATCCTTACTTCAAGTGGATGACAGATTGACAGGAACTGCTGCAAACTATTTGAAGGATCAGATTCAGAGACAGAAAATGCTTTATTCTGTTAAGTCTGACAGCACATATGTTCCAAAGTACAGAGATCACAAGGGTGATATAGTTGAAATGAAGCCCAATTCTGCTCAAATTATAACTACCTTTCTAGGTTACAGGGCTGTGGAATTCAATCTTGAGTCTGATAAAGCTTATTTGATCAGACTGGATCAGGATATAAGAAAAGCAAAGATTAATGATCTCAGGGCTGCAATCTTTCAAATCGATGAAGATACTGCAGAGCTTAAAGATGCTAAAAAGAGGATGATTGATGAACTTAGATATGCTGAGAGATGTTTGTTGAAGAACTATCTCAGAACAACTCCTGACATCAGAGAGATCACAAGATGAAGCCAAGTCAAAGATCTACAACTGCTTAAATTCTAATATTTGTACAGACTGAAGTTGTTATCAGAAGTTAAATATTGGTAAAGCTTTAAGGACTGTAAGTTGTAGTTATCTAGTCTAATTCTCATGCATTTGTACTTAATGTTTTTGACATCATCATATATCTGTTAAACTTGTATATTATGCTAATTTACAAGTTGGGGGAGATTGTTAGATATATTTGATAATGTCATGGCTAATATGATTTATGTTTAGTTTTCAGATCTTACTTAACGTGACAAATCAGTACTTATACTGGAAGTCAGGACTTAAGGATATCAGTACTTATATTATCAGGAGATAATCATCAGAAGTTGGATATCAGAACTTAAGTGTTGAAGGACGATCAGATAAGGACAGTAGCTGATTAAAGGAAAGAAGATCGAGATAAACATAAGAAGAGATATGCATGAAGAAGGAGTTTCGTGAAGAATGGAATACTTGGAAGAAAAGATATCTGATTGATATATTTTAGGAAGCAGAATTATATTCCATATCAATTAGCGATTATCTTGTAACTGTGTAGTATATAAACACAGACATAGGGTTTACACTATAAGTGTTATCATATTCGAGAAGATTATTCATTGTAACCCTAACAGCTCTCGTGATATTTGTTCATCACTGAGAGGTAACAGTTCCATACTGTAACAGAGTTTATTGTTTCAATAAAGTTTGTTTTTTGTTACTTAAGATATTAAAGTTCAATTTGATTGTATTTTACACTGTATTCACCCCCTCTACAGTGTGTGTGACCTAACAAAGGGTTATATAGATTTTCATCCAGAGTTTGGATTCCTAATGTAACGGAATTGAAGAATGAGGTATTACATGAAGCGCATAACTCTAGGTTTTCTATCCACCCTGGTAGTACTAAGATGTACCAAGACTTGAAGAGAAACTTTTGGTGGCCAGGAATGAAGAAGGATATTGCCAATTGGGTTAGTAAGTGTCATGTGTTTCAAACGGTGAAAGCGGAGCATCAACGACCAAGTGGATTGTTACAACCTTTGGAAATTCCTCAGTGGAAGTGGGAAGAGATTGCTATGGATTTTGTAGTGGGATTGCCAAAGACGAGAGCAAATCATGATGCTATTTGGGTAATCATTGACAGACTAACTAAATCAGCGCATTTTCTTCCGATCAATGAAAGGTATTCTCTGGAAAAGCTGGTTAAGTTATACTTGGACGAGATAGTTACCAAACATGGAGTGCCTGTGTCTATAGTGTCAGATCGAGACCCGAGATTTAATTCTAGGTTTTGGACTAAATTCCAAGAGTGCCTAGGAACAAAGTTGAATATGAGCACCGCTTATCATCCTCAGACAAACGGCCAAAGTGAAAGAACGATTCAGACCATAGAAGATATATTGAGAGTCTGTGTTTTGGATTTTAAGGGTATTGGGATGAACACCTACCTTTGATTGAGTTCTCGTATAATAACAGTTACCATGCCAGTATCGGGATGCCGCCTTACGAAGCTTTGTATGGACGTAAGTGTAGATCACCGTTATATTGGAATGAAGTAGGAGAGAAGAAAGTGTTAGGTCCCGAGTTGGTTCAGCAAACCAGAGTTGTAATAGTGTTGATTCGGAAAAGGTTAGAAGCAACCCAGGATAGGCAGAAAAAATATGCAGATTTGCATAGGAAAGATATGAAGTTTGAGATAAGAGCTCTAGTAATATTAAAGGTATCACCTTGGAAAGGGTTAGTGCATTTTGGTCAGAAAGGTAAACTTAGTCCCAAATTTATAGGACCCTTTGATGTATTGAAGAAAGTGGGAAAGGTTGCTTATGAGATAACATTACTACCGCAGTGGCAGCATATTCATAATGTGTTCCACGTATCTATGTTGAAGCCTTATGTTCCCGATTCGAATCAAGTCATAGAATATTAACCGATTGAACTCCATCCAGATTTGTCATATGTGGAACAACCGATCCAAATCCTAGACCGTAAAGAACGAGTCCTTAGGAATAAGTCGATCCCTATAGTAAAAGTCTTGTGAAGAAATCCTCGGGTAGAAGAGTCTACTTGGGAATTAGAGTCAGATATGCTTGATAAATATCCTCATTTATTTAGCTAAGTCAGATTCTGGGGACAGAATCTTTTTAAAGGGGAAAGGATATAATGACTCGTATATATTCTTTTATTTTTTAATATTTTCAAAGTGTAATAAAGGTTTAAATAATTAAATAAATGTGTGTATTAATTTTGGCAGCAGTTATTGATTATTATTTACTTATTTGTGATCTGTTGATATGTGGGATTGAATTGTGTGCTTTATTATTGAGCTATACGATTGTATTTCGCTTGTAAAGGTGATTCCATTACAGTTTTAATTTCATAAATACTTGGATTGTTTCTAAAATTGGTTTTATAATTTTATAATTTCAATAATTAATTTTAGGACTTTATAAAATTGAGAAATCCATATTTCACTAATTATTTATTTTTAAATGATTTTCTGATTGCATTTATTTATAAAATCTGTATCTAATTCAGAAAATTTTCAAAAATCATGAAACTATTTTATTAAGTTCGTATTATTCAGAGAATTTTAAAATTATTTTGGAAATTTTTGGGATTCGTTTCACTCGCGCATCGTTTCGTTATTTGTTACAAAGCGGGTATAAAGTGCGCCCTAAAAATTGTTTTAAAAAATTTTAAAATTTATGTTTTCGTAAACTTCAGGATATTTATAAAATTTTATGATTATTTTAATAACATTTTGATTAAAATTGTTCGCGAGTTATACCGTTAATAATGTATTAAAAACGAGATTCGGGCCTTGCAGTCAGTCAGGATAAAAATAAAGTGACACGTGTCCATTTATTCAGGACACGTGCCATGCAGTTAAACAACTGGGAGTATTGTTTTGTTCACATCACTCATCTCTCTCACTCTTTTCCAGTCTCTCTCTCGATTCTTCTTCCCGATTTCTTTTTCTTTCTTCTCGGTTTCGTTTCTTCTGCTTTTCGGTGGTTGCCGCCGTTTGGGCTTGGTTCTTCGGGTTGTTGCAGTCGCTGCCTTTTTCTTCCTTTTTGCTTTTTCGGCCGCCGTTCTCGTTTCTCCGGCTTAATTCCTCCGGTGAGTCGCCGCTTATTTGGCTTGGCTGTTCAATTTATATATGTATATGTAAATATGCGTGTATGTGTTTTATTGTGTGTGTGTGCTCGATTGTGTATGTGAGTGTGTGTGTTGTGTTGTGTGTGTGCGTCTGTGTTGTGTGTGTGTGTTTGCTGCGATGGTGGTGCTGTGTTTCCCTGTTCCGTTGGTCAGTACTGTTGGGCTTCTTGTGGTTTGGGCTTGCAGTTTGGGCCGGTTATGTTGGGCTCTCCTGTTGGGCCGAGATTATGCAGTTGGGCTTGATATTTTTATAAAATTGATTTTTCCTCTTTTTCTGCGGGAAAATAAATGAATAATATTCGTGATATAAAAAATTTCGTTGCGGGAAAAATTATTTTAATCGGCGTAATTTATTTGGAAACCCGTAAGATAACGGGCACCAATAATTTAAAACCGCCGTTGACAATGAACTTCGGTGAGTCAACGGTGGACGGTGATGACGTTGTTCCGAGTTCTAAGTTTTATATATAAATAAGATGATTTATATAAAATGTTTCAATGAATCGTATATTGGAATTGTACGTAAATAGATACGTGAATGTGGAGTTGGTGTTGGGATGAAATTTGTGGATCATTGTGATTGTTGACGTCGATTGTAATCGACGGGTAGGCTTATAAACAGAGGAGTAGCTGCCAAAATTTTCTAAAAATATATTTTTAAAATGTATGTATTTATGATATACATGTTACCCTTATTTGTGTTCAAATTACATGATTACGTGATTATGTGTATAATAATTATATGAGTCGGGTTATCGGATTGGGTTATTAGGATTTGAGGATATCAAGCATGTCGGTATAACTGATTAGGGTACTCTATATTTGTAGATCCCAGTCGAGTTTCCCCAGGACCGAAGTCAGCGTGAAAGCTACTTAGGGTTTTGTAAAGCGTTGCAAGGCAAGTACCCCTGACCATTATTTTATGGTTCAGTACGTATGAATAGCTAAATGTTTTATTCTCGTAATGGAATAGAAATGTTTTAAGTTACGTATCCCCTGTAGTTATCAATCACTGTTTTCAACCTGTTTTGGGGAAAAGTAACTTCGAAAGGTACCTATCTCGAATAAATTGATTTGCGAAATGGATTTTATATGTGTGCTGGTAAAATGAATGATTTTGAAAATGAGATAGGTACAAGTGTTTTGAAAACTGGATAAAACGGTAAAATATAGGATACATTGGGGCCAGAGTAGGACTATTGAGGTGGCGTAAGAGGCTAATTCGGTTGCACGCACCCTATAACCGATTAGTCCAGCTAGGTCAAAGACCTAGCTAGTCTCTGAGTTCCGGAACAGGTAATTGGGATGGTAGTTAGAGCTGTCTGGTGTTGATAGCCTGATCAGCTGTCTTCACATATCCGTTACGTATCTGATTTGGATTTGTAATTCCCGTAAGGGTATAAGTAGTTGATACAGCGGTTTTATAAATGTGAATAGCATGGTAAAATTAGACTCTGGTATTTACACATCACACTACTACATTGTTTTGATTAAGCATGCTAGTCAGTGATATCCATTTATCTCAGATTTTCATTATATAATGTTGTTGACAGGATTATAGCTTTGTTCCTATTATTGTTTATATTAATATTTTTATTCCGTTATTCATATATTGGTATTGCTGAGCGATTATGCTCACCCTTGTAAATTGTTATGTATATATCGCAGATGCCTAGAAGACCTGTCAGACATACTCGTGTTCCCGCCCCTTTAGGACCTGGCTCTTCTGAGGTAGTTTGTATCAGACCATGAGGTCTGATGAGTTGCTGAATAAAGTTAGAGTGTGTTAGATATTGAATAAATGGTTTGTAATAATGTGAACCTGAATCATACTTGAACCTGGATAATAATCTTCTTGTTTATATTTTGGTAATTGTGTCTGGTGACATCAACTCCTGACCCCGGGGTTGAGGCCGTCACATGCACTGTGAGGAATGATTACCAAATAGTCTCTTCACTTGGTTGGTTGATCCTAAGGTTTTACTCTGAATATATTTTGAAGTATTACTCAACTAAGGGGGAAAGATTATGGACTGATAGTGTTTCTGTAACTAAGAAGGAGAGTTTCTAACTTTATTGTACTAAGGAAGGGATTCTTCATCTTAGGGGGAGAGATTATTGGGCTTTGGTTCTGGATTCCAAAATGTTTTCTATGTGCTTTATGGGAAGATTTGAAGGTTATTGAAGATAATGTCTGCAAGACGTATCTATCTGCAACTTTATATAAGGGAGAGAAGAATTTGTTCTCTGCTGAAGCTGAATGTGACTAGAAGATGCGGTAGATATAAGATAATATTTTTTCCAAGTCTCGGATTGAAAGTTGTAAGCTGATTGAAGTTTTTGGATAAGGTTAGTTGAGTTATTCTCCAAAGTGTTGCTTCTCCATTATTATTTGACCGTCAGGTGTAACAGTCAAATAAGGGGAGATTGTTGAGCAAGATTGAAGCTGTATGTTTATCTCAACAATACTGGTTTGAATAACTCAACATAGAACAAGGACTTTAAAATAATTTATATTCTACTAGGATCAGTACAGATTGTTTAATTGGGTATATGCACAAAAGGTTTTGTTAGCTGTAGTGAAGAAGACGTCAACAATGATCCGTATGAAGTTCATTAATATGTTTAGGCATCGGAGGAATAAGGTTGGAGTCATTCGAAACAGTTATCAGAATCAGTGTGAAGACCTCAAGGATTCCTAGTAAAGTTGGTTATATATGGTAGAAGACTTAACAACGGTTTATACGGGTATAATATGAAGGCCTGAGAGCGAAACTAGTCGTCTGTGAACCAGACCCGTGCACGAGATGTCAGTGATTCGTGAAAGGAAACGGAGTATTATTTTTAGGAACACTGTTAAATGGTTTTTGTACTCGAGGAGTCTGGAAATATATTTAGGTAAAAATCCCCGGAGATTAGAAGGCCTGCAGATATAGAGGAGTACATCTCGAGGATTTACAGGATTTATTTTTTAATCAATGACTGATTTTTTATTAAATGAATAAATAAAAACTTAATCATTTATTTATTTAATTTAATATCACATTTGATTTTAAAATAAATAAATTAAAAATTGATTTCTATTAAATGAATAAATGATTCCCAAAACATTTATTTATTTAATTTAATATCAACTTTTGATTTTGAGAAATAAATTGAGATTTGCTTTTTAATTAAATAAATAAATGAAATCAAATTTATTTACTTATTTAATTAAATCAATAATCAATGTTTATTTTGTTTGAATCCTGGAAAGTCCAGCCATATTATATTGCATGCATGCAGGCATATATGCTTTTTATTTGAGCAAAAGAAACCAGACAAAAGGAGTGTTTGTTTGTTGCATCTTTTATCTCGCGGCACCAACTTCAAACTTAAGAAAGGAATTGAACTCAATTGCATGAGAACAAAAGAAAGAGAATGGCAGCTACAAACTCGTTAATTAAATAAACAAAAATTGACCCTGCATGATTGGTTCGAAGTAATGAAAGGGAAAATGCCGGTGGTTTGTGCTTCTATCTATTTGATTCATCACAGTGGGCCCGCAAGCAAAGATAAATGCCAAGAAAATTTAATCTGGTACTATTGCATGTTGCATGATTTTTTCTCGGACGGCGCAACTCGCGCGTGAACATCACCTGTGGCAACCTCCTGTTAAATTTCTCTGCGTGCATCAAACATCCCTCTCCTGGCTTGGCTGATTAAACTGCATGCATGTGATACAATTCAACAGAAATAGTCAAGTGCATGCAGTGTCGCCATAGAAGTGTAATCTCCATAGGCGATTGAAAGTGTTAAGGCAAAGGCGGTTAGTTTTTGTTGTGTGGCGACTTGCCTTCTCTTCTCCCTACAGCTTTTACTCTCACCCCCTGATCGCCATAGAAATAAAGTGCAGCTGTTCAAATTCAAAATACTTGGATATTATTAGGCCATGTAGTCTCTTTATCTCTCCAACAATTCTACCACTACAAATCCAATTTTTCGGCAGATTGGAAATAATACTTCTCAGCAAAACACCATTAAAGCTCTGCAGAATTTTTCTTGTAGACTGGGTTGATTTCATTTATTGAAATTAAGGAGAGAAGTGATGCCCAATTTATTGCACACCATTAAAGCCTTACAAACTTGTAACACTCATTATTTAAAACTCTCTTGATTGTATTTAATATCTTTTGATAGAAGCTTTGAATTTTTAGAGTGATAGATAGAACCCCAAATTGATTGCTATTATTTTGGTTCTCTCTATATTTGTTGCTTTAAATTATTTATATTCGGAGTTGTAAGCAAACCTTTACGGTTTAATTTCTTAATAAAAAAGAATTATTCCGTGAATCTCTTAGTGTTTGTTTATTTCATTTTCGAGGTTTATTTTTCGTTGCAATTAATTAACGAAAAACATACATTCACCCCCCTATATATGTATATTTGGACCTAACACACTAGGCATCAATGATTCGTGAAGGTAAACTAAGTATTATCGTTCGAAGAACTGTTAAGTAAGAATTCTTATTCAAAAAGAATGTTTAATATATTTTAATATAAAGACTTGATGATTGAAGACTTGCAGAGAATATAACTCAAGGTTTACAGGAATATGGTTAAGGCAATGTACAGTCTTACTTATGCATTATGCAAAAGAAGGAGCCTTGATCACTATTTTAACTTACAAAGTCGAGCTTTGACTTTAGTGGACCCACTTGTTCAAGTGCTGAATTACTTATAATACCTCAGGCGATTTTTACATTTAACAAGTATACAAAGTCGAGTGGTAAGCTTTTCTAGTATAAACATCCACATGGTGGAACCCGCGAGACTAATACTTCCTATTTACTTTCATCAAAATTAAGAAATAAAGGAATGATTTTTTGTTGATTTTAACTCGATGTAGTATCATTGTCTAGGCATGAATTAAGGAGCAAAATCAAGTGATCATATGTTAGCTTCTCTAGTGGGCCCGTGCCGTTTTCCTTTGCAACTTGCATGTGCTCCAAGTCGAATGTGTCGAGTCTTATATTTTTTGAATACGTAAAGTCGAGCTCAATTATATGACTCGACTAAAGAGAGTTGTCAAAGCTTAAATAGCACAAGGAAGATCAAGGTCGAGGCTTAGAGCATCTCTAGAATGCAAGCACTAAGTAAGTAAACATCCTTAAAGGATTACATTGTCGAGTCTTTCATCTTCACAACACTTTATTGGATAAAATAAAGTTGATTTCTTGGCTACAATTTACTCAATTTAGCCACATGATCAATTAGTTTTAAAGTCTACACAAATAGCAGTAAAATATAAAAATTGCCAAGGCTCATGTTCTATTTATCTTCTCTTCAACGAGAGATGATAAAACAAGAAATAAAGAGATACAGAGAAGCTCAAGCTTATTGAATATCCATTGTTAGGTTCGTAATCAACTGTAGAGGGGGACGAATACAATTTATGCAAATAATTCGACAAAGCTTCAACAGAATCAACAGCTTTTATATAAACAAATAAAAACTGATTACAAACATACTCTCTCAAAAGGATGAACAAATATCCTTGAGAGCTGCTAGGTTATGCGAAAGATATAATAATGTTCGCAATGCTTATAGCATGAACCTAATCTGTGATTTATATAGAGCACAACTACAAAATCAAATAAGGAATCATATTCTATTACAATAAGGAAACCTATCCATATATGATTACTTCTGAGATAAAGTCCTTCACCACCTTGAATATTTGCTTTCATTTTCCTTCTTGAATATCTACTGAAGTGACAAATCCTGATGACATCATTAGCTGATCATCAAGTACTGATATAAGTATTGATGACTTCACTCTTCAATAAATACTGATATAAGTCTTGATATGAACTTCTGGTAGTTTCTTGTCTAGATATCATCAATTATATTTAACAATCTCCCCCAACTTGTGCATTATGGCAATATGTATAAGTTCCTATTGATGATGTCCAAACTATCTAAATGCAGAAATCAAGTGAGCATATTATTTCTTACTTAAGTGAATATCAGACTTTACTCTTCATTCTGAACTTTGACACAGTCTGGAAAATCTTCAAAAAACTTCTTCAGCGGGTTATCTTCTTTTACAACCAAATACCATTGCATCCTCTGTTTATGTTCTTTCAATTCATATGTTGATTCATCATTCTAATAGATGGCAGCCCTGAGATTATGTAGGTTTAAATTTCCAAGAGATAGATCATCCATCTCCAGAAACCCAATATTCTTTCCAATAGGATTAAAGGTTTTACCTAGACTCATTTCTATCTTGGCTCCTCTAATAGGCATATCAACAGCATATTCAGTTTGATCAATGTACTTTGGAATGTAGTTAGGTTTTTAAGGCATTCCACTCTGCTTTAACTATATCAGGTTCTTTATGACTGCAGACCATTTGGAAGTTACAAAATTAGTTACCTTGAGAATTGTAGCAATAAGTTCCAATTCTTGTGATGGTTTGTCTCTTAACTGTTCTTGTATCAACCTTAAGTTTCTCCCAGACTCCAGAAATTAAATTAATTTCTCTTCAACTCGATCAATAACAATTTGCACTGATATGATCTTTTGTAAGTCTTCAAGCATTACATTGTCCCCAAGTTCTGTCAAGTTAGAATGCTTTCTTAAAATCAAATCATCTCCTACAGATGGATCAACATTTAATCTTCCAAGACCACTTGTGATTCCAGGTCTTCTAGAGTGAGAACTTCCACTATAAATCTTCTTTAATGTTTCAGAAGAATCTCTTCTAGGTGCTGGTTTCTTGCTTTTCCATAGTAGCTTCTTCTTTTCTTCAAAAGTAAGTTCTGGCTATCAGAGACTATATTTTCGGGATCAGGATCTGATGAATTAGCTTGAATTGGGTTTGAGAAATCAACAACATGAGTAGAATCAGAGGTTGTGATTGGTTGAATAACAGCTTTTTCTTTAACTTAATCAATGTCAGAGGTTAATTTCAATTTTTCATCCCAGTCAGCTCCATAAATCTTCCTTCTTTGGTGAGCTTGGTTAATTTCTTCTTCTTCAGCAATTTCATCAGTATCAAAAGATTTACAATATAGATTGGATCTATCAGTATTTAGGATTTAGTTGCTTTAGATACTGATTTTTTCTTTTCAACAGCTTTGGTTTTAGGCTTTGAAATCTTTGACTTCTCTCCTATCTTCTCTTCCCCTCTATGCTTCCTGTCAGCAGTTAAGATAGCTTTGAGATCTGAAACACCTTTTGTAAGGCATATGTCATAGCCTATTTGTATATTCGAGGATTTAAATCAACTCAAATAAGAATGTAATAAGTAAATAGTGGATCTACCGTCAAAGAGATCTCGCAAAGTAACATTTGTCAAAGGATTCAGAAACAAGGTTCATCTATAGACTTGAGGAATTAATTCACTGGAAGAAGTTCAAGAAATTGATCAAGCCTCGGTGATATAAATCAAGGTTGTGGATTTAATCAAGTGACAGAGATCTCGTTAGGGTATCAGATAATTACAAGGATTTAATCTGAAGAAAATCAAGTTGTCAAAGTCAAGACATAAAGAAACGTCACGGAAGTTAGTCACTCATGAACCAGACAGTACATCGAGTGTCAACATTGAAGTGGTGGAATTGATTCATAATTCTCAGTGATTTTCAGAAGATTTTCAGAAGAATGGTTGCTGCGCAGGATTAGTATTAATTCTCTATTAATTAATTAAGTCATATAATTTAATTAAGAAAATAAATTATATCTGTAAAGATTAATTTATTTATTAATTGATTAATTAATTCAGAATTAATATTAAGAATTTTCAGAAGTTTAATTGGATTAAAAACAGTCTTAAATCAGCAAGACAATTGAAAATGAACTAGCATGACAATCTGGATTGTCATACCGATTGTCATGCCAAGTCATTTCAATAGTCATACCGAAAGTTCTACTGGGAAGGAGATTGTCTTGCTAGTTCAACTGATTGTCATACCGAAAGTCATTGTAGTTCAATCAGATTGTCTTGCTAGTACAATCAATAGTCCTACCGATTGTCTTGCTGAGCTCAGGATTGTCTTGCCAGTTCAACTAGAGTCTGTTGATTGATTTAAAAAGAAAAGAAGCAGCAAACATTCATTTTATCCAACAAACAGAAGTCAAGAACACAGCAAAAAGAAAAGAAGCAGAAGCAATATTTCATTTTCTCTGCTAATTCAAGATCATCCATTTCTAGTTTGTAAAGTTCAATCCAATCAACTAGAATTCTTTCTCTTGTTCTTGTGTAACTATCTAGCGGATCAAAATCCCTAGAACTTAATCTCAAATTGCGTTTAGTATTTGAATTTTTTTATTACAAAAATAGAAAAAGTTCATGTCGAATTTATTCTAGATTTGTGATAATTAATTTGAGATTAATTCCTTGTAATCGATACAGTTGTTGTAACACCTTTCAAGTTTAATAATATTCTTATTTAACTTGAATTTTGTTTCACACTTTTATTCCGCATTTAATTCGATTATTCGGTACTGTTTGTATTCAACCCCCCCTTCTACAAACACATTGGGACCTAACAATTGGTATCAGAGCCTTCTGATTAACGAACAAATCAAGATCCTAAACTTTTGTGATTTTTTCAACTCCTTGAATTTTTATTTATTCAAAAATTCATAATGACTTCACAAAAAGTTGGAACCGTTAAAATTTCACTATTTGATAAAGAAAATTATATCATGTGGAAGAAGAAGAGGCTCTTGTTTTTACAAGTAGCAAATCCCAAATATCTGAACTTGTTAAAGAAGGGTCTAAAAACTCCGATGGTTATTGAACCAGAGGTGATAGTAGATGATGTTGTGATTACCAAAGTTAGAACCTATCCAAAAGAGCCTGAAGATTTTACTCCTGCTGAAAAGGAAGAAGCCTCCTTGGATGCCAGCCTTCAATTAATATTAATTGATTCCCTTGATCCCTTGATGAACAGACATGTGATGAACTATAAAAATTCCAAACACATGTGGGAAACTATTGAGGTGATTAATGAAGGCACAGAGGAAGTTAGGGAGAACAAGTTGGAGATCCTAACCTCTGAGTATGAACATTTTAAATCCAATCCAGGAGAAGGAATTACTGAAATGTTTGAGAGGTACAATGCGTTGATCAATAACCTGAACATAAATGGAAAATATTATTCAATCAGGGAGGTCAACAAAAAGTTCTTTTTAACACTGCCAACTCATCTTGAACATAGAATCACTGCCATTAGAGAAGCTAGAGATATGAGTGAGATTTCTTTGGATAGACTCTATGGTGTGTTAAAAACCTATGAGTTGGAGCAGATTCAGCAAAAAGAAGTCTACGTGAAAGATAGAATGGTCAGCACATCTACTGCTCTTGTAGATGAAGGTCAACAACAACAACAATCTCAACAGTTAGAGAGAATGGTACAATTTTCCAAGGCTGAGGAAAATGTGTTAGTAGCAGAATATGATCCTCCTACTACAAATCAATTCAGTGATGATTTTTATTCCTTGGAAGAGCTGGAGTAATTGGAAGATGAGTCAATGGCCCAAATTGTCAAGAGATTCTCCAATGTCAGATCCAAGAGAAATCCCAAGTTCAAGTACAAGTCCAACTACAACAAATTCAAGAATGGTGGATCTTCATCCTCTGACACCAGCAGTGGTGGATACAAAACAGGGATGGTTGATTGGAGCACCATCAGATGCTATAACTGCAATGAGTTGGGACACTTTGCCACAGAATGTAGGAAGCCAAAGCAAGTAAGGAAGAACTCTTATGATTCAAATCAGAAGAGTAACTCTGAAAGGGCTTATCTGGCAAAGGGAAGAAGCTGGGATGATACTGATAGTGAAGATGAAGAAGAAGGGAATCTTGCTCTTATGGCTATTGATGGAAAAGCTTCATCGTCAAGAAAAGAGGTAAAATATACTGATGCTAAATTAGTTTATCATCTAGGAGGTAACTTAGATTGTGATCATTGTGATAATGAACTGTTAAGTTTACAGATCAAAGACCTTGAGAAAGAGGTCAATGAATTAAGACTTGTGCACATTAATCAAGACAAGTTAAAAGAACAAGTATCTTTTCTACAGAATAGAGTTGACTGTTATAGAAAACTCGAAACTATTCTCAAAGACAAGATCACCGGTCTTGAGACTAAGGTTAGAGCCTACTTCAATTCTTGTTCGAAGGCTAAAGAGTTCTACAGTAAGCAAGTTGTTAATCAAACATCTGAAATAGGTTATGATTACAATGTTGCTATTGGAGAATTAGGCATAAACTCCCCTCCTCATGTCTGTGCTAAAGGTAGGGAAGTACCACATGTGCTTAAGGGTGTTGATGAACCCCTCTATAAAGCATCAATTGCTGAACCATTTGATGCGACCTCTTCTATTATTCAAGAAGAAATATGTGCTGAAGATCATGCTAATGAGAAGGTTGTTTCCGAGTCAAGTGTGTCGAAAGTTCCAGTCAAAGTTGTGAAAGTAACTGAGACTAACTCAGACACACATGAGTTGGATAACAAAAATGTCATGTCTACCATGCATAAATTGTCTGCTGTTAATCACTCTCATAAAGCATGTGGTGTTGCTAATTGTATGTCTTGTGCTTTTAATTTGATGTATGCTTATTTTAATGGTAAGCATGTTTCTAGTGATAAGACTACTCCTCGTCAGTATGTGAATAACAAGAAGCATGATAGGTCTAAGACTGCTAGTCCTTCTAAGGCTAGAAAGGAGATACTTGTGCCTAAGTTTAAACAGAAATTTGTTAAGGCTGTTTACAAGGTCAAATGTTCAGTCATTGAGAAAGTTGAGACCATTAAAGTTAAAAATGTTATTTTTCCTGACAAAGGAAAATTCTACAAGTATGCCGGGCCCAACCAAGTTTGGGTTCCGAAGAAGGTCTAATCCATTTGTAGTGCAGGGCATTAAATAGGTGGAACCGGTAGTATGGATTCTTGACAGTGGATCATCAAGACATATGACCGGAGATAGAGCCCTGCTATCAAATGTGGATTGAGAAAACTGGCACCCTGGTTACCTTTGGAGATAACAGCAAAGGTTTATCTGAGGGATATGGCTGCTTGCAAGCTGGATATGTTATCAGTGAAATTTTGTATATTGTGCTAGGTTATTATCAGGAAGCAGTATCTAACATATAGTACCAGTGACGAGACTTGAGAATATTAGGACATATCAGGCACCTGATGCACATTACACTTGGAATTGGACTCTAGTAAGATGTGTACAAGTGTACTCCTGGTTGGTTAGTCAAAAGAGGAAGTCAATGCACCTCAGTTCATGGACTTTGCAGTTGCAGATCTATTGGACTATGCAATCTCTTCTTCACAATCTCACTTCAGGTTGGTATGAACTAGTGTACTGCTCAAACAATCGTCATATTTATAACTCTCTAATCACTAGGCACAATCATATTGTTTAATATGTGCAGTGAGTTTTAGGAGTAAATCAAACTTCTTTCTACATTAGTGATTTCTTATTTCATGTAAAATCCTTTGAAATCACTATTGTACATAATCTCTCTCAAAAGATTAAATGTATAATTTTCATTCATTATAGATCTTAAGTACATTTTATCTCTCTATATTGCCCTATGTTCTGTGATACAGGTTCAGTCTCCAATGGCTTTCTTTCATTGGCAGTCATGAGGTTGAAAACCCACAACGTCTATCCCAGACTGTAAAGACAAACACAGAAACAGAACCAACCAACACTCTCTTACCACTAAATGTAGTATGAATGAGCGTGGGGGAGATAGTGCCTTAGTGCACCACATAAGGAAGATTCTGTAGTCAACCCAGTAGCTCTGTCTCCTACATAGATGAGTAGTATTTATACCGAGACAACTGCTAGCCCCCATACATCTTCTCAAAAAGATGTAATGGCTGAAAAGGCACAAAAACAGTTACTAGATTCATTCTCTCAACAGGGTGTGTCTATTGAAATTTTCCTGTCGGCCAAGGTATCCGATGTAGTGTCACCAATTCAAATATAAACAATTCTTGATGCACAAGGAAAGGTTACACACACAAATGATGAGTTGACGGAAATAAGAGTTTCGACCATTTTAAGGTCAGATTCGATTCTTCAAGGTTCGTTAATGGACCAATTGCCTTTACAGGTGTTAGGAGAGGATACTGATCCAAAAGCCATATGTCAGTGGTCAGTGTCTACCTCCCCAGGCTTAAATCCCCTGAATGCATCTGCGGATAGTGGATCTGACATAGGTGCAGATCGGCAACTTGTTGACAATGATTCAGATATTACCTGATGAGTCACAAGGAAATGTCTTCACAGACATTAGAAGGGAACCTTGATCTTTATGCTAAATTCTTTGGATCATTGTTTACCTTCCCAGAATTCAAATCTGGAACCCTAAAAGGGAAACTAACAACTTGTTAATTATGACTCAGATTCATTTGACGAGTTTAACAAGGATGGGGATTTGTGAACTCCCATTGCACCACCTGTGACCTCCTTAAGGATGGCTAAGGTGATTTTTCTTGCAGGTACAGCTGATTTTTGGAGCTATGAGTGGAGTGATACACTTGTGAGAATGAGTGTAAACACGAGTGGAGAGAAGAGTGAAACACATATGAGGTACACTAAACAGAATCACACACTCACAGTGAGGAAGAAAGAGAAACACTTGGTATTTCTTTTCCAACCAAGTGAAATATGAGAACTCCTTCAGATGATGACATACATTCCTTCTTTAAGGGGGAGATAAATGCTTAAGTAATAGTTTGGAGGATTCCTCAACTAAGGGGGAGAAATAGCAGGGAAGAAGAAAAAGATCCTACATATGTACACTACACCACACCATTGTTGTTTGTAACTACGGATCCTATTGTACGGGAGAGGTGGTAAACACAAGGTGATTTTCTAGTAAGAGAAGAAGTTGTTTGCAAAAGGGGAGTACCATTGGTTTTTATCTGCGGATCCTATTGTATGGGAGAGGTGGTAAACGAATGTAATCTTCTTTAATCAGTTGATTCTCATAGGGGGGGAAGCAAGAGAGATATGTGCTTCTCAACAGGAAATGTGGTTGTACAAAAAGAAGATGAAACTACTTGAAGATATGTTCAGTATAGAGGAACATCTATTTGGAATCTGGAAAAGGTTAAATGTTATCCAGAACTTTTCTGCTATTTACTTTGCATTTCTGTTTATATTTTTTTCTTATTTGTCAGTTGATTTATCCTCTAGGTATTTGTGTGTTATTGTCTAACAAACAAATAGGGGGAGATTGTAAGGCATATGTCATAGACTATTTGTATATTCGAGGATTTAACTCAACTCAAATAGGAATGTAATATGTAAATAGTGGATCTACCGTCAAAGAGATCTCGCAAAGTAACATCTGTCAAAGGATTCAGAAACAAGGTTCATCTACAGACTTGAGGAATTAATTCACTGGAAGAAGTTCAAGAAATTGATCAAGCCTCAGTGATATAAATCAAGGTTGTGGATTTAATCAAGTGACAGAGATCTCGTCAGGGTATCAGATAATTACAAGGATTTAATCTGAAGAAAATCAAGTTGTCAAAGTCAAGACATGAAGAAATGTCACGGAAGTTAGTCACTCATGAACCAGACAGTACATCGAGTGTCAACATTGAAGTGGTGGAATTGATTCATAATTTTCAGTGATTTTCAGAAGATTTTCAGAAGAATGGTTGCTGCTCAGGATTAGTATTAATTCTCTATTAATTAATTAAGTCATATAATTTAATTAAGAAAATAAATTATATATGCAAAGATTAATTTATTTATTAATTGAATTAATTGATTAATTAATTCAGAATTAATATTAAGAATTTTCAGAAGTTTAATTGGATTAAAAACAGTCTTAAATCAGCAAGACAATTGAAAATGAACTAGCATGATAATCTGGATTGTCATACCGATTGTCATGCCAAGTCATTTCAATAGTCATACCGAAAGTTCTACTGGGAAGGAGATTGTCTTGCTAGTTCAACTGATTGTCATACCGAAAGTCATTGTAGTTCAATCAGATTGTCTTGCTAGTACAATCAATAGTCCTACCGATTGTCTTGCTGAGCTCAGGATTGTCTTGCCAGTTCAACTAGAGTCGGTTGATTGATTTAAAAACAAAAAAAGCAGCATACATTCATTTTATCCAACAAACAGAAGTCAAGAACACAGCAAAAAGAAAAGAAGCAGAAGCAATATTTTATTTTCTCTGCTAATTCAAGATCATCCATTTCTAGTTTGTAAAGTTAAATCCAATCAACTAGAAATCTTTCTCTTGTTCTTGTGTAACTATCTAGCAGATCAAAATCCCTAGAACTTAATCTCAAATTGTGTTTAGCATTTGAATCTTTTTATTACAAAAATAGAAAAAGTTCATGTCGAATTTATTCTAGATTTGTGATAATTAATTTGAGATTAATTCCTTGTAATCGATACAGTTGTTGTAACACCTTTCAAGTTTAATAATATTCTTATTTAACTTGAATTTTGTTTCACACTTTTATTCCGCATTTAATTCGATTATTCGGTACTGTTTGTATTCAACCCCCCTTTTACAAACACATTGGGACCTAACACCTTTCAGCATCTACCTGACTTTCCTCCCTTATGACTATACCCCTGGTTGGTCTGTTAGAAGGATTATATTCATAAAGTTCTTGAGAAATAATAGCAATATCAGCATTTGTTGTCTTCATGGATTTCTTGAAGTCTTCCTCTATTAGCCTTAGTTGTTCTAGATCAACTCCAGGATTTTCTCTTTTAAAGATTCTTCTACTCACCTCAGAGTCAAATACTTGAATCTTTGGATCCTTGTAGAATAGAGTTGTCTTTCTACCTTTTACTTTCAGAGTTTGAAGATATTGACTTGCTTCTGCACCAGCTTCCATCTCCAGAATACCTTGGTCTTCATCAGCAGTTGTGACTTATAAAGGTTGTTGAGATATCGTAGTCATAGTCAATTATTTAACTCTTCTTTCACTTCTCTTACTTTTTCCACCTTGTCTAGATTAAGATCTAGTGATTGCTTTTGATAAACCACTAATTTCAACTAGCTCTTCACCTCTTCTCCTTTCACTATCCTTCTGTCCCCCCTTATTACCTCCACCATGATTTTCTTACATTTAGATTTAACCATTTTCTCCCTCTTTTTGGCATCATCACCAAGCAGTAGAGAAAGAATCGACTCCATTGAATTATGTACCTCTGTAAGTTGATCAGACATTTGAACTTGTTTAGCTTCCAATCTAGCTTGATTAGCTTCAATTGTAGTTTGTCTGGCAACTATTGGTGCAATTTGTTTCTGAATTTCCTGATGTGTAGTCAGCCTTGAAGCAATCAATGATTCTTTGATCTGATTGATTTAGGAAGTAGTTGCTTCATGAGCTGTATGTAAGGATCTGACAAATAGAGTTGATGGTTTCAGATGAGTGAGCATATCAGGATTTTGAATTTTCCGTTCAGCTGTTTCCAGATGCTGAACAGCATTTGTTAAGGAAATAGGATATGTATCATCTTTCCATTTAGTATTCCAGATAGTATCAAAATAATCATGTTTCTTCTTGACATCTAACTCTTTCAGTTTCTATTGCCTTACATGTGCATACATATCTTCAGGAAGAAAAGATCATCTTCAGGGAAGAAAATATCATCTTCAAGATTTATAAGAACATTAGAAATATTAGCTTCTTCACCAACATTAGATTCTCCTTCCGCAATCGGATTTTGCACTATTTGCTAAACTTCAACACCAGCTTCAACATGTAAGATATAATTAGAAATAGGTGCAGTATGTGATCCAGCAGCTTTAGAAGCTTCAATTATATCAACACGTATCTCCATATCTTCAAGAATTGTAGATAATTAAACTGGAGCTTGTAAATTTACTTCCAGAATCTCAGTTCCTATAGAGTGCCGTGGTGACCCTGAAATGCATGAAACTTTATGAATGGACTGTTGTGCTACTATATCTTCAGCAACAACAGAGAGTACTTCAGGTGGTGAAATAGTAAAGTGAATGAACTATTTTTCAGCAAAAATATGGATTATTTCATGTGGTGGAATAGTAGATTGAATGGAATGCAAGAAAGTATCAGTACTTTGACCTGCAGGGAGATTAACAACACTTGGTACATCAGAGTTTATTCGAGGTTCAACATACTATTTTTCAGCATCTGTGGATGAGATGTGGGAAAGATTGGTTATACTTTATGCCAATAGCTCTCGATCCAGAATCATGTCGCTCAAAAGTCATCTTAATACACAATATTTATTGATCACGTCCAATTGAAGAATATCTCCACGACATGAAGGCTACTGCTGATGAACTATCTCTTGTCGTACAATCAATATCCGATGATGATTTTGTACTTCACACACTTGCTGGTTTACGAGAAGACTACAAAGAACTTGTTGCTGCAATTAAGGTACGAGAATCACCTATGTCTTTTACAGAACTCAATGAGAAGGTTATAGACCATGAGCGAGGATTAAAGAAAAGATCGATAGAACCAACCATTGTTACAGTCAACTATATGCAACGCAATGAAAATAATCGCCCATCATACAACCATAATTCAAGAGGTCGGGCAACTTATAAGCCTAACAATCAAGGTCAGCACAACAATTTTCAAGGCACTACTCATTTTCAGTATAACTCAAACTCACGCGCAAATTGGACATCTCGACCACACTCAGGCCCCAAACCAACAATCTACTGCTCTTTCTGTGATGTGCATAAACATGGTACTAAAGAGTGCCGAAAGCTAGCTCGTTTCCTCAAGGAAAATGATATTGCGGTTGTTAATCCAGTTGCCCATGTCATTTATTTCCCAAAATAAGCATCACAACAATGGCTTTTTGACACAGGGGAATCACACCATGTGACTCATGATACGACTAATCTCCATCATTACTCTGAATATGGTGGACCAGATGAAGTTCTTGAAGGTAACGGCTCAGGTTTGCCGATAACTCATACTGGCATATGTACATTACAGTCTGGCACCCATGCTTTTGATCTAAAATATGTTCTTTGTGTTCCAACCATTAATAAGAATTTGATCTCTGTTTCTAAATTCTGTACTACTAATAAGGTTTCTGTTAAATTTTTCCCTCTCCGGTTCTTGGTAAAGGATCTCAGCACGGGGGCGATTCTTATGCGAGGGGAGAACCAACATGATGTTTATAATGCCACCTCCACCATCTCATCACATCTCAATGTCACTCTCATATCTCAAATTGAGGAATGGCATCACCGTTTAGGACATACTTCATTTTCAGTACTTCGTTCTTTTATGTTAGAAAATAAAATCATGACCAGTATTCCCACTGACTACAAATTGCACTGTAAGGCATGCGCTTGTAATAAAAGTCATAAGCTTCCTTTTGGAGCTTCTTCTCTTTCAATTAATCAACCATTGCACCTACTTTATACTGATGTATGGGGACCAACTGCATTCTCCATTGATGGTTTCAGGTTTTATGTCATTTTTGTTGACCATTATACTAAATACATATGATTATATCCTATGAAACAGAAATCTGATGTCAAGTTAATTTTCCAACAGTTTAAATTGGTTGTGGAAAAATTCTTTCAATTACCCATCATTTCTGTATATTCTGACAATGGTGGTGAATATCAAGCTCTCATTCATATCTTCAACTCATTTGGAATCTCTCACTTCACCACACCACCACATACACCAGAACATAATGGTCAAGCTGAGCGCCGCCATCGCCATGTTGTTGAGACGGGCCTTACTCTCCTTCATCATGCTTCCATGCCCTTAACATTTTGGTCTCATGCATTTCAAGCCGCCGTCTATTTAATCAACAGAATGCCTTCTAAAGTTCTCAACTTTTGCACACCCTATGAACTGTTATTTCAGAGCAGGCCATTGTATCACATGTTAAGAATATTTGGTTGCTTGTGTTATCCTTGGTTGAAACCGTACAATCAGTCAAAAGTTCAACCTAAGTCTAAATCTTGTATTTTTCTTGGCTATTCATCATCTAAATCTGCTTATAAGTGCTTTGATGCCGCCACTAACAGATTATTTCATTCTAGGCATGTCAAGTTTGTAGAGAACATTATCCCTTTGGCAGGTACATCAAATGGTTCTTCCCTGGCTACAGAGTTGCTTCTCACTGATTTTTCCTCCCAGAACAACAATAACAAGGAACTTGCAGATCCCGTTCAACCTAGTCCACGACTGCACCCGACATCAGGTACATCCTTACATCTTCTTGAACCTACCCAAACAATTTCACATTCCTCTGCCACTCCAACTGACCAACAAAACCCAAACACCGACACTTCTAATGAACCCGTATCTCCATCAACAAATTCACCACCTCCCTCTGTTGGTGAGACTGCGTAGCTGTATGTATAGTTACTTGATAACTCAACACGATAACAACACTAGAACATGACAGGTTAATAATACTATGTCTACACAAGAAATCAGGAAAAATGAAGACAAGGAAAATACAAAGAGTCGGAAGATTAGAAGAAGGACTGAAGTCTGTCCACAGGTCATTGAAAGAAGTTCATAAATATGATCATGCCTTAGTGAAGAACAAAGGTTAAAGACTTTCAGGGTTTCAGAAATGTTGAAGATTCAGTATACAAGTGCTACCGGAAGATTTCAGTGTATTGGCATTGATTGAAGATAGACAGTGTTCGAAGCATAGGAATCTGAAGAATTGAAGACAGGGTATAGAAAGAGGTTAATGAAGACGTTGTCTAAAGTACCAGAAAGGATTCCAGTGAAAGTACATCTGTTTATTGATAGTCAGTGTTCGAAGCGATAAAGTTGAGGCAAGCTTAACAATGTAATCAAAGCTATAATACGAAGACCCGGATCGGGGTTAGTCGTCTGTGAACCAGACCAGTTGCACTAGGCATCAACAACTCCTGAAAGGAATCTGGGTATTATTTATAGAAGGATTGTTAAGTTGAGGAACGTACTTGGATTGAACGTTTATCTGTTAAAGTACGAGAAGTGAAGCGCGGGGTATACAGCTAAACAGCTCAGGGGACTGGCGAAGCTCAAAGTTTAAATTGGTAAATTAAATAAATTTATTTAGTGGACTTTAATATAATTTATTTAATAAACTTAAAATGATTTATCTTATAAACTTTAAATAAGTTTATTTTATAAATCTAAATTAGTTTATTTATATAAGTTATATTAAAGTTTATTTTATAAATTAATTTAGTTACAATTTAAACTTAAAAAGAAAAAGAAAAAAAAAAGAGAAAAGGAAAAACAAAAGAAAAGAAAAAGAAAACAAAAGAAAATGAAAAAGAAAACAAAAAAAAGAAAGGAAAACAAAAAGAAAAAACAAAAAGGAAATTAAGTACAAATATATGTACTTGGTAAACCTGGTCGCCATACAAGTTATAATTAAGCTTATTTGTGTTTTTGTAAAGTACAAGTATGTACTAGAGTACATTAAGTCGTCACGGGATTTTCCCCTTCCCCCTGTCGCCATAGAGCATCACTAGAGTCGCCACACAGAACTTGTCGCCACAAAAATCTCCTCTCCTCAGCCACACATTTTATTGGATAAAGTCTACACTTTGCAGTAAAAGAATAGAGCCATTCATTTTTGGATCAACTTATGTTCATCTTCTCTCCCAAAAGAGAAGTGAAAATGGCAGCAAAGATTTATAGAGAAGTTCAAACTTCTTGAATATCCGTTTAACTTCTCACCAGAGTAGCGTTATAATGCCCGATTTAATTCTTTTATATTTTTAGGGGCATTATAATCGTTACCCGGTAATTAAATCCTTAGACAAACAAAAGCTAGATCATTGTATATGATTTGATTTGTAAATCATTGTAGATCTAGGAACCTTGTTGTTCTTAGATTGTAGCCGTTTAATTTTATTTACCGGAGTGTAGCAACACCCCTCGCGGATTTATATAAGAATATATACTTCCCCGAATATTTTGTGTTCCTCGTTTTATTGTTCCAAACACTATTCACCTCAAGAACACGAAACCACTAGTCGAGCACTAAATCTATATCGGCTAAAGATTCGGAAATTTTTTTAATTTAGTGATTATCGTATTCAACCCCCCTTCTACGATAATTCGAGACCTAACAATTGGTATCAGAGCCTTCTAATTGATACACAAATCAGGATCCTTAAAAATAATTTATTTTATTAATTTTTTATTTACATAAATTTATTTGGTAAATTTGATTTAGAAAATTTATTTTATAGATTTAATTTAAATAAGTTTATTATGAACTCAATTTAAATAAATTTATTTTATAAATTTAACCAAATTAATTTACTATTTAAATTTTAGTAAATAAAAGTTTTAAATTTAATTTTATTTTTATTTCTTTCGGGTGTATTTTTTTCGGCTTTTCAGAATCTTTTTTATGCCAATTTTAACTCGGCAATTAGTTGAATTTGTGCAGTTAGTTTAGCTGCCATTTTTGGTTATCTCCTCTCGGTTAAGTTCAGTTAGGTGATGGCTAAGATGTACAAAAGTAAACAAAAAAGGGGGTAATGAGCAGCAATCATCGCGCGGAGAAACAGGAACTGGACTCGTGCACAAGTCACGCGCCTGGAAAGTTGTACACATGCTTACTCAAGTTGTCCACTAGTCGCCACAGCCTACTAATCGCCACACAAATTCCTGACTTTTTTATTATCTGATCGCCACAGAAAATTAGGCAGGTGAAGGGCGCCACAAAAGCATTTTACATTGTATTTGCTTACCATCTAGTCGCCATACAATTGAGTACTACGACTGTCCCTTGTCGCCACAGCCTCACTTAGACATTCTGTAACCCTTTAAATAATTATTTTTGATTAATTTATTTTTCCATAAATATTTAAAATTCTTAAATTTAATTTTTTCTTAAATAATAATTTATGTTTTATTTAATTTTTAAGAAAATTCGAAATTCTTGAAAATTAGATTTTACGTAAATATTAATTTTTGATTAATTTATTTTCTAAGAAAATTAAAAATACTGGAAATTTAATTTTTCTTAAATATTAAATTAAGGGAACTCAAGGATTGGTAGACTCAGGATTCCTCCGGGCTTTTAAAGTGAATTTTAATTTTTTGAAGAAAACGAAGACCATGTGCTATTCAGACGAAAAATTCCCGAACACAGAAATTATAGATAATGGTTTTCTCACTCAAATGAAACTAATTTCAAGACCTATAGAAGAAAATTGTAGAACTTCCTCAAAGGCTTAGTCCATAGGATACCACTGGGTTTTCAGACGTAGGGAATGAAATTTCTACGGGTACAATTTTTCTCAGAGATTTTAAGACAACTCTATGATTCCAGATTATACAGTCATACAGTGGTTTGTACCAATGCTATATTTATCCGGGAATCAATGAGATCAAACAAACAGGTATTGTGGAGGTCAGAGAGAATAATGGGGACATACAAATATCTTAGTTATATGCAGTAAAATTGGAACCTCGGGACAGAATGTAAGAGTTTCTGATAGCTGAATCAGAAGAAGCTCAGTTAGAAGTACTTGAGGGACTGGACGTCAGGGCAGTGTTTCACATGTCAGGGAAGTTTGGTCGTATCAGATTCACAAGGAATACATAAGCTATATCCAAGGATCAAGCCTATCTATTCTGAAGCAGAGATTCTTACAGATTCAGTTCAAGAGGTGGTTACAGACTAAGGTTGGGACATAAACAAGATTTAATAGCTACAGTTATGACAAGACATATGTGTCAAGTAACTATCAGGGGTCTTGCTACAACAGAACAAGAAGCTTGACAAACAAGGATGAGTAGTGATTCAGTTGAAGAGTTGAGACAAAGGTGGAATGTTTTCTTAGGGAAGCAGCCAGTCAAAACTTATAGTGCACGGGAAAGAGTTGGGATGGATCAGATGACGAAAATCATGAATATCTTGCTTTCATAACAATCTCTGAAGATGGTCCAACTCACATATCTCAGGTTTCAAATTCTTGAACCACTGCAATACTTTGCTCTCAATATTCAATGCATGATAAGATCTTATTGTTTAAATGTTTAACACTTGCACAAGCATGAGAGCATCACACATAGATAATGCTGAACTAGTTCACTAGATTATTTTTCTGGTAACTAGGAATGATGTTTAACTTGTGCATGTTGCTTTAGATGATCTTAAAAATGTGTTTGAATATTTGTTGAACATGATTAATTGCTTTAGTGAGATATATGTTTTCCAGCATATAAGACCTTTGTTTATCCTTACTCTCTTTATCCTATCACATTGTGATTTATTCATTTGATCTGAATTGTTTGCTAAGATATATTAGTTTATAATTGGATTGAGATAGCTAGATGAGATTTATCAATAGGATTAGACTAGATAGAATTAGTGATTTATTTGTTAATTCTATTTGTTCCATATCATGCATGTCTTGATTAATTCTTATATGTAATGTTTCTAAATGAATGCCATGTATTAATTACAATAGGGCAAAGACTGTTAGTCCTCCTTACGTAAGGTTGGAACCAATTTTCCCCTAGCCTAGAGACAAATTTGTCAAGGGTATTAAAATGGAGAAAATGGCTAGTGAAAGATAAGAATTAGTATGATAAGGTTGCAGCTGTTGTTATCTCTGTTTATGATAAAATCTCTAATCCATCTTGACCCAAACTGATAAGTTGGGTACCAAGAACTGTTAATCCATTTGCAAGTGCAGGACATAACAGGTTAATTGATTCATATGTATTCTTGGTAATTCATACTCAAGGCATATGATCAAAGAAAGAGCCTTACAATCAAATATGATCAACAAAAGCTATTCCGTCAGTAATCTTTGGAGATGACAGCAAAGGTTTTCATTATGAGACAAGCTGTGCAGAAAAGGGATGTCATCATGGATTCAACAATTTCTATCACTAATAACAACTAATCATTGGAGTCATTGATAACAGTTGAAGCAACTTCCTTTCTGGAGAATCAAGGAACAAATCCTCTTATCAGATAGTTCTGCATCAAAGGACAAAATATCAATTCAATGAAGGATTAGTGTCTCATCTGAAACAGGAAGATTGAGAAGCTTGCTCTTCTTAGAGTAAGGAAAGGATATGTTTGTGGCTAGACTATCAGGTAAGGTGAAGTCAATGGTTTCTACTGTAAATCTTCATATGACAAATGTTTAGCTCTGGCATTGGAAGCTCTCACCCTTGAACATCAACTCAAGAAACTCTTTTGTGGAAAGGGGTTAGTGAGAGGACTGCCTCATCTGGAATTCAGAAGACGATACATGTGAGGCATGTCAGAAACAGAAGTCAAAAACAACATCACATCTAAGTAAAGACATATCTTAGTGATGGTGGTTGACTACTCTTATTAAACAAGTTATTGTTCGTGCATTCTCAAGACAAGACATCACATATGGTGATTGATCACATCAAAGAAGATCAAGCTGGAAGCAACTGTAAAAGAAATGATCTTGTGATCAGATAATGGGACTGAATTCAAGAAGCAGTTCTGATTAATATCTGTAACATCAAGAACATTTTGAGACATATTCAGCACTAGGAGCTCCGTTCAGAATGGAGTAGTACAAAGGAAGAACTGGAACTTGATTAAAGCTACAAGGGAAATATCCAGTTAATCAAGACTTTCTAAATACCAAAGGGCTGGAGCAGTGAAAATAGTTTGCAACATGTAAGATCAAGCCTTGATCTGGATGTATACATGAAGACCACTAATGAGTTAATGGCCAACAAGAGCAAACACTGGATAACCTGAAAGTGTTTGAAGAGAATGTTCTACAGGAGCAAACAATGAAATATTTTCAGTTGTTTGAAGATCTTGGCATTTGCAGCTAAGATTTGTAAGGATATTCTTTATGGCTACTCAGTGGAATCTACAACCTACAGGGCATTTGTGGTTGATCAACAGAAGATGATTGAAAGTCTAAGTGCACAGTTCAACAACTCTATGCTCCAAGCTGTTAAAGGAGAAATTAATGGTATTGATGATTCATATCCAAGCAGTGGAATGGTATTGTATAACACAACTCATTATTTCAATGAAGTCAGTCAGCAAGGGTAAGGATTTTCAGGAAATCCCAGCAACAGCTTAGGGGGAGCAATAAAAGGATCAGCTAGTCAGACACAATACCAAATGAAAATCAGAGGATACTAAAAAACATATCTGCTGAAATAAAGGGTTTGATGTCAATATTATTCCCAGAGTCTAGTTCTTAAGTGATCCAGATGGTGGAGTAATGATTAGCAGGGCTACTGAGTATGAATAATTATTTCTCTAGTTTTTTATTTGAAGAAGAAACTAAGAAAGTTACAGAAGCTCTGATAGATCCGGATTGGTTGGGTGATTGCAAAGCAAGATGAGCTCAATCAGTCAGCAAGCAGATTGTAGGAAAGCTAGTATCCAAACCAAATGACAACTTTGTAATTCGTACTAGGATAACCAGAAGTCATTACTGGATAACAATGACATTATTAGAGGGACAAGGCCAAACTGGATGCTAGGTTGTTATCAGGAAGCAGTATCTAACAAATAGCACTAGTGACTAGACTTGAGGATATTACGACATATCAGGCACCTGATGCACATTACACTTGGAATTAGACTCTAGCAGATGTGTACAAGTGCACTCCTGGTTGGTGAGTCAAAAGAGAAAGTCAATGCATAATAGTTCATGAACTTTGCAGTTGCAGATCTATTGGACTATGCGTATCTCTTCTTCATAAGCTCACTTCAGGTTGGTATGAACTAGTATACTACTCAAGCAATCGTCAAGGACATGGTATGGCACTCTAACTGAAGTTACAATTTAATGTGAACTAGTAGAGTTTTTATATTAATAACTTTCTTTATCACTAGGCACAAGCATATTAAGTTATATGTGCAGTGATATCATGATAATGTTATATGTTGGTCTACTAACAAAAACTTGTGCAAGATTATTTGCTAAGTAATTGCATAGTAGGTATGGAGAAGCGTGTTGGAAAGGTTGCAATTCATTTTTGGATTACTTTAAACAAGCCATTAGAATAATTCTTTTATGAGCTCAAGCAAGCCAAAAGAACAATTCTTTTAGGAGCACAAGTAAACCAAAAGAATGATGGCAATACAAGTAAGTTAATGATCTTTTGAAGATGCAAAATTTGGAAGATTCTGAACATGCCAAGACTACTTACCAACAGAAACCACTAAACCTTGATCAGTGCAACTTAGGTATAATGACAAGCTATAGAGGTATGACGAGCTCACTCTTTTACTCAAATGCTAATAGACAACATGTAATGTTCTCAAAATGCCAATGTGCAAGGTTCCAAGTAGATCCTAGAGAATCAAATCTTATAGCTATTAACAAGATTATTAAAATATCTTAAGGGACTACCAACTCTTGGAGTAAAGTACCCTAAATATATTATGTTTAATATGTTTGGCTATATAGATACAGATTATGCAGGTTGTAAGAAAGATAGGAGAAGCATCTCTAAAGCTGTCAACCTAAGTGACAGGAGAAGCATCTCAGGAAGCTGTCAACTTCATAGAAGAAGATTGATTTCCTGTTATAATGAGAAATAACTTCAAATCTAACAACTCTGTGGAACACTCTATGACAAGGAACCTTCACACCTGGTATCATCTATTTCGAGAGCATGTCTTTTAGTCAAAGAGTCAATTGCAGAAACACTTATTAAATCACTTGTTAAAGGTAATTTTTAAGACTGGTTTGTAAATGTGGGATACCATTCATTGCATATTAGCCGGAAATCCCATCTGCAAGGAATTCTTCATATAAGTTCACAAGTATTAAATCTTTAATATTTAAAGGACTTGTGAATTTATCAGTAATCCAGTACCTCGTACTTAGTGCTACTATCTTGATTATCATGATTACAATGTCATATACATTTGGTAGTTAAGTATTATACCATTAAGTTCGAATACTATTTTAATTGATTTAAATTATGACTGTAGACAATTCCATTCCATATCAGTCTCATAATTTGAATTATATTAAAATAATATGCATCATAGTTATTTGTATCATGTATGAATAATTATGATACTTTTAGTATTAGTGATGTTATTTAGAATTTTTGTTCTAAGTAATCAATGCTTATTTCTAAATCAATGATATTGAAAGTTGAAGTATTTTCTAAGTCATGTGTATAAAACTCTCAGTATTTTAATGCTTAGAACGTATTTCTAAAATTACTAATTATCCAGTGAGTGATTACCGTGTATATATGTCATATATCTTATGGGTGATTATTCAAGGATAATTATAAAAATATTTAAGTGCTAGTATATAACTCATAGATATTTAGTATTTATTTATTTAATATTTATTTTGGGTAGTTTGGATTATGGAAATTGAAGCAATTAAATGAGTTTATTTGCTCCAGAATTCAAACTAACTTAAAATAAATAAGTAGCATGATTGATTATAACTAAATTTGTCAACAATTGATATATAATATATTGATTGTGACTTGTGTGTTATAAGTTAATTATGAGATTTTGGTTTTAGTGAATTTAGCAATGCTTATATCTCAAGAATTTACTGAAATCAGAATATGATTGTAGCATGATTAGTTGTGTGTAAATTCTTGACTTATATCAGTTAATGATACCTAGTTAAGAGTTTAACTATGAACTAATTGTGAATTATTAATATTTGTGACATTACTTAGAACTCCTCTAAGTAATCAATGTTTATCTTCAGTCACTTATACTAATATAGAAAGTGTGGAAATTTTTCTTAAGTACAACTATGGTTAAAATGTTTGATTGCTTTATTAGAAGTAATCATATGTTGTCAAGTTAGAATAACTTTTACACTTATTTGCAAATTCCTAAATACTTTGATAATATATGCAATACTCAATGGATCAAAGTATATGGAACTTATAATATTTTTCTAAGATTGCAAACAAGATAATGTTGGTTAATGTTGCTTTATTTATCGAACCAATATTGTTTGAGATATTACAGTTGTTAGGAGTTAACAATTGTATAGAATATGAAATTGAATGCTGATGTCTTTTTGATAGATAATTGATATTTAATTCATTGATGTAACGCCCCAAATCCGGGGTAAGGAATCTGGGTCGTCACACCATCCTTCACTCATGTGTAATCTGTATTGATTCAATAACCCAACAGAACCCAATCTCACGCACAAACACACACACACACACACAAGTTATAGCCTTATAAATGATGTACAAAATGTAATCTTCTTTTATTACGCTCAAATGTACTTTACAGGATCTTAAACAATTATTCGTAACCTCTACATGAAGTTACAATAATTACTACTAACATCTTATACCTATCTGGATACTCTAGTCCATCTGAGACAAAGCTGTAAGGGATTCTATCCACGATTTCAAATGATTAAGTCCCATGCCGGCATACTGGTAATCTGTTGTGTTGTGACATTTAAAAGAAAGCAAGAGTGAGCAATAATGCTCAGCCATAATAATCAACAGTATGAAAAGACTGTTAAAGGAAATTATATTACTCCGTACAAGGATACGTATTTATTTAAAGTAGTTTTCTTGATGATACACACCTCTTTTCAAAAAAAATTCTTTGATTGACTTATTAGTCTGCAAATACCTTAATGGTAAACCCATCACTTAGGTTGGGTTACGGTATTGCATCTCAATTCCAATTAGAAGAATATAGGACATTCACTGGAGCCACCGCATACGATGATCAGTCATACTACGGAATTAGTAACCTTTTCTACTAGTAGAAAGATGACACCTTCGTATCCCGTTTATCACCCTTGCCGCATTCGGGCTACGTGTCCCATTTTGGGTATACACATACTTCACAAGTTCCTGAGTACACAGAATACCTTCGCCTGCGGTACCTTTGGTAGTCCCCCTAGTACACATAGTACAAGAGTCTACCCCTCCGTCGTCCTTTAAAAGAATTCTATCATATCTCGAGAACTCGAACCATATCGAAGTTTCCCCAAGTGTTTTGCTTGTTGATAAAAACAACTTATCTGATTAGGGTATATATATATATGTATACATACTTCCGAAAATTTCAGAAGAAGTACTAAGATAATGTGAGTTGACCGTTGTCAACAGATAGATAAATGAGGGGGAGTTTCTTTTGAAACTATATTCAAAATATTTAAAGTATGTCGAGATAATATTCTTCGACGATCTGGAATTATTCGAATGATTTTCTGAAATTTAGAAAGTATTTTAAATCAGGTTTTATGATTTTTAAATCATACTAAATCATTAAATAAATAATTAATAATTAAATAATAATCATTAAATAATTAAACCTCGAATAATTATACTTTAAAAGAATATTTGAAATATTATTCCTCAACTAATTTATGTTTAAGAAATTTAAAGTAACCTTTAATGATTGGTCGAGTTTGAAATGAATAATTGTTGGAGAATACTTCTCCTATATTAAATTAATAACCGAAATAATATTCGTTATTCAAGTAAAATATAGTTGAGGGAATACGATCTTTGAAAATCATTTTAATAAAAGTTCGAGGTATTTAATGTTTCTCAAGTGGACATCGAGTCCCTTGGAATAAAATAAGTACGGACTTTAATGGTCCAAAACATCTCCGGGATGATGACCGAGTTTTTACTTTATAAAAACTGATCGACTCTCGGTCTTATAACTTATATATCACGCTCTACTATAACGTTTATATTCTTAAATAAAACACCTCCGGAATACTTCCGGGTTTTCATAACATTATACTGACCAATCCTCGGTCTAAAATATACTCCTCATATGTTAGATATATTTGAGATGTCATGTCTAATATGTTTCATATTTAGTTTTCAGATTTAACAAACAGGAAATATCAGTACTTACTGAAATCAGTACTTACTGGAAGTCAGAACTTAAGGATATCAGAACTTAGATTATCAGAAGATAGATATCAGAACTTAAGTACGGGAGGACAAACAGTTAAGGAAGGAAGCTGATTTACAGGAAAGAAGATCGAGACTAATACAAAAGAAGATATGCATGGAAAGAGTTAGAGGACTGAAAGACTTGTATAAGATATCTGATTGATATATTTTAGGAGACAGAATTATATTCCATATCAATTAGAAGTTATCTTGTAACTATGTACTATATAAACACAGACATAGTTTTACACTATATTTGTTATCATTATCGAGAAGATCATACATTGTAACCTAGCAGCTCTCGTGATATTTGTTCATCACTGAGAGAGAACAGTTCCATTATAACATAATTTATTATATTAAATATAAATGTTTACTGTTACTTGTGTTCAAAATCGATTTGATTGTATTCTACATTGTATTCAACCCCCTTCTACAGTGTTGTGTGACCTAACAATTAGTATCAGAGCTTGTCTGTTAACACACATACAGTAAAGATCCAAACAATCATGTCTAAAGAAGCAGAAAATCCAACCCAGCCCACCAAAACTGAAGAAACTAAAAACACTCAAATCCACAGTTGATATGAGACTATTAGGGTTCCCATACTGAGACAATCTCAGTATCCCATATGGAAAGTGAAGATGGCTACGTTTCTGGAAGCTACAGAGCCAGAATACCTTGATAGAATTAATGAAGGACCGCATAAGCCAACCAAGCTCTCTGTTGTAGTTGCAGATCAGCCAGTAAAGACCATACCAACGGAAAAAAGTGAGTATACAGCTGAAGATATCTCATCCATTGCCAAGGATGCAAAGGTAAGGCATTTGCTGCATAGTGCCATTGATAATGTCATGTCAAACAGGGTAATTCATTGCAAGACTACAAAGGAGATATGGGATGCTTTGGAGATAAGATGCCAGGGAACTGATGCAATCAAGAAGAACAAAAGGACTGTACTCACTCAAGAGTATGAGCACTTTGACTCAAAAGGTGATGAGTCATTAACTGACTTATATGACATGTTTGTCAAACTCTTGAATGATCTGTCACTGGTGGACAAGGAATATGATCTTGAAGATTCAAATCTAAAATTCCTTTTTAGCTCTTCCTGAAAGTTGGGATTTGAAGTTTACTACTATAAGAGACAACTATGCTCTTGATGAAACTACTCTTGATGAAATTTATGGTATGCTCAAGACTTATGAACTTGAGATGGATCAAAGGAGCAAGAGATATGGCAGAAAGTCAATGACAGTTGCTCTTAAAGCTCGGGAGGAATTCCCCAAAGTGGTTGTCTCAAAGAAAGGCAAAGGAAAGGCTCTCATCATAAAGTCTAATTTAGAATCATCAAGTTCTGATGATGATGATTCAGAAACTGAAAGTTTACCTGAAATAGATGATGATGATGAAGAGATGATGAAATTGTGTGCTCTTATGGTTAAGGGTATCACAAAGATAGCCTACAGGAAATTCAGAAGGGGAAAGAAGTTTCCCAAGAAAGGTGGAAGTACTGATAAGAAAGGGTTCAGAAAGTATGAAGGCAAAAGTGCAAAGTCTGACAGAGGAGACAACTCAAATGTCAAATGCTACAACTGTGGTGAAAGAGGCCACATATCTCCTGACTGCAACAAGGAAAAAGTGACAAAGGCAAGGCACTTGTCACAAAGAAGAAAAGCTGGACAGACACTTCAGATTCTGAAGATGAGGTGAACTATGCCTTGATGGAAAATGCTGATGGCAGCCCTGAAACTGCTAAATTAAAGGTACCTCAAACAACTTATACCTTTCATACTGATGATATTACTAAGTTGAGATTATATCTTAAAACCATGTTTATTAGCTACAGAGATCAAACTTTAACAAGTGAAAGATTAACTTCTGAAAATCTTGCTTATAAGAAAAGGAATGATTATTTAGAAAAAGAGTTAGTTATGTTCCATCAAACTCAGAAAGAAATAGATGATGCTTTTTATGTTAGAGATGAATTGCTAAAATTGAATAAATCTCTAAAAACTGAGTTAGAAAAAGAAAGAGAGATCATCAGGACTTGGACTAACTCTGGCAGAACAACTCAGAATTTATTAAGTAGTGGAAACTGGAAAGAGGGCTTAGGTCATGGAGATGATAAAAGTGAAAAAGGAACTGAACAAATTGAGCCTATTGTTGTTAAACAGACTGTTAAGCCAAAGGTAAATCCTGTTAAGTTTGTAGCTAAAACTGTAAAATCTGATTATGAAAAAATGGAAGAGCCTATAGCAGAATTTAAGGAAAAATCAACTTCTGACAAATTAGAACAGGATAACCAGCTGAAGTTAACATAGGCTTAATGACAAAGAAGCAGCTTAAGCATAAGCTGAATGAAATAAGGAATGTCAACAAGGTAAAGGCAGCTAGGAAAAATAAGAATGGAAAGGAAGGTGTGAATAAAAGCAATAATTATATGCATGTTCCTAATGCTCCTAGAAAGAAATGTTATAACTGTGGAAACTCTAACCATCTTGTTTCTTTTTGCAGGAAGAATAAGAATATAAACTCTTTACCTCCTAAGTCAGGAGTTAAGAGTCAGTTAGTTAGGTTTAAGCCATAAAATTCTTATTTTCGTTGTGGTAGTTCATGGAATTCCATTTATATTAGTAAGGAATATAATAGTTTGTACTATGATTATTATCAAATAAAACATTCTTTGAAGAAAGTTACTTTAATTCCTTCTGGTGTAAAGTCTGATGCAAAGTCTGATATAAATTCTGATAAACAGCATGTTAGCATAAACTCTGATATTAAATCCACTGTAAATGCTAACAAACTTAAAAAGGCCAAAGGATCCAAGCAAGTTTGGGTCCTTAAGACTAACCATTAGTGGTCTTTGTGATTGCAGGGCAACAGGTGAAACATCCTAGTACTGGATAGTGGATGTTCAGGACATATGACTGGAAATAAAGCCCTGCTCTCAGACTTTGTGGAGAAAACTGGCCCAGGAGTTTCTTATGGAGATGACAACATGGGAAAAACTCTGGGATAAGGCAATATTAATCTTGGAAATGTCATCAATGAAACAGTAGCTCTTGTCTCAGGACTTAAACACAATCTGCTGAGTGTGAGTCAAATCGGTGACAGAGGTTATCATGTGGATTTCTTTGAAGAACACTGTAAAGTTGTAAGCAATCCTGCAGGCAAAGTGGTTCTGAAAGGTTACATACATGGAAACATTTATGAAGCCAGACTTTCAATAAGTTCTGATGGTTCTGCAATCCGTCTGTTGAGTAGAGCATCAATTGAAGAAAGCTGGAATTGGCACAAAAGACTCTCTCATTTAAACTTCAACAACATAAATGAGCTTGTAAACAAAGATCTTGTGAGAGGACTGCCAAAATCAGTATTTGCTCCTGATGGCCTTTGTGATTCATGTCAAAAAGAAAAACAAAGAAAATCTTCTTTCAAGAGCAAAACTGAGTCATCAATTCTTCAAGATGTTGATTGGGTGCAAGCAATGCAGGAAGAGTTAAATGAATTTGAAAGAAATAAAGTCTGGACCCTAGTGCCAAGACCAAAGAACAGATCATTAATTGTCACAAAATGGGTGTTCAGAAACAAAAATGATAGTGATGGCATAATTACAAGGAATAAAGAAAGGTTGGTTGCTAAAGGCTACTCTCAATAGGAGGGTATTGATTATGATGAAACATTTGCACCAGTTGCTAGATTAGAAGCCATAAGAATCTTTTTGGCTTATGCTGCTCACAAAAAGTTTAAAGTATTTCAAATGGATGTGAAAAGTACTTTTCTTAATGGAGAATTGGAAGAAGAGGTCTATGTTGAACAACCTCCAGGCTTTATAGATTCAAAATTTCCAGATCATGTCTACAGGCTTGACAAAGCACTTTATGGCCTTAAGCAAGCTCCTAGAGCATGGTATGAGACTTTAGCTCAATTCCTTCTGGAAAGTGGATTTCATAGAGGTAGAATTGATAAAACACTGTTCTACCTCAACCATGGAAAGGACTTACTTTTGGTACAGATATATGTTGATGATATCATATTTGGTTCTACAAATGCCAAATCTGTGAGTGAGAGGTTTGCAAAGCTAATGCAGTTAAGATATCAAATGAGTATGATGGGAGAACTCAACTATTTTCTGGGACTTCAAGTCTAGCAAAATGAAGAAGGTACTTTTATCTGTCAATCCAAGTACATCAGAAATTTACTGAAGAAATTTGGAATGCAAGATTGTTCAACTGCATCCACTCCCATGGCCACTGCAACCAAGTTAGATAAAGATACTGGCTCACCAGTAGATATTACTAACTGCAGAGGTATGATTGGTTCTTTACTCTATTTAACTGCAAGTAGACCTGATATCATGTATGCTACCTGTCTTTGTGGAAGATTTCAGGCTGATCCAAGAGAACCTCATTTAATAGTTGTGAAGAGAATTTTCAAGTACATTAAGGGTACAGCTGATCTGAGATAGTGGTATCCTAAAGAATCAGATTTTAAGCTAATAGGTTACTCAGATGCAGATTTTGCAGGATGCAAAATCGACAGGAAAAGCACTAGTGGAAGCTGCCAATTTCTTGGAGGCAGATTGGTTTCTTGGTTTAGCAAGAAATAGAAATCAATTTCCACATCAACTGCAGAAGCAGAATATATTGCTGCAGGAAGCTATTGTGCACAGATTCTTTGGATGAAGAATCAGTTACTGGATTATGGGTTAGAACTTTCTAAAAATCCCTATTTACTGTGATAATCAAAGTGCTATTACTATGACATGTAATCCAGTTCAACACTCAATGACAAAGCACATCAGCATTAGGTACCATTTTATAAGGGAACATGTGATGGAAGGTACAGTGGAATTGCATTTTGTTCCAACAGATCAACAACTAGCAGATATCTTCACAAAACCACCATGTGAAGCTACTTTTACAAGACTGGTAAATGAACTTGGAATGGTTTCAGGTTCTTTCTCTAAATCTGCTTAGTTTTTGTTCTCATGCATCAGACTTTTTGATCAGTGTTTACAAATTGTTTTATTTTCATATAATATGTGCTTTAATTGAAATTTATTAAATGCTGATTGTTATCTGATGTGGATCTTCAAACTCTGAAAATGTTTTGAATGTTCAGTGACTATTCAATCCAATGAGGATAACTGTGCTAGATGCTGACCTAGTGGTCTTTAACATACTAGAAATCTCATGTTTGGATTAGTTGTTTATATGGAAACTCATTAACACAAGAAAATTCTGATTTTGAGCTTAGTCAAGTTTACTTTGTGTATCTTATTACTAAGTCACAAACTAGATTCTTGCTTCTTATCTGTCAGATTCTGATGTCAGTAAATCTTAAGGATGAACTAAATGCTGATAAGCCTCACTTATCTAAAAAAATAAAAATAAAATAAAAGCCAGGTACTCCTTTGAGATCTAGAGTAAATATGTGGAATGGAAGACCCAAGTGCATTGCCGGTATTAAGTAATATGTATTAGAAAAGCAAATAAATTATCTTGGTGACTTTTCACATTCTCTGAATACTGGAGAAATACTCTAACAATAGCATAAATTCTGATAAGCAGTCGTGACTCACTTACACTGAGAAGCCACTGTAAAAAGGAATTTCAAAATATGCATAAAATGAGCACAAACAGTTGAGGTGGACTCTAACATAAATTTGTTCTTGAGTAGACTTTGTGATTAATGACCGATTTTAAGCACTTTTCTTAGTTATGCCTTATTTTTAAGATATATTGAAGTTTATCAGACTTTAATCTTTATCTGATATTCTGCTGAATGCACACACTTTCACTCCATATGAATGATGAAAATTACCGTGGTGATTAAGTTGTTTTTGACAAACAGTTAAGTGTCATTTGCATAAATTCCGAGGACAAGTTCTGATAGAAGTTCTGATGATTAAACTCTGAAGAAAACAAGTCAGTATTTGTATGAAGAATCACAGAAAAATGTATTCACTTTTTGAGTTGATAAGCCATATTCTGATGACTGATATAAGTTTAAGTTCTGATATTAAATCCTGATGGAATCTATGATGCTTAAGTGGTATTATTCTTTACTTGACTTATTTGTGGTAAAAACTGAAACAGTCATATTTAATCAGAATATTTAGGTGAGATAAAAACAGTCATAATCATTAAGGGTTCGTGGTAAACGTGTTTGTCTTGAAAAACTGCATGTGCACACTAATTATTGTTTATTTCTCGTCCCCATTAACTCTTGATTTAACTTTTTACTGACTGTTATTATTACACATCGGTCTAGGGAGACGAGGCATCATTATTTCTACTCTTAATCGTTAAATAGTCCCGAGTCCCTTGGTATTCCGATGGCTATTTAAACCGACAATTCATGTCAGCCAAATCATCTTCCATTTTCTCACAAACTCACTCTCTCTTTTAATTCTCATCATTTTTCTTCTTCATAAACAAAAATGGTTCTTTTCAATTTGTTCATGAACTATAAAACTTTCAATATAGAGTTGAGTTGTGATGACTGGCAACAGGAGTGGCATGTCACCGCCATTCCTGAAGAGATCTGGAACTCTGTTCTACAAGAGGTTCACACCGACCTCTTGTTCTTTTCGATGGACTATCAGCTCCATCTTGATCAATTGGAAGAAAGGAGAAAGGCTCTCCTTCAGCAAGAACGGATCATCCGTCTTGCAGTGCTCTTTGTCAGCAACAGGAGGAACTAGTAGATAAGTTTTCTTCTAGGACTAAGGTTGTTGATGTTAAGCATCTTAGACTAGGACTATCTTGTAATTTTTGCATGTAATATATAAATTTCATGAAATGTACTCGTTTGATATATTAATGAAATTTCCTTTAATTACAAGATTTAGTCTCTGTTTCTCTCATATTATGTGACTGTGAATGATTTAATTGTAATTTGTTAATCTTTACTTCATCTATTTTGAACTATATCTTTTGATGAATGTTTTGATTAAAATTATGGTCCATAATAAATTGTGATGATTTGAGAAACAGTTGAAGCACGGGTTCATTCATCAGAACCTGTGACAGTTGGAGCTGAGAATGTTACTTCTCAGAAAGAAACTGCAGCTCAAATTCTGATACTTTGAAGAGGAAATCTGTAAGTTCTAAAGCTGCTAAAGCAACTCCTTCACTGGCAAGGAGACTAAAGAAAATGAGGGCAGAAAGGTACAAGGCCAAGCCTATATCTGAGGATTCAACTGAAGCTGAGGAAGGGGATCAGGAATCTCTGATCTCATCAGAACCTGTGGTAATTGAAGCTCTGCCATTCCTTACTCAAGCTCAGGATACTGTGTCAACACCTCCTGTCTCTCCTATTAAAGCTACAGATGATGCTGAAGAACAAGCTAAAACTACTGAAATAGATATTCATAATTTGAATATACCAAATGTTCTTTATCTGGAAGCTCCATCTACAGAAGCTCAACAATCTCCAACTCATTCTCCAATTTTAAATGCTGAGATACCATCTACATCAACCACACCAGCTCTGGAGATAAATTCTGATGTTCAGAATTTAAATGAAGTTATTCCTGAATCTCCAGTAATATCACACACTCTTGTGCTGTCAGAACATAATGAATCTTCCTCAAGTTCTGAAGACAGTATTTCTGTTGAGACTCCAGTTCCCATACTAGGCAAGGAAGCATTGGTGAAGAAATTTGTTGAAAAGGAAGCACCTATTCCTTGGGAGGATACTCACAGAGGTGTGGAGTGGACCAAGAAGTGGAATGACACTGATTTCATTCCAAGCTCCAACGTTCTGACAGAGCATATTGCTAAAGCTGATGAGTTGCTCACAAATGCTGATTTCAAGACACAACTCAAGATCACAGCTCTGTCTACCAAACATCTTCAAGGTCTACATTCTTCTACTCATGAGAAGGTTGATACACTAAAGGAACATGCTGATAAGCTAGATCTATAGATCAAGCTTGACAAGAACAGATATGTCAGACCTACTCTTGAGAAAATTAAAGTCATTGAGAAGATTCAAGAGAAGCAACAGGCACAAATTGATGAGGTTCTGGCTAACCAAGTTTCTCAGAAAGCTCAATTTGATGAAATCCAATCTTTAGTTGAACTTCTTCTCTCTCTCTTAATTCCTGATGATGCCAAAAAGGGGGAGAAGGTAGTTAAGTCCAAATGCTCACCTACTTAAATACTGAAGAAAAAGGATGATAAAGGTGATGACCAGGGAAACTCTGATAAGAGCATAGGTCAAGGAAAAGTTCAAGGAAAATCTTCACAGAAAGTAATTTCTGATGTTAGCAAATCTTCTACACAGAACAAGTCAAGTTCTGATAAACAAAGTTTGATGTCAAGTTCTGATATTCTGATTCAGTCAAGATCTAAAAACTCTCAGAAGTTTTTACAAAGTCTGAAGCTAAAGGGGAAGCAGACTACTGTTTATTATAAAGATCCTAAAATCCAGACACTTGATGAGGAGATAGCTAGAAGATTATTTATGAAACAAAATCCAGGAATGGATTTGGAAACTCTCAAGGAGGAGGAAGCTAGATTTGCAGCTGAGAAGACAAATCTTAAGTTTAAAGCTTCTGATGCAAAGAAACCTCCAAGGCCTAAGGAAAAAGGCATTGTGATCAAAGAAAAGTCAAATTCTGAGACTTCAAAGTTCAAGACTAGATCACAAACTGAGATTGATGCTAAGTCAAAAGGAAAAGAAAAGGTTGGTGAACCTTTAAAGATTGAGAAAAAGATAAGTTCTTCTGTTCCAGTCTATCAAACTACAATGCATGATGATGATTTGATAGAAGATGAAACTGTTCAAATTCTGAAGAGAAGAAAGATAATTGAAGAATCTAAAACAACCTCTGACACTGCTCAAGTTGTTCAGAATGAAGAACAACAAGTTATAGAAGAAACAACAAATTCTGATCAAGTTGATTTGGAAAAGATGTCAATTGCTGATAAGAAGAAGCTGTTATGGAAGAAAGCTACTCCAGTTGAACCAAAATTTAATTTTATGATGAATCAACTCACAACATTTGGGTTGAAATCCAAGCAACCTAGAGACAGAGCTGGATTAGGTTCTGATGAAGAGAAGATACAAACATGAGTAGAAGTTACTCTAAGAGATCCTTTCATGTTGACAGACAAACCATATGAATAAATCAAACAAAAGCACCTTGACAAAGTGCTGTCTGCTCAAATTGTGATAGATGCTCATGATAAGGATAATATAAAGGAGAAATTGATTTTATTTCTCAATGATGGATTAACTTACAGACTAGCTGATACTGATGTGCTAAAAAAGTCTGTCAGAGAACTTCAACATATTCACTATCTTCTGGAAGTAAAATATGATATTACAAGAAGATGGTCAGAATACATTTTGAAGGCTGTAAGAGATCTATTTAGAATCTCTGGTATAAAGACTTCTCAGTATATACCAATGATTACTGAAGGTGATGGAAGAGAAATTCCTATGCTGAAGAACTCTGCTAAGGTGGAAGTTATTCTGAAAGGAAGATGCTTATGTTATAATGAAAACTCTTCACATCCTAGAGTTATCAGACTTAGTGATGGACTTGAAAGAACATCAATTCAAGCTCTCAGAACAGCCATTTATCAAATTGGTGATAGTAAAGATGAAGAACTGATGCAGGTCAAAGCACAGTTAGTTGAAGTTCTGAGAAAAGCTGAAGATAAGATGGTAAGAGATTTTGTTAAGAATCATTATGGATTCATATTGATCCAGTGAAGTTGGTAAAGCTACAAGGACTGTAAGTTGTAGTTAATAGGCTTATTAAAATCTCATTGCATTTGAACTTAAATGTTTTTAACATCATCAAATCTATTAACTTGTATATTTTGTACAATTTACAAGTTGGGGGAGATTGTTAGATATATTTGAGATGTCATGTCTAATATGTTTCATGTTTAGTTTTCAGATCCTAACAAACAAGAAATATCAGTACTTACTGGAATCAGTACTTACTGAAAGTCAAAACTTAAGGATATCAGAACTTAGATTATCAGAAGATAATTATCAGAAGATAGATATCGGAACTTAAGTACGGGAGGACTAACAATTAAGGAAGGAAGCTGATTTACATGAAAGAAGATCGAGACTATTACAAAAGAAGATATGCATGGAAAGAGTTAGAGGACTGAAAGACTTGTATAAGATATCTGATTGATATATTTTAGGAGACAGAATTATATTCCATATCAATTAGAAGTTATCTTGTAACTGTGTACTATATAAACACAGACATAGGTTTACACTATATGTGTTATCATTATCGAGAAGATCATACATTATAACCTAGCAGCTCTCGTGATATTTGATCACCAGTGAGAGAGAACAGTTCCATTGTAACAGAGTTTATTATATTGAATATATCTGTTTACTATTACTTATGTTTGAAATTGATTTGATTGTATTCTACACTGTATTCAACCCCCTTCTACAGTGTTGTGTGACCTAACATCATATATACAACGCTACTCTCTAGCGTTATCGATTGAAATTCGGTAATGTTCATATACCAAAATTATTATTATATCGTATGATATTATATAACATAATTCGTAAAACATCGTAAATATCGCATCATGTATATATCGACATTATTTGAAAACAAACACAACACAACAGTTTTAAAAAGGTAGGGTTTGAAAACTTGCCTGGAGTCCAAGACACGTTTCCCGACTTCCTCTCGTTCCGGGTTTTCTAATCAACAAACATCATAATATTAATCAGTATTCCTACTCTCATCACCAAATTATATTTCTAATAAGTTAAATACTTCATAATTTTCATTATTCGACCGACTCGAAATAAGTATCACTCCTTGGCGAAACGGACGGTCAAAGTGGTCTTCTAGATTTGACTTTACCGAATATTACTATTACGTGACTTACACTCTATCATTTTTAATAATTCATAAAATTAATATTTTAATACAAAACCACCTCGAGAAGCTTCTTGAGTGCTTGTAATATTTATCCTAAAAGTTTCATTTTGATAAAATGAATTTAATTAGGTGAAAAGCATTTCGAAAGTTCGGTCAACTAAGGAGTTTTACTATTCAAACCGCTTTCAATAAAACATTGATATCTCTCAAACCGTTAACTCAATTGATGCACCGTTTTCACTTGCGCGATCTAGACAAAATTTAGAACACATCATTTGAAAATGGTTTTATGGTAACAGGGGTGAAAATCCCGAAGTGGCAGTTTCCTAACAGGGGCTGTTTTTTACATTCGTACTCCGCGCGACCTCGGCTCTAACATTTTTATAAAATTTTAAAATTGACATTTTTACTTGAAATTTTTATTGCATCTAATAAACTCTATTTCTTACTCTCTGTAAAACTTTCATGATTTTTAAATATTTTTAAATTGATCATTTATATTTACAAAGTTCATAATTTGTAGCATTTTTGTCGCGTAAATCCCTTTTACTAAAACCGTCATAACTTTTGATCCATAAATCGGAATAAAGTGATTCAAGCTCCTAATTAATCCTTATAACATTTTCTATCATAATATAGTGTTACTTTTTAAAGAAATACAGTTTATACATTCGGGAACTTCTGCAGAAACTTAAGTTGAGTTTTGTTCATTTTAACGAGGTTACGATTACGATTCGAGTTTCGTTTACGTCTTAAATCATTATACCACCATCAACAATCATAAAATCATCATCTCAAAACTAACTCCTCTCAAGAACATAATGTTATTGAGGTAACAATCATCAACCTTAAAACTAATTAACTAAACATCAAGATAATATCAAATCAATCATCAAAATCATACTTATATCCAAGATCCTTAATTTTATTGAAACTTAAAACTTAAACAAAGTTTGGATGAATGTTTATACCTTCCTTGAAGCTTGTTAATACTTTATAAAGTCCTAAGATCCTTGATGAAGCCTTGGTCTAGCTTTAGGAGCCTTAAACTTTCATGAAAAATCAAGAAAACAAGTTATTGATTTTCGGAGTTACTATTCACCCTCAACTTCAAACATTTTTATAAAATTGAGAACTTCATGGATGGGCATGAACTTTGGTGTGTGACTTACCCATGATATGAAAGAGGTTTGGTAAAAATTTGGTGATTTTTTACTGAGTAGATCATGAGATATGAATTTTTCTTTCCATGGTGTTCTTGAAAATTAGCATTGAGTTTTTGGAGAGAGAGAGATTTTGTGAGCTTCTTGCTTGCTTCATGAATAAGACTTGTGTTATATGTTTGTATATCTTTTAGTATATAACCTAAGCTAGTATTATGTTGGCATATCTTGGACAAATCTTACTAGCTTTCCTAGGTTACAAGCTAATCTAGTTGGTTTTAGCCTTTAGCTTCACTATTCCTTAGCTTTAGGTGATCATGCCTATATAGCTTAGCTTACTATTTGATAAAGTAACCATGGTTACTTTTTTACCATGGTTGGTTAGCGTGATACATTTATTTATTCGTTTACGCATTTGTTCAGTCGCTTAATCATTTTCGTAATGATTTCTCGTAAACGGTTCGCGGCGTAAATCATTTCGTATTTATTCTTTATATTTTGAAGTATCGTTATTGGATATAAATCCATAGGGTTTTAAATTCGTAATTATATTGTGATTCTCGTAACCTCGATTGTTCGTAAATATAGTCATTTTTCAAAGTTCGTGTTCTTCGAAAACTAATAGCGTTTACATACACTCATTTGGTACGTATAATCATGTAATCAACTCCGAAACTCAATTTCTCATGCACAACATAGTGTGGGCTAAAAAATTTTCCCCGTATGCCAGGGTTAATTCATTAAACATTTTTACAAAGTCTCAAAAATTCGAGTTATTACAATTGATATCTTATTTTAATATTTAAAATAGGATGCAAAATAATTATTGGTATCTAAAGTACTTGACAAATATCAGTCAATGATATGTTGTTAATATTTTGTTGCAGATAATTGTGAGATTTTAAGTTCTAGTGAATTTATATGCTTTGATATATCTGAAAGATTCACTACAATTTGAAATCAGCAGCATAGTCATTCTTATTAAGGTTATTTATCAATAAACCATTTTGTTGATTATAATCTTATAAAGATAGATTATGGAGCTTTTGACATGAATGAGAATTGCTTAGACTTTACCCTAAGTGATCAATGCTTTTACAAAAACTCATTCATATCGGAAGACAAAATCTTTCTTTCTCTTCTTAATACTGCTAGGTCATCAGTCTATGTCTTATCAAATCATTTATCTCTTTATGCATAAAAACAGACTCATGCACTCAAACAGTTTAGGAGAAAATCAAACTTCTTTCTACATTAGTGATTGCTTATTTCATTAAAATCTTTTTAAAATCACTATTATACATCATTTCTCTCAAAAGATTAAATGATTAATTTTCATTCATTGTAGATCTTAAATGCATTTTATATCTATATTGTCATATGTTCTGTGATACAGGTTCAGCCTCCAACGGCCTTCTTTCATTGATAGTCATGAGGTTGAAAACCCGCAACTTCTATCCCAGCCTGTAAAGACAAACACAGAAATATAACCAACCAACACTCTCTTACCATTAAAATAAAGTATGAATGAGCGTGAGGGAGATAGTGCCTTAGTGTACCACATAAGGAAGGTTCTAAAGTCAACCCAGCAGCTCTGTCTCCTACAAATTGAGATATATTGAAAATGAGACAACTGTTAGCCCCCATACATCTTCTCAAAAAGATGTAATGGCTGAAAAGGCACAAAACAGTTACTAGATTCATCCTCTCAACATGGTGCGTCTATTGAAATTCTCCTGTCGGCCAGGGTATCCGATGTAGTGTCACCACCTTAAACATAAATAATTCTTGATGCACAAGGAAAGTTACACACACAAAGGATGAGTTGACGGAAACAAGAGTTTTGACCATTTTACGATTAGATTCGATTGTTCTAGGTTCTTTAATGGACCAATTGCCTTTACAGGTGTAAGGAGAGAATACTGATCCAATAGCCATATGTTAGTGGTCAATGTCTACCTCCCCAGGCTTAAATCCCCTGAATGCATCTACGGATAGTAGATCTGACATAGGTGCAGATCGGCAACTTATTGACAATGATTCAGATATTACCTGATGAGTCACAAGGAAATGTCTTCACGAAAATTAGAAGGAAACTTTAATTTGTATGCTAAATTCTTTGGATCATTGTTTATCTTCCCAGAGTTCAAATCTGGAACCCTAAAAGGGAAACTAACAACTTGTAGATTACGACTCAGATTCATCTGACGAGTTTAACAAGGATGGGGATTTGTGAACTCCCATTGCACCACTTGTGACCTCCTTAAGGATGGCTAAGGTGTTTTTTCTTGCAGGTACAGCTGAATTTTGGAGCTATGAGAGGAGTGATACACTTGTGAGAATGAGTGTAAATACGAGTGGAGAGAAGAGTGAAACACATGTGAGGTACACGAAACACAATCACAAACTCACAATGAGGAAGCAATAGAAACACCATATCCCATTTCCAATCCCTAAACGTGGTTCTTGATACTTCGGGTCTCGAATCTGTTTATGATTGGAACCTAACTCTTAGGGACCTAACATTTACAAATTGGATTAGAAAACTTCGGGACCTAACAAGTTGGGAGCTAACAATTGGTACAATTGGTGATCTCACAGTTGGGAGGCATAAGGAGTTGGGAATATTGATTAACAAGATGATCAACAGTGAAGCCATTTTGTAGAATTTCAAGGGAAATGGTTGATCAGACTATGACTTATTATTTCTTTTCCAACCAAGTGAAATATGAGAACTCCTTCAAACGACAACATACATTCCTTCTCTAAGGGGGAGATAAAAGTTTATATAATAGTTTGGAGGATTCCTCAACTAAGGGGGAGAAATAGCAGGGAGGAGGAAAAAGGTAAAGCACGTGTACACCACACCATACCATTGTTGTTTGTAACTAGGAATCCTATTATACGGGAGAGGTGGTAAAACACAAGGTAATTTCCTAGTAATCAGAAAAAGTGGTTTGGTTCATCACTATTCTTCATAAGGGGAGATGCTATTTTTCAAAAGGGGAGTACCATTAGTTCTTATCTGCAGATCCTATTGTACGGGAGAGGTGGTAGACGAAGGTGATCTCCTTTAAGCAGTTGATTCTCATAGGTGGAGAAGCAAGAGAGATATGCGCTTCTCAACAAGAAATGTGGTTGTACAAAAGAAGCTGCTGATGATTACTTCAAGACTAAGAAGTATTATCTGGCAGAGATGTGAAGAACTAAGGAAATGAAGATGAAACTACTTGAAGATCAGTTCAGTGCTAGAGGAACAAACATCTTTCATTTCAGTTACTCAAGAAATCTGGAAATGCAATATTTGATCCAGAAAACCAGTAGCATTATTTACAAGTCCTGGTACATTACTTTTTCTAGTTGTTAGTTGAGTTATTCTCTCTATTTAATTTGTTTGTTAGGTTTAACAATCAAATAAGGGGATATTGTTGGTGAGACTGCGTAGCTGTATGTATAGTTACGTGATAACTCAACATGATAACAACACTAGAATATGACAGGTTAATAATACTACGTCTACACAAGAAATCAGGAAAAATGAAGACAAGACAAATACAAAGAATCAGAAGATTAGAAGAAGGGCTGAAGTCTTTCTACAGGTCACTGAAAGAAGTTCATAAATATGATCATGCCTCAGTGAAGAACAAAGGTTAAAGACTTTCAGGGTTTCAGAAATGTTGAAGATTCAGTATACAAGTGCTACCGGAAGATTTCAGTGTATTGGCATTGATTGAAGATAGACAGTGTTTGAAGCATAGGAATCTGAAAAATTGAAGACATGGTATAGACAGAGGTTAATGAAGACGTTGTCTAAAGTACCAGAAAGGATTCCAGTGAAAGTACATCTGTTTATTGATAGTCAGTGTTCGAAGCGATAAAGTTGAGGCAAGCTTAACAATGTAATCAAAGCTATAATACGAAGACCTGAATCGGGGTTAGTCATCTGTGAACCAGACCAGTTGCACTAGGCGTCAACATCTTGTGAAAGGAATCTGAGTATTGTTTATAGAAGGATTGTTAAGTTAAGGAACGTACTTGGATTGAACGTTTATCTGTTAAAGTACGAGAATGAAGTGCGGGGTATACAGCTAAACAGCTCAGGGGACTGGTGAAGCTCAAAGTTTAAATTGGTAAATTAAATAAATTTATTTAGTGGACTTTAATATAATATATTTAATAAACTTAAAACTATTTATCTTATAAACTTTAAATAAGTTTATTTTATAAATCTAAATTAGTTTATTTATATAAGTTATATTTAAGTTTAAACTTAGAAAGAAAAAAAAGAGAAAAGGAAAAACAAAAGAAAAGAAAACAAAAGAAAAGAAAAAAGAAAAGAAAAGAAAAGGAAAACAAAAAAAAAGAAAGGAAACAAAAAAAAAGAAAAAGCAAAAAGGAAATTAAGTACAAATATATGTACTTGGTAAACCTGGTCGCCACACAAGTTATAATTAAGCTTGTCTGTGTTTTTGTAAAGTACAAGTATGTACTAGAGTACATTAATTCGCCACATGATTTTCCCCTTCCCCCCTGTCGCCACAGAGCATCACTGGAGTTGCCACACAAAACCTGTCACCACAGAAATCTCCTCTCCTCAGCCACATATTTTATTGGATAAAGTCTACACTTTGCAGCAGAAGAATAGAGCCATTCATTTTTGGATCAACTTCTGTGCATCTTCTCTCCCAAAAGAGAAGTGAAAATGGCAGCAAAGATTTACAGAGAAGTTCAAGCTTCTTGAATATCCGTTTAACTTCTCACCGGAGTAACGTTATAATGCCCGATTTAATTCTTGTATATTCTTAGGGGCATTATAATCGTTACCCGGTAATTAAATCCTTAGACAAACAAAAGCTAGATCATTGTATAGGATTTGATTTGTAAATCTTTGTAGAATCTAGGAACCTTGTTGTTCTTAGATTGTAGCCGGTTAATTTTATTTATCGGAGTGTAGCAACACCCCTCACGGATTTATATAAGAATATATATTTCCCTGAATATTTTGTGTTCCTCATTTTATTGTTCCAAATATTATTCACCTCAAGAACACGAAACCACTGACCGAGCACTAAATCTATATCCGCTAAAGATTTAAAAGAATTTTTAATTTAGTGATTATCGTATTCAACCCCCCTTCTACGATAATTCGAGACCTAACACCCTCACAGTCACAATCCCCTACATCCTCTTTGTAAACCTCACCCACACATACATCATCTACTCAATCCACTATTGAGCCTCCTAACCGGACCTCTCATGTTCGACAACCCAATCCCAGGTATTTCAATTCAAATTTCGTTAACAACACTGTTGTCAAACACAGTCCATCCATTCCTCTCTCACGGTATCCTACCAAGATTCTCTAGTACCTACTTGTGTCAGCCAAGCTATGCAGGATAGTAATTGGCGCGATGCTATGAATACAGAGTTGAATGCACTTATGCAGAATGGAACATGAGATCTCATTCCTGGTGATGGCAATAAAAATGTTGTTGGATGTAAATGGGTGTTCCGGATTAAAATGCAAATCAGATGGCACAATTGAGCGATATAAGGCCCGCCTTGTCACCAAAGGATTTCATCAACGACCAGGGATTGATTTCATAGAAACATTCAGTCCAGTTGTGAAACCAGCAACAATTCGCATTGTGCTTTCTCTTGCTCTCTCCAAAGGTTGGTCTTTTCAGCAACTAGATATCAATAATGCAATTCTACAAGAGACCCTAAATGATGAAGTATACATGGTACAACCTCCGGGATTCATTCATAAATCCTTTCTGAATCATATATGCAAGCTTAAGAAGTCGATCTATGGTTTGCGACAAGCTCCCCGAGACTGGTACACGGCGTTAAGATCGTTCTTGTTGGAGAATCGGTTCACTAACCTATCTTAGATGCCTCTTTATTTATTTACAATCACGAGGGAATTATTGCTTATATTCTCGTGTATGTTGATGATATTGTAATTACCGACAACAACAACTGTTAGGTCACACACACTGTAGAGGGGGGTGAATACAGTGTATAGCACAATCAAATCGAACTCTAATAACTCAAGTAACAGAAAAAAAAACTTTATTCAAAACAATAAACTCTGTTACAGTATGGAACTGTCCTCTCTCAGTGATGAACAAATATCACGAGAGCTGTCAGGGTTACAATGTATAATCTTCTCGATAATGATAACACTTATAGTGTAAACCCTATGTCTGTGTTTATATACTACACAGTTACAAGATAATCGCTAATTGATATGGAATATAATTCTGCTTCCTAAAATATATCAATCAGATATATTTTCTTCCAAGTATTTTATTCTTCATAGAATTCCTTCTTCATGCATATCTCTTCTTACATTTGTCTAGATCTTCTCTTCCTTTAATTGCCTTCCTTATCTGAATATTTCCTTTAAGTCCTGATATTATCTTCTGATAAATATCTCCTGAACCTTAAGTACTGATAACTTAAGTTCTGACTTCAGTATAAGTGCTGATTTCAGTTAAGTATTGATTTGTCCTGTTTAAGTAAGATCTGAAAACTAAACATAAATCATATTAGACATGACATTATCAAATATATCTAACAATCTCCCTCAACTTGTAAATTAGCATAATATACAAGTTTAACAGATATTTGATGATGTCAAAAACATTAAGTATAAATGCATGAGAATTTGACTAGATAACTACAACTTACAGTCCTTAAAGCTTTACCAATTTTAACTTCTGATAACAACTTCAGTTTGTATTCATATCAGAATTTGAGCAGTTGTAGATCTTGACTTGGCTTCACTTTCTGATCTCTCTGATGTCAGGAGTTATTCTGAGATAATTCTTTAACAAGCATCTCTCAGCATATCTGAGTTCATCAATCATCCTCCTTTTAGCATCTTTAAGTTCTGCAGAATCTTCACCAGTTTGAAAGATTGCAGCCCTGAGATCATTAATTTTAGCTTTCCTTATGTCCTGATCCAGTCTGATCAAATATGCCTTGTCAGACTCAAGATTGAATTCCACAGCCTTGTAACTCAGAAAGGTAGTTATAATCTTAGCAGAGTTAGGCTTCATCTCAACAATATCACCATTGTGATCTCTGTACTTTGGAAGATATGTGCTGTCAGACTTTACAGAATAAAGCCTTTTCTGTCTCTGAACTTGATTCTTCAAATAGTTTGCAGCACTTTCTGTTATTCTGTCATTCACTTGAAGTAAGAATAATACATGTTCCAATTCTTCAAAATACTTCAGTGGAATGGTATTTTCCCTTATATGATAAACCCTACCATCTGTTATGAAGTACAACATGATGTGTTCTCTCAAGTAGGTATGGTAAACCATCTGTACAGATTCTAGTTGATTCAATCTTTCAGGAGTTGCTCCAATACCTGGTTCACTTAAGAAAGTTGGATCATTGGTTGTGTTCTGTATTCTTCTTTCATCAGCACTACCCAATCCAGATTTATCTCTTGCTTCCTTTCCAGTAACCACTCTTGCTTCAAAACCACTTACAGCAGTCTTAAAAGGTTGAGTCTGTTTGGCTTTGGTGAATCCTGGTAGGAGTAACTTTGAAGGTTTAACATGAGCAATGTTAGAGGTTTCCTTTGGTTTATCTTCTGATATCAAATTAACTTGAGCTATGTCAGAGGTTATTTGCTTCTTTGAGATATCAGAACTAACTATATCTTTACTCTGAACAACTTGAGCCATGTCAGAAGTTGTCTTAGAAATTTTTCTTGAAGTCAGAGCAAGATTAGCATCTTTAACAGTAATTTCTTCATCCACAGGAGGCACATAAACCTTGATAGGTTCACCAACTTTCTCTTTGCCCTTGGACCTTGGATCTATCTATAATTGTGATTTAGCCTTGGTTGCTTCAGGATTTGTTCTTTCTTTTATCACAATGCCTTTGGCCTTTGGAAGTTTCTTTTAACCAACAGAAGCTTCAGATTTAGATTTGACTTTTTCTGACTTAAGTCTAGCTTCTTCTTCCATCAGACTCTCAAAGTCCATTCCTGGTTTTTCTTTCAGAAATAGCTGTCTTGATATTTCTTCATCAAGATCCAAAAGTTCATCAGAACTTATCCTTTTACCAGTAGCAGAAGTAATTCTTTTTCCAGCATCAGAACTTGTCCCGTGACTTATAATTTCAGCTCTTCTTGATGAGAAACTTCTACCTTGACCATGACCTCCACCCATTCCAGAGTTTCCCTGGTCATCTTTTTTATCATCCTTCCCCTTTAGTGTCTTAACAGTTTTGCATTTGGACTTAATTACCTTCTCCCCCTTTTTGGCATCAGCAGGTAAAAGAAGAGAGACAAGCAATTCCACTGAGGCTTGGATTTCATCGAGTTAAGATTGCTGAGAAGCTTGATTTTGCAAAATTTCATTAATCTGAGATTGCTGCTTCTCTTGGGTCTTCTCAATGTAAGCAACTCTGTCAAAGGTAGGTTGGAAGAAAGTTTTCTTTTCAATATTCTGAACTGTTTCTTTCTTGAGCAATTCTTCCTGAATTTTATGTAACTCTGCATGAGTTGTTGAATGCAGACCTTGCAGATGTCTAGTACTCAATGCAGTGACTCGAAGCTGTGTCTTGAAATCATCATTAATTAACATCTCATCAGCTTTTGCCAAGTTCTCAGCAAGAATTTTTTCAGATGGAACAAAGGTAACTGAGTTCCATTCCTTAGTCCACTCCTGTCCTCTAGGAGTTTCACTCCAAGGTACTGGTGCTTCTCCTCGAACAAACTTCTTGACTAGTTCAGATTTAGAAACAGTCTGTTGAGGTGCATGTCCTGAAGGACCAGCTGCAGTAGCATCTTCATTTATAGCAGCATCACCAGTAATATCAGCATTTGAAGCATCAGAACTGACAGAATCGGCATCTTCAGATAAAACAACAGTATGAGAAGCAATTGAGGCTTCAGCATCATCCTCTAAGTGCTGATCTGTTTCCAAGTTCTGATCAACAGCCATATCCTGATGCTCACCTATATTCTGATCATCAATATCTAGATGCAGAGAAGGTGTTGTAGACAATTCTGGAGTTTGAGTAGCATCAGTAAAAGGTGTTGTTGATGGATTAATTGATGTTGGAGTTTTTAAGTAGAGAACCTCAGGCACAGCCAGGTTGTGAATATCAATTTCAGCACTTGTGCCTGGGTCTACAAGAGATACAGTTTCATGTACAGGAGACACAGATAGTTTGTTTGCCTTATCGGTAGCAGCTTCCTGAGTTGGGGACAATAGAGAGGGAGATGCAGTAGCTTCAGCAAATTCTGGTTCTTTTGAGATCAGAGATTCCTGATCTCCTTCCTTAGTTGTTGCTTCCTCATCATCTAAAGCTGGCCTTTTAGCTCTCTGTTTCTTGTATCTCTTTGAAGGTGGGGATTCCTTGGGAGGTTCAGCATAAGTCATTCTTCTAAGCCTTTTGAGAAGCTTAGATCCCCCAATTCCAGAATCCTTCTGAGAAGGGACCTTCTCAGCTTCTTTAACAACAGGTTCTGATGCAGAAACCAGTTCCTCACTATCAGACTCATCTCTCAGAACAATCCTCCTTCTCTTCTGTGGTGTCTGAGGGACAGTCCTTGTCCTCTTAGGCTTGGAAGATGAAGGCTTCACAGTAGGTGCTGAGGATGAAGGTTGAGCTATCTGTGAAGGTTTGAGATGTGTTCTGATAGAGGATTGAGGTATAGATGTATGAGTGGTATGTTCTGATGGTTGTTGTGGTGTTTGGGATGTGGTGGTAGGTTGAACATCAAGATAAACAGATCTATAGGTTTGAGGATCAGCATTTACCAGGATCTGTTTTACAGACTGAGGAATCTGTAAAGGTCTAACCACCGTTTTCTTAAGGTCAGCATTTACCAAGTCATTAAAAGCCCGTTTTGCAAGTTTAAAGGGTGGAAATAAGTCAGTGGTAGGTTAGGGTTCATCAGCACAACAGAAATTATATATAAGCTAACAGAATCTAGCAAAGTAGACAACATTCCTATCCTCTGTCATCCTATCCCCTATAAAACCTAGCACAACACTTGCAAAATCAAAATGAGTTTGGTTAATAATAGCATACCCGATGTGCTGACTCATTATTGGAATGGCATCAAAGTTGGAACACTTATTCCCGAAGGCTTTAGTGATGCAGTCGAAGAAAAAGCTCCATTCCTTTCTGATATGTGCTCGTTTCAACTGTCCAAGCTTAGCCAAACTCTTCTCATACCCCAAATTGGCCATGAGATGCTGTAGAACTGGTTCCTCCGGTGTTGAGAAAATGCAGCCTTCTGGTAAACGTAGAGCCTTGCGAACTGTTCCAGGAGTTACCACATGTTCAAAATCAACCACTTCAAAAACAATGCTGGGAGTACCAATAGCACCACCATTATCAAAATGCCCAGTCCGCCAAAACGTCAGAACATGTTGGCTTGAAAAGACTGGTGGTTGGGTCAGTGCATACCCAATTTCACTGTGTGCAAGAAGATCTTGCACGAAGTGCAATTCAGATGGAGCTTCATCATGATTTAAGATTGGAGCATAGTTGTTGGGAACGAACTTGGCTCCATCTATGATCAAATCCTTAGGTGCCATGAGAAAAATTGCGAAATAAGTTTGCTTGTAAGGTGTTTGACAAAATGTCTGTATGAAAAACAGCGTCAGGAGATAGAGACAGTAAAAGTAAAGAAAGAGAGATAAAGTGCAAAAGTAAATAAAAGATTGTATAATCTTCTCTCTCTTACTTATACATGGTTAAAAAAATAATCGTTGGACACCTGTCAGACATTCAGCAATAATGAATAGTTAATGGGCACGGGAAAACAGTAATCATTACTTATCACATGCAGTTTTTCAAGGAAAACCCGTTCCACTTACCAAGTAATCCCATTAATTGAGGTAAGTCAGTTTTAATTCAAAATTAAAACTGTTCCCACTTATTTAATCATTTTTACTGCAAAACCCATTTTCTGGAAAAATATAAAGTGTGAGAATGACCAAAAAAAATAAATCAAGTAAACAAGTACTGACATTTCAGAACAGAACTTAATTTATATCAGCAATTAAAATGGTCATTAGAATATGGATATATCAGGATTTAAAAATGTTAGATATATTTGATAATGTCATGGCTAATATGTTTTATGTTTAGCTTTCAGATTTTACTGAACAGGATAAATCAGTACTTAACTGTTGATCAGTACTTATACTGGAAGTCAGGACTTAAGGATATCAGTACGTATGTTATCAGGAGATAATCATCAGAAGATAGATATCAGAACTTAAGTGCTGAAGGATAATCAGATAAGGACAGTAGCTGATTAAAGGAAAGAAGATTGAGATAAACATAAGAAGAGATATGCATGAAGAAGGAATTCCGTGAAGAATGGAATACTTGGAAGAAAAGATATCTGATTGATATATTTTAGGAAGCAGAATTATATTCCATGTCAATTAGCGATTATCTTGTAACTGTGTAGTATATAAACACAGACATAGGGTTTACACTATAAGTGTTATCATTATTAGAGAAGATTATTCATTGTAACCCTAACAGCTCTCGTGATATTTGTTCATCACTGAGAGGTAACAGTTCCATACTGTAACAGAGTTTATTGTTTCAATAAAGTTTGTTTTCTGTTACTTAAGTTCTTAAAGTTCAATTTGAGTGTACTATACACTGTATTCACCCCCTCTACAGTGTGTGTGTGACCTAACAAAAAATGCAGTAAAATTGCAAACATCTCAGAGACAAAATCTTGCAAAGATATAAAATTCCATTAATATATTAAGAGAATACATTCATGAAATTGAAATTTACATCAGAACATTACAAGACTGTCCAAGCTACAAACTCCAACATCAACAGCTTTTGTCCTTTGCTAAAAAGCTAGACAAAGCTGACGATGAAGAAAAATAGGAAGAAGAAAATAAATTATTTCTTCTTCCGACTTTCTACAAAGAGAATAGCGAGTCGAATGATTCGCTCTTATTGACGGAGAGCTTCCAGCCTTTCTTCTTCTAATCGCTCAAGATGGCGATGGTAGTCCATGTAAAAGAACAGGAGGTGTGTGAGAACCTCCCGGGGAACCGAGTCCCAAATCTCATTAGGAATGGCAGTAACATGCCATTCGTGCTGCCAGTCCGCACAGCTCAACTCCATGTTGAAGGTCTCATAGTTCAAGAACATGTTGTAGTTAACCATGATTTTGTTGATATGAAGGAAAAGAGAGTGAGTGTTTAAGAAAAGAAATGATGTGTAGGCTGATTTGAGGTGTTGGTTTATATAGGCAATAGAATGCCAGGAGACGCAAGGAAATTTAATGCTGACAGGTAGAAATAATTCTACCTCGTCTCCCTAGACTGGGAAGAAGAAAAAAACAGTCATTGGAAGAGTAAAACATGATTTAATGCGCACAAGAAATAAGTAAATATTACTGTGCATGTACGAGTTCCACTAACCCTAATTGTATTAACTGTTAATATCTCACCCGTACATATTCTGATTTAAAATAAGACTATTTCAGATTTTAACCACAAATAAGTCAAGTAGAGGATCAAAATTTAATATCAGCACTTAGACTTATATCAGAACTTAACAGTCATCAGAACATGATTTCTTAACTCGAAAAGTGAATGGCTATTTCTGTAATTTTTCACAAAAATTCTGATTTCAGTCATTCAGAACTTAATCATCAGAACCTTCATCAGAACCTGTCCTCAGAATTTATGCAATCTGACACATAAACTGTTCATCTAAAACAACATTGAACGCCACAATAATTTTCATCATTCATATGGAGTGTAAGTGTGTTTATTAAGCAAAATATCAGACAAAGAGTAAAGTCTGATTCACTTCAGTACATCTTAGAAATAAGGCATAACAAAGAACTTTACTAAAAATCTGTCATTATTCTGAAGTTTACTTTTGAATGAGTTCATGCACGAGTCCACCTCAACTGTTTGTGCTTATTTTATGCATCTTTTGAAATTCCATTTTACAGTGGCTTCTCAGTGTAAGTGAGTCATGACTGCTTATCAGAATTTATGCTTTTATCAGAGTATTTCTCCAGTAATCATAGAGTGTGAAAAGTCACCAAGAAAAATAATTATTTGCTTTTCTGATGCATATTACTTAATACCAGCAATGCACTTGGGTCGTCCCTTCCACATTTTTACTCTAGATCTCAAAGGAGTACCTGATTTTTATTCCTTGTTTCTTTTCCTTTTTCTTTTGATAAGTGAGGTTTATCAGCACTTAGTACATTCAACAGATTTTCTAACATCAGAACTTAACAGATGAGAAGCATTATTCTAGTTTTTGACTTAGTTATAAGATAGACAAAATAAACTTAACTAAGCTCAATATCAGAATTTTCTTGTGTCAATAGATTTCCACATAAATAATTACTTCTAACATGGGATCTCTAGTTAATTAAAGACTACTAGGTCAGCATCTAGCACAGTTATCCTCATAGGATTGAATAGTCACATAAACAGTCATATCACTATCAGAGTTTAGAAATTCACATCAGACAACAATCAGTACTTAAGCAATTTTCAATTAAGCACAGAATACACAAAGAGAGTAATTTCTGTAAATACTGATCATAAAGTCTGATGCATCAGAACAAAAACTAAGCAGATTTAGAGAAAGAACCTGAAACCATTCCAAGTTCATTTACCAATCTTGTAAAAGTAGCTTCACACAGTGGTTTCGTGAAGATATCTGCTAGTTGTTGATCTGTTGGAACAAAATGCAATTTCACTGTACCTCCATCCACATGTTCCCTTATAAAGTGGTACCTAATGCTGATGTGCTTTGTCATTGAGTGTTGAACTGGATTACCTGTCATAGCAATAGCACTTTGATTATCACAGTAAATAGGGATTTTAAAATATGTTAACCCATAATCTAGTAACTGATTCTTTATCCAAAGAATCTGTGCACAACAGCTTCCTGCAGCAATGTACTCTGCTTCTGCAATTGATGTGGAAATTGACTTTTGTTTCTTGCTAAACCAAGAAACCAATCTGCTTCCAAGAAATTGGCAGCTTCCACTTGTGCTTTTCCTGTCAATTTTGCAACCTGCAAAATCTGCATCTGAGTAACCTATTAGTTTAAAATCTGATTCTCTGGGATACCACAATCCCAGATCAGCTGTTCCTTTAAGATACTTGAAAATTCTTTTCACAACTGTTAAGTGAGGTTCTCTTGGATCTGCTTGAAATCTTGCACAAAGACAGGTAACATACATGATATCAGGTCTACTAGCAGTTAGATAGAGTAACGAGCCAATCATACCTCTGTAATCAGTAATATCTACTGATTTACCAGTATCCTTATCCAGTTTTGTTGCAGTAGCCATGGGAGTGGATGCACTTGAACAATCTTGCATTCCAAATTTCTTCAGCAAATTTCTGGTGTACTTGGTTTGACAAATAAAAGTGCCTTCTTCATTCTGCTTGACTTGAAGGACCAGAAAATAGCTAAGTTCCCCCATCATACTCATTTGATATCTTGATTGCATCAGTTTGGCAAACTTCTTGCAAAGTCTGTCATTTTTAGAACCAAAGATGATATCATCAACATATATCTGAACCAGAAGTAAGTCATTTCCATGGTTGCGGTAGAACAGTGTTTTGTCTATAGTTCCTCTGTTAAATCCACTTTCCAGAAAAAACTGAGCTGAAGTCTCATACCATGCTCTTGGAGCTTGCTTAAGGCCATAAAGTGCTTTATCAAGCCTGTAGACATGATTAGGATATTTGGGATCTACAAACCTGGAGGTTGTTCAACATATACTTCCTCCTCCAATTCTCCGTTGAGAAAAGCACTTTTCACATCCATTAGAAAGACAGTAAACTTTTTGTGAGCAGCATAAGCTAAAAATATCTTTATGGCTTCCAATCTAGCAACTGGTGCAAATGTTTCATCATAATCAATTCCCTCATGTTGAGAATATCCTTTTGAAACCAACCTTGCCTTATTCCTTGTAATTATGCCATAACTATCAGTTTTGTTTCTAAATACCCATTTTGTACCAACAACAGATCTGTTCTTTGGTCTTGGCACTAGGGTCCAGACTTTATTTCTTTCAAATTCATTTAACTCTTCCTGCATTGCTTGCACCCAATCAGCATCTTGAAGAGTTTCTTCCACTTTCTTTGGTTCTGTCTGAGAAAGAAAAGAATTGTAAAGACATTCACTTGAAGTAGCTGTTCTAGTTTTGACACCTGCATTAGGATTTCCAATTATTAAGTCAGGTGTATGTGATTTAGTCCACTTCCTTGCAGATGGAAGGTTTTCTCTAGAACTGGATGCTCCCCCATGATCCATGCTATCTTCATCAACATTTTCTGATGCTCCCCCTGAAACTATGCTCTTTGAGTTGGATTCTTCAGAATTTAAGTTTTCAGAATTATCAGAACTTGGCTTATCAGAACTTGACAAATCAGAACTTGAAGAGCCAAATGTATGTTCTGATGCTTCTTGAGATGTGGTTGTATCTTGAGTATTCTCCCCCTGCATAGGTGCATCTTCATTTGGCGTAGTCACCAAAGTTTCAAAAACATCAGAGTTTAATCCATCAGAGTTTGCAGTACCACGATTTAGACTGTCAGGATTTTCAGTATCAGAATTTAAGTCTTCATTGTCAAATCTCAGCTGATCATGATCATTGATATCTTCAAATCCAGTAATCTTCTTATCATCAAAAGAGACATTGATAGATTCCATGACCACTCTTGTTCTCAAGTTATAGACTCTGAAGGCTTTTATGGAAAGTGGATATCCAACAAAGATCCCTTCATCAGCTTTTAGATCAAATTTGGATAGTTGTTCAGGGTGAGTCTTAAGAACAAAACATTTTCATCCAAATACATGAAAATACTTCAGATTTGGCTTCTTTTTCTTCACTATCTCATATGGTGTCTTTCCTTGCTTGTTAATGAGTGTTGCATTCTGAGTAAAACAAGCAGTCTGCACAGCTTCAGCCAAGAAATAGGTTGGAAGCTTTGCTTCATCAAGCATTATACGTGCAACTTCAATGAGAGTTCTATTCTTTCTTTCAACAACTTTATTTTGCTGTGGAGTTCCAGGAGCAGAGAATTCCTGCTTGATTTCATGGTCTTTGCAGAACTCTTCCATTATCAAATTCTTGAACTCAGTACCATTATCACTTCTTATTATCTTCACTGAATCTTTGACCAATTTATCCAGTTGCTTGACATGATCAATCAAGAGAGATGCAATTTCATTTTTTGTGTGCAAGAAATACACCCATGTGTATCTGGTGAACTCATCCACTATGACCATAACATATTTCTTCTTTGCAATAGACATGACATTTACTGGACCAAATAGATCAACATGTAGAAGGTGATAAGGCTTAAGAATTGATGATTCGGTCTTGCTCTTGAATGAGGATTTCCTTTGTTTAGCCTTCTGACAAGAATCACAAAGTCCATCAGGAGCAAATACTGACTTTGGCAGTCCTCTTACAAGATCTTTCTTGACTAGTTCATTTATATTGTTGAAATTTAAATAAGAGAGTTTCTTGTGCCAATTCCAGCTTTCTTCAATTGATGCTCTACTCATCAGACAGATTGCAGAACCATCAGTACTTGTTGAAAGCTTGGCTTCATAGATGTTACCATGCCTGTATCCTTTTAGAACAGCTTTGCCTATAGATTTACTAATAACTTCACAGTGTTCTTCAAAGAAATCCACATGATAACCTCTGTCACAGATTTGACTAACACTCAACAGATTGTGTTTAAGTCCTGAGACCAGAGCTACTTCTTTAATGATGACATTCCCAAGATTGATATTGCCATATCCCAATGTTTTTCCAATGTTGCCATCTCCATAAGAAACACTTGGGCCAGCCTTCTCCACAAAGTCTGATAGCAGGGCTTTATTTCCAGTCATATGTCCTGAACATCCACTGTCCAGAACTAGGATGTTTTTCCTGTTGCCCTGCAATCACAAAGACCACTAATGATTAGTTTTAAGGACCCAAACTTGCTTGGATCCTTTGGCCTTATTAAGTTTGTTAACATTTGCAGCGGATTTAGCATCAGAGTTTATGTTAACATCTTTTTTATCAAAATTTACAATATCAGACTTTGAATCAGAACTTACACTAGAAGGAACAATGCTAACTTTCTTTAAAGAAGGTTTTATTTGATAATAATCATAGTACAGACTATGTTATTCCTTACAAGTATAAATGGAATGCCATAAACTACCACAATGAAAACAAGGATTTTGTGGCTTATATCTAACAGACTGACTCTTAACTCCTGACTTTGAAGGTAAGGAGTTTATATTCTTATTCTTCCTGCAAAAAGAAGCCAGATGGTTAGAACTTCCACAGTTATGACATGTTTTTCTAGGAGCATCAGGAACATGCTTATAATCATTGCTTTTATTCACACCTTCCTTTCCAGTCCTATTTTTCCTAGGTGATTTTACCTTGTTTGCATTCTTAACTTCTTTCAGCTTATGCTTAAGCTGCTTCTTTGTCATTAAGCCTACGTTTACTTCAGTTGTCTTTTCCTGTTTTAGTTTGTCAGAAGTTAATTCCTCTTTAACTTCTGATTTTTCATTATCAGACTTTACAGCTACAAACTTAACAGACTTTAACTTAGATGTTAGATATATTTGATAATGTCATGGCTAATATAATTTATGTTTAGATTTCAGATATTACTTAACAGGACAAGTCAGTACTTAACCATTAATCAGTACTTATACTGGAAGTCAGGACTTAAGGATATCAGTACTTATATTATCAGGAGATAATCATCAGAAGTTAGATATCATAACTTAAGTGCTGAAGGACGATCAGATAAGGACAGTAGCTGATTAAAGGAAAGAAGATCGAGATAAACATAAGAAGAGATATGCATGAAAAAGGAGTTCCGTGAAGAATGGAATACTTGGAAGAAAAGATATCTGATTGATATATTTTAGGAAGCAGAATTATATTCTATATCAATTAGCGATTATCTTGTAACTGTGTAGTATATAAACACAGACATAGGGTTTACACTATAAGTGTTATCATATTCGAGAAGATTATTCATTGTAACCCTAGCAGCTCCCGTGATATTTGTTCATCACTGAGAGGTAACAGTTCCATACTGTAACAGAGTTTATTGTTTCAATAAAGTTTGTTTTATGTTACTTAATATATTAAAGTTCGATTTGATTGTATTATACATTGTATTCACCCCCCTCTACAGTGTGTGTGACCTAACAAGTGGTATCAGAGCCAATTGGTTAAAACACATACAGTTAAAGATCCAAACACAATCATGTCTGACACAGAAACTCCAACTAAGCCTACCAAAACTGAAGAACCTCCAAAGACACAAATTCAAAGTCGGTATGAGACTATCAGAGTTCCCATACTGAGACCATCTGAATATCCCATATGGAAGGTAAGGATGACCATGTTCCTGGAAGCAACAGATCCAGAATACCTTGATAGAATCAAGGAAGGGCCTCACAAACCAACCAAGCTCGCTGTTGCAGTTGCAGGTGAAGCAGCAAAGACCGTACCAAAGGAGAAGAGTGATTATACTGCTGAAGATATAGCATCAATTGCTAAGGATGCTAAGGTACGACACTTACTGCATAGTGCCATTGATAATGTAATGTCAAACAGGGTAATCAACTGCAAGACTGCTAAGGAGATATGGGATGCTCTGGAAATAAGGTGTCAGGGAACTGACACAATTAAGAAGAACAGGAAGACAATACTTATAACACCCTCCAAATCCGGGGTATAGATTTGGGGCATTATTAACAACAATTACCAACTATACCTGCACAAGCGGAATATTAATATAATAATTACCCCGAACTATCACTACTCAGGATCTTTTAAGGGTTGAGTTTGGAAATAAGAATCATGCACTACACTTTATTACAAACCCAACTAAATAAAACCTGTCTCAAGAACTCTCTTTATTACAAAACTTTATTCTATCTACAGTTTCACTACGCAATCTTTTATTCAAACTACACAAAACTTTTATTCAACCCAACATTACTACTTATCCTGCTACACCTGATCTGGCAATTCAAAGCTCTCTTCGGGAATAGGAAGGAACACTCTTGGTATAAGAGGGTCCCGCTGCTTGACTCGCTTCTTGACTATGTGGGTCCTGATGGGTTTCATTCTCTACCTTAACTGTAAAACAATAGGAGTGACAATAAAAGAAATGAGCCAAAATTGCTCAACAAGCCTGCAACAATATATATATATATATATATATTATAAAGAGAGAGAAATAAATGAACCAATAAGCTGCTGGTTTGAACAACCATCTGTATCTGTATATGATAATAATTTGCCAATGATGGCGAGTGCCAAATGAACAAGACTGGAAACAAGAACCAACATATGCACTATAATCTGCTGATCAGTCAGAATATAGTGCGGATCTATACCCAACTGCATAGACCCAACCAACATAAGGAGTACTCAGGCAACTATGGCCTATTAATTAATGGTCTGGGAAAAACCCAGCCTTTATAGTAACCATCCAGTCCAAGGCTGAGCATCCGGAACAATCGGTATGCTATTGATATATCCCAACACCAGGATATACCAGAATATATGTAGGGTAAAAGAATTGAAATATGAACAGGGAATTCAATAAATTGGGTAAATCAAGAATTGAAATGAACTGGAACAAGTAATAATAAATGGACAACAGTGTATATGAACAATGATTATCAAAGAGAATTGATATGATAGAAAAGAAATATAATTCACTATTCTGAATTTAGAATAGGGGAAAAACTTGCCTTGCGCGTACTTAACCTGGTTTAACTCACTGTCTTCTGACCCTAGCTTGCTCTGCCTTGCTAACACTGAACAAATCATGGAAAGATAGGTGTTTAGATAATTTACTACATACGTGGATCTTGAATTGATATCACGCAACCTTATCAGTCTACCCATGCGTTTCTATCTGACTCGCATATATATATATATACATACATTTATACAGCACATCTATTCATATAATCACATAAAGCACGTAGTACGTAAAGCACATAATTAATTTCTAGATTTATAATTATTTTTAGAATCAATTCTGGGCTTATACCTGTATTACTAGTCGTATCTGATTTTATTATAATTTTTCGGGATTTATTCGGCTCAATTATATCCCTACTAGGACCTACGAACTATCAATTATCACCAAACCACTCTTTTTCAGAAGAAATTATAACTTACAACCATTTTTATTGGATTTGTCTCATTTTTCTGAGTCTAGAGGTCTTCGTTTCACTCAAATCGGACTAACGGTTGAATTGTTATGAAGTAAACACGGATGATTTAATTTATTATTCATTATAAATAATTATTACAACCTTTTAAATCCTAAAATAATTTTTACATAATTATTTAAGAAAAATCAAAGTCAAAAATAATTTTTTTATAATTTTTGGAGTTAAAATGAAGAAGTTACGATTTATTGAAAATTATGTGATTAATTATCGAAATAATTAATCACTTTTTAAATATTGAATAAATAAATAACTAATAAATAATTAATAATTGCTTATTTAATAATCTAAAATAATAAATCTCTAATTATCAGGATTAATCACAATTTATTATAATATTTATAACTTATCGATATTTATTCGATTAGATCGATTATTTACAAATAATCAATCGATTCTATTAACGGATACACTATTTATCGAATATCTACTATGTGCTCGAATTATAATCTAACTCAACGATTAATTACTCGTATAAATACGAGCTACTCGCAATCCTCATATAATTATCGAACTATTACATTATTACTGAAACTTATACGATTCGTTAATCAATTAATTATCGGTATTTAATTATACGATACAAATAATCACTACAATATTATTCGAATAACTATCGCTCGAATAATAATTCTCATTATCGAATCATTACTCGTAATAATAACTAATTATCGAATTATTAATCATATTATTTAATTATTTTTAATCCTTATTTATTAATTAATTACCTAATTATTAATTAATTACCTAATTATTAATTAATTAGATAACTAATAAATAATTAGATAAATAATTAAATAATTAAATAATTAAATTAGAATTTATAAATTAATAAAATAATTTAGAAATTAATAATACTATTTTTCAGAATTTAAAACTAATTTTTAATTAATTAGTAGAATTTTTAAAACTGATTTTCTGATTTTAGAAAATATAATAAATAATTAATATATCAGAAACACAACACAGGTTTTCAGATTAGGGTTTTTAGGATCAAACCCGGGTCGAAACCGGGTTGCAACCGGGTCGTCCCCAACCCAAACGGGTCGGGAAGAACACCGGCTGTAATTCCAGAATCCGACGCCGGCGGACTGATTCCGGCGAGATGAAAAACATGGCCAAAACGTTCGATTCCAGGCACGTTCTTCCCCGTTCTTGTTCCACAGCAATCACACGTCGTTCCCTTCTAATTCTCCTTCCTCGTTCATCGACACAGCAGCCGGAAAACGAAGAAACGCGGCGGCGGCTAAACTCCGGCGAGCTCGAAACGGACATCAACAAACACAAACCCGGTACCAATCGACAGGAAAAACGACGATCTACACGACTATGCTAACAGAATCATCAAACAATCAACAGAAATCAAAACCCGAATTCAAGAATTAAACCCGAAAATATAAATTTCTATTCAATCAATCAAACACGAAAAACAATTACATAATTGAAAACTAGAGATCATAAGCTTCAAAACGAATACTCACACGCTCGATTTGGACTCCGGAATCACGATCAAAATCGCCTTTGATCCTCCTGCTCTGTTCTTCACAAACCCTAACCCTAATTCTCTTTTCTGATTTTCTTTTTATTTTCTGATTTTTAAGTATAATTAACTGATTTAATTAATAATAATTCAGGTATTTATATTTATGAAAATAATACCCCTAAGTAAAATTAAGGGTCTAATTACACTCCTAATAAAAATATTTGGCCCCAATTTTTACAATTTTTGGGTATTAATAATGAATTTTTAAATATCCAATAAATGCAAAATAAATACTAAAAATTCCCAAAAATTGTGAAAAATACAAAAATACAAAGAAAAATGATATATGATAATTTCATAATCATATAAAAATAAAAATATGATTTTTGTGGGGTTTTTGGTACCCGAAGGGGTCCGGAAAAGTCGTTTTTCACGAAAAAGGTCAATTTGTAAAACGTCTAGGGGTTCAGAATAGCGATACGGTATAGGGCATTTTTGGCAAAATAGGGCCAATGATTTTGTTTGAAATACGGGCTTTTAAAACATAGTTTTGAGCTGTACAGGTTTTGATATAATATATATAACTGACGATAGAACGCTCAATAAATATCCAAAACACGTTTGGATCAAAACAACCAACACATAACACATAGCAGTTAGGGTTCAACGACTTAACACATTTAATCACATAATAATACTCATAATTATTATTATTATAATATAATACAAGCGTAATTCCTCGGTCGTTACATTCTCCCCCCCTTAACAAGATTCTGTCCTCAGAATCTAATTATGCAAATAACTGAGGATACTTTTCTAGCATTTCACTTTCAAGCTCCCAGGTTGATTCATCAACCACTGGGTTTCTCCATAAAACTCTTACTAATGACACAGACTTATTTCTTAATACCCTCACTTGCCTATCTAGAATTCTTATTGGTTGTTCTACATATGACAAATCTGCCTGAAGTTCTACTGGTTCATACTCTATTACATGCCTTGTATCAGGATTATACCTCTTAAGCATAGATACATGAAATACGTTGTGAATGTGCTGCATATGGGGTGGTAGAGCTAACTCGTACGCAACTTTCCCAATTTTCTTCAAAATCTCAAATGGTCCAACGTATCGTGGCTTCAATTTCCCTTTATTGCCAAATCTGGTCAATCCTTTCCATGGCGATATTTTGAGCAATACGTGTTCTCCTTCCTGATAGTCCATATCCTTCCTGGCTTGGTTTGCATATCTGCTTTGTCTGTTTTGTGCTGCCTCGATTCGTTTTCGAATAAGATTAATCTTTTCTTTTGTCTGCTGAATTAATTCTGGACCCAAAATCTTGCGTTCTCCAACTTCATCCCAATGCACGGGTGATCTGCATTTCCTCCCATATAATGCTTCATACGGTGGCATTCCAATACTGGCGTGATAGCTATTATTATAAGAAAATTCCACTAGGGGTAAATGTTCATCCCAACTGCCTTCAAAATCGATCGCACAAACTCGTAGCATGTCTTCAATCGTTTGAATTGTCCTTTCACTTTGGCCGTCAGTTTGCGGATGATAAGCTGTACTCATATTCAACTTCGTTCCTAGACATTCTTGGAATTGTCTCCAAAATCTTGAATTGAAACGAGGATCTCGATCCGATACAATTGATACTGGTACTCCATGACGCATCACAATTTCTTTGAGATACATGTGCACTAATTTATCGAGCGAAAATCTTTCATTAATTGGTAGAAAATGTGCCGACTTCGTAAGTCTGTCAATGATTACCCATATCGCATCATGATTTGCCCTAGTCCTCGGTAGTCCTACCACAAAATCCATCGCTAGATGTTCCCATTTCCATTCTGGAATGTCTAATGGTTGCAATAACCCACTCGGACGTTGGTGTTCTGCTTTAACTCGCTGGCATGTGTAGCATTTACTCACCCATTCTGCTATCTCTTTCTTCATATTCGGCCACCAAAAGTTTTCCTTCAAATCGCGATACATTTTCGTGCTTCCTGGATGAATGGAATACTTCGAATTGTGTGCATCTCGCATAATTTCTTCTTTTAATTCTGCCACGTTAGGGATCCAGATTCTTGACGCAAAACGTAAAATTCCTTCATTATCTTTCTGAGTTGTAATCTCTTCTCCTGTTAAGTTGTCGTCTTGACTCATCACTTCTTCTTGACAACGGCGAATCTTTTCCAGCAATTCTGGTTGGAAAGTCATAGCGTAGATAGTTTCTGCAGATTCATTAGGAATACGAATTTCGATTTCCAATTTGTCGAATTCCCTGGCCAATTCTTCGCATGAAGTTAACCGATTCAATCTTTCTTTTCTGCTTAGCGCATCTGCTACAACATTTGCTTTTCCTGGATGATAACTGATTGTAACATCGTAATCTTTAATCAATTCCAGCCATCGACGTTGTCGCATGTTTAGTTCCTTTTGCGTGAAGATATACTTCAGACTTTTATGATCCGTGTAGATTTCACATTTCTCACCGTACAGATAATGTCTCCACAGCTTCAATGCAAATACAATTGCTGCCAATTCCAGATCATGCGTAGGATATTTCTGTTCATGAGGTTTAAGTTGTCTCGACGCATATGCAATGACGTTACCATGTTGCATTAACACACATCCTAAACCACGATATGAAGCGTCACTGTAGATAACAAAATTTCCTTGCTCATCTGGCAATACTAATACTGGTGCCGTCACCAACCGATTCTTCAACTCTTGAAAACTTTCTTCACACTTACTATTCCATTCGAACTTTTCACTTTGTCGAGTTAACTTGGTCAGCGGTGTAGCTATCTTCGCAAAATCTTTGACAAATCTTCGATAATATCCTGCCAAACCTAAGAAACTTCGAACCTCTGTCGGCGTCTTTGGTCTTTCCCAATTCAACACAGCTTCAATCTTTGCTGGATCAACTTGAATGCCTTCTCTGCTGATGATGTGCCCTAAAAACTGCACTTCTTTCAACCAAAATTTGCATTTGGAAAATTTTGCATAAAGCTGCTCCTTCCGTAATATTTCCAATGTCGTTCTTAAATGTGCTACATGCTCTTCTTCCGTCTTTGAATAGATCAAGATGTCATCAATAAATATAATGATAAACTTATCCAAATACTTCTTGAATATTCGATTCATCAAATCCATAAACGCTGCTGGTGCATTTGTCAATCCAAAAGCCATTACAAGAAATTCATAGTGTCCGTACCTTGTTCTAAACGCTGTCTTTGGAATATCTTCGGCCTTGATCTTTAACTGATGATGGCCTGATCGTAAGTCAATTTTCGAAAACCATGCTGCTCCTTTTAATTGATCAAATAAATCATCAATGGGAGGTAAAGGATATTTATTCTTGATAGTTAACTTGTTCAGCTCATGATAATCAATACACAGTCGCATACTACCATCCTTCTTTTTCACGAACAATACTGGCGCACCCCATGGGGATACACTTGGCCTTATAATTCCTTTGTCAAGAAGTTCTTGCAACTGCTTTGCTAATTCCCTCATTTCAACAGGTGCCATTCGATATGGAGCTTTCGAAATTGGTTCAGTCCCTGGCGTCAAGTCAATAGTGAATTCGATTTCTCGATCTGGTGGAAGTCCTGGTAATTCGTCCGGAAAAACATCAAGAAATTCACAAACTACAGGAATATCTTCAATCTTCAAATTTCCCTTATCAACATCCCGTACATAGGCTAAATAAGCTTGACATCCTTGACGTAGCAATCTTCTCATCTGCATTATTGATAGGAATTTCTGCTTTTGCTTCTCACCTTTAAATATTACCGTTTCATTTTCTTCAGTTTGCAATTTCACTCTCTTATTCGCACAGTCAATTTGAGCATTATTACTAGACAGCCAATCCATTCCTAAAATAATATCAAACTCCCCTAACCTAAAAGGTATCAAATCAACTAAAAAATGACATCTCCCTATCTCAATATCACAGCTCGGACATACTCGATCTACTGCAACCTGATCATTATTCGCTAATTTTATGACTAACACTTCATCCAACCACTGAATCTCATAATCTATCTTAGAGATAAAGGCTTCAGAAATAAAAGATCTAGTAGCTCCTGAATCAATCAATACTAAAGCATTTACGGAATTTACAGGAAGTGTACCTGCAACCACATTCGGACTCTATACCGCTTCCTTCATTGACATGTTGAAAGTCCTTGCTCTGGGCTGATTTTGCTGTGGTAGTGGAGGTGGAGGTAATGCTAAAATTCTTGGAATACTGGCAGCCATTGCAATTCCTCTGCAGTCTTTGGCGATATGTCCTTTTCTCCCACATTGGAAACAAGTAACTTATGCTTTTCCCATTGGACATTCTCCAGAATAGTGTCCCCTTTGCTTGCACTTGAAACACGTAACATTTAGCTTGTTGCAAACTCCTGTATGCTTTCTACCACACGTTCTGCAATCAGGTATAGGCGGTCGAATAAGCCTTTGCTGAGTTGGGGCAGGTAGTCGATTACCAATCCTCTGGTTGTTTTGTTCTGGTCTCCTAAAGTTTACTTTTCCTCGAGCTTGAAATCCCGGCCTTTTGTTGAAACGATTCTGAAAATTCCCTGGTCCTTTCTCTTTCTGAGCTGCTTCGCTTTCTCCTTCAATAATCATAGCCTTCTGAACAACAGCCGTATAAGTTGTCAATTCAAACACAGCTACCCTGCTACGAATCCATGGTTTTAGTCCTTGCTGAAATCTCTTGGCCCGCTTCTCGTCCGTATCCACCTGTTCTGGAACAAACCTTGCCAATTCAGTAAACTTAGTCTCATAATCCGCAACCGATAAGTTGTCTTGTTTCAGCTCCAGGAACTTGATCTCCATCTGGTTCTTCATAAAACGAGGAAAATATTTCTCCAAGAAAAGATCAGTGAATCTGTTCCAGGTCACCACACCTTCTTCCAAAGCTTTCTTTGATTCCCACCAGTAATTAGCTTCGCCTTTTAGAAAATAGCTAGCGAAATCTGTCTTCTGCTCTTCCTCAACCTTTACCAACGAAAAAGCCTTTTCCATCTCTTTCAGCCAAGCTCTCGCTTTTGTAGGATCTGTGGAACCCATAAATTCCGGTGGCTTCACCGACTGAAATTGCTTGAAAGTAGTCGTAGGTGCTGCTGGTGGTATTTGATGTCCTGGATGAGCGGCTTGCTGTAACATCTGTTGCTGGAACTGCTGTTGCTGCTGCTGCATTTGTTGTTGCATCATCAACATCTGCTGTTGCATGAGATTAAACATCTGATCCATCTGTTTACTATTGTTTTGGCCATCGGTGTTTCCATTCGATGAGTCAGGCTGCGCTTTTCTCTTAGGTGCCATTTTTCTGGTAAATAAATAATGGATCTTATTTAATAACAGTATATTAAACATATATATAAAACAGTCGATTCGAGAAATAAAATAACTTATTAAATAACGGAATAGATAAAACAGTATGATATGTTTTAAATTTTTTTTTTTTTTTTTTTTTTACAACATGATCGTGAATAAAACTACATTTGTAAATATGCAATGGTACTGAAATAAATGTAAATGCTTAAATGACTGGAAATAAAATAAAGAAAACATGCAAAAGATTATCTCATATATATATATAGGTAGAACACCAGCTACAGGTGTCAGTGCTTGATACAAAAACCTATGATATAACAGTCGTACTGCTACTACTATCAGTCAGAGTCAGTAGCTACACTCATACAAACTAGTCATACAATACTATGCTGCCTCTATCTACAAAATATACATAATACAACACTCATTGATCTACTGGTCTCAAAATCCTGGTGGTACGTGGCTCAACTCCTCCTGCACTGCCTCTAGCACTGCCTCGGTAAGTCCCAATGCTCTGCGATATGCTGTCTCCGCACTAAGATCCTGCTGTCTCAAATCAGTAAGCTGCTGCGAACTAACCCGGTGAATATGATGTAGTCTCTCTCTCAGTATATAATCCGGTCGTAATGCTCTGACAGGACCATCCGTCTGTGTCTCATACAATCCAAGGATCTCTCTACACTGGTTCTGCCATCTAATCCTCTCCTCCCTCTCTGCCTGAAAGCGCTGGTAAGTCACGGTATGATGCTCATGAAGATCAGTGCTGGAACCTGGAGAAGGTAATGGTCCATCTATCACGATCTCATCTATAAACTCCGGCTGAGGAAACTGATAAACTCCTGGAACAGGTGCATAAATGGCTAATGGGGCAGGAAATAAGACAGGCTGCTCCATAGGCGCATACACTGGCGGCTCTGCCTCTGGCTCCATATGTGGCAGCTCTGGAATCTCGACTGGTGGCATAGGAATTTGAGGCTCTAAATCCTCCCACTGCGGAAGATCAACCATATCAGGAATATCAAACATCGGAAACTCTAATGGTGGAATATCTGGTATCTCTGGCTCAACGTATGGAAAATAATCTGCAAAACCTGGTACCTCCGGGGGAAGTGGTATCTCTGGTGCTGGCTCAGGTGGCAATGGAGGTAAGATCTGCTCTGACACTGGGGCTACTACCTGTGCATCTACTGGATCTGTCTCGGTCCTCTCCGTAGATGATGATAAAGAAGCCATCTAATATACATAAAAATAATAACACAAAACAATCAAATCACAATCCTATAACTCATAACTTCTAATCACATAGACAAACAATCCTAACACTCTTACTCTCATCCTATCTTATTTTCCTATCTTATCTTAACCCTAACATTCTTGTTTTCCAAGGTCAATCCTAAGCTCTGATGCCAACTATAACACCCTCCAAATCCGGGGTATAGATTTGGGGCATTATTAACAACAATTACCAACTATACCTGCACAAGCGGAATATTAATATAATAATTACCCCGAACTATCACTACTCAGGATCTTTTAAGGGTTGAGTTTGGAAACAAGAATCATGCACTACACTTTATTACAAACCCAACTAAATAAAACCTGTCTCAAGAACTCTCTTTATTACAAAACTTTATTCTATCTACAGTTTCACTACGCAATCTTTTATTCAAACTACACAAAACTTTTATTCAACCCAACATTACTACTTATCCTGCTACACCTGATCTGGCAATTCAAAGCTCTCTTCGGGAATAGGAAGGAACACTCTTGGTATAAGAGGGTCCCGCTGCTTGACTCGCTTCTTGACTATGCGGGTCCTGATGGGTTTCATTCTCTACCTTAACTGTAAAACAATAGGAGTGACAATAAAAGAAATGAGCCAAAATTGCTCAACAAGCCTGCAACAATATATATATATATATATATATATTATAAAGAGAGAGAAATAAATGAACCAATAAGCTGCTGGTTTGAACAACCATCTGTATCTGTATATGATAATAATTTGCCAATGATGGCGAGTGCCAAATGAACAAGACTGGAAACAAGAACCAACATATGCACTATAATCTGCTGATCAGTCAGAATATAGTGCGGATCTATACCCAACTGCATAGACCCAACCAACATAAGGAGTACTCAGGCAACTATGGCCTATTAATTAATGGTCTGGGAAAAACCCAGCCTTTATAGTAACCATCCAGTCCAAGGCTGAGCATCCGGAACAATCGGTATGCTATTGATATATCCCAACACCAGGATATACCAGAATATATGTAGGGTAAAAGAATTGAAATATGAACAGGAAATTCAATAAATTGGGTAAATCAAGAATTGAAATGAACTGGAACAAGTAATAATAAATGGACAACAGTGTATATGAACAATGATTATCAAAGAGAATTGATATGATAGAAAAGAAATATAATTCACTATTCTGAATTTAGAATAGGGGAAAAACTTGCCTTGCGCGTACTTAACCTGGTTTAACTCACTGTCTTCTGACCCTAGCTTGCTCTGCCTTGCTAACACTGAACAAATCATGGAAAGATAGGTGTTTAGATAATTTACTACATACGTGGATCTTGAATTGATATCACGCAACCTTATCAGTCTACCCATGCGTTTCTATCTGACTCGCATATATATATATATACATACATTTATACAGCACATCTATTCATATAATCACATAAAGCACGTAGCACGTAAAGCACATAATTAATTTCTAGATTTATAATTATTTTTAGAATCAATTCTGGGCTTATACCTGCATTACTAGTCGTATCTGATTTTATTATAATTTTTCGGGATTTATTCGGCTCAATTATATCCCTACTAGGACCTACGAACTATCAATTATCACCAAACCACTCTTTTTTAGAAGAAATTATAACTTACAACCATTTTTATTGGATTTGTCTCATTTTTCTGAGTCTAGAGGTCTTCGTTTCACTCAAATCGGACTAACGGTTGAATTGTTATGAAGTAAACACGGATGATTTAATTTATTATTCATTATAAATAATTATTACAACCTTTTAAATCCTAAAATAATTTTTACATAATTATTTAAGAAAAATCAAAGTCAAAAATAATTTTTTTATAATTTTTGGAGTTAAAATGAAGAAGTTACGATTTATTGAAAATTATGTGATTAATTATCGAAATAATTAATCACTTTTTAAATATTGAATAAATAAATAACTAATAAATAATTAATAATTGCTTATTTAATAATCTAAAATAATAAATCTCTAATTATCAGGATTAATCACAATTTATTATAATATTTATAACTTATCGATATTTATTCGATTAGATCGATTATTTACAAATAATCAATCGATTCTATTAACGGATACACTATTTATCGAATATCTACTATGTGCTCGAATTATAATCTAACTCAACGATTAATTACTCGTATAAATACGAGCTACTCGCAATCCTCATATAATTATCGAACTATTACATTATTACTGAAACTTATACGATTCGTTAATCAATTAATTATCGGTATTTAATTATACGATACAAATAATCACTACAATATTATTCGAATAACTATCGCTCGAATAATAATTCTCATTATCGAATCATTACTCGTAATAATAACTAATTATCGAATTATTAATCATATTATTTAATTATTTTTAATCCTTATTTATTAATTAATTACCTAATTATTAATTAATTACCTAATTATTAATTAATTAGATAACTAATAAATAATTAGATAAATAATTAAATAATTAAATAATTAAATTAGAATTTATAAATTAATAAAATAATTTAGAAATTAATAATACTATTTTTCAGAATTTAAAACTAATTTTTAATTAATTAGTAGAATTTTTAAAACTGATTTTCTGATTTTAGAAAATATAATAAATAATTAATATATCAGAAACACAACACATGTTTTCAGATTAGGGTTTTTAGGATCAAACCCGGGTCGAAACCGGGTTGCAACCGGGTCGTCCCCAACCCAAACGGGTCGGGAAGAACACCGGCTGTAATTCCAGAATCCGACGCCGGCGGACTGATTCCGGCGAGACGAAAAACATGGCCAAAACGTTCGATTCCAGGCACGTTCTTCCCCGTTCTTGTTCCACAGCAATCACACGTCGTTCCCTTCTAATTCTCCTTCCTCGTTCATCGACACAGCAGCCGGAAAACGAAGAAACGCGGCGGCGGCTAAACTCCGGCGAGCTCGAAACGGACATCAACAAACACAAACCCGGTACCAATCGACAGGAAAAACGACGATCTACACGACTATGCTAACAGAATCATCAAACAATCAACAGAAATCAAAACCCGAATTCAAGAATTAAACCCGAAAATATAAATTTCTATTCAATCAATCAAACACGAAAAACAATTACATAATTGAAAACTAGAGATCATAAGCTTCAAAACGAATACTCACACGCTCGATTTGGACTCCGGAATCACGATCAAAATCGCCTTTGATCCTCCTGCTCTGTTCTTCACAAACCCTAACCCTAATTCCCTTTTCTGATTTTCTTTTTATTTTCTGATTTTTAAGTATAATTAACTGATTTAATTAATAATAATTCAGGTATTTATATTTATGAAAATAATACCCCTAAGTAAAATTAAGGGTCTAATTACACTCCTAATAAAAATATTTGGCCCCAATTTTTATAATTTTTGGGTATTAATAATGAATTTTTAAATATCCAATAAATGCAAAATAAATACTAAAAATTCCCAAAAATTGTGAAAAATACAAAAATACAAAGAAAAATGATATATGATAATTTCATAATCATATAAAAATAAAAATGTGATTTTTGTGGGGTTTTTGGTACCCGAAGGGGTCCGGAAAAGTCGTTTTTTCGCGAAAAAGGTCAATTTGTAAAACGTCTAGGGGTTCAGAATAGCGATACGGTATAGGGCATTTTTGGCAAAATAGGGCCAATGATTTTGTTTGAAATACGGGCTTTTAAAACATAGTTTTGAGCTGTACAGGTTTTGATATAATATATATAACTGACGATAGAACGCTCAATAAATATCCAAAACACGTTTGGATCAAAACAACCAACACATAACACATAGCAGTTAGGGTTCAACGACTTAACACATTTAATCACATAATAATACTCATAATTATTATTATTATAATATAATACAAGCGTAATTCCTCGGTCGTTACAATACTCACTCAAGAGTATGAACACTTTGACTCAAAGACTAATGAGTCATTGAATGATTTATATGATAGATTTGTCAAACTTTTGAATGATTTGTCATTGGTTGACAAAGAGTATGATCTTGAAGATTCAAACCTTAAATTCCTGTAAACTCTTCCTGAATGTTGGGATTTGAAGGCAACAACAATAAGAGACAATTACAATCTTGATGAAACAACTCTTGATGAAATTTATGGAATGCTCAAGACTCATGAACTTGAGATGGAACAAAGAAGCAAGAGGAAAGGAGGAAAGTCAAGGACAGTTGCTCTTAAGGCTGATGAAGAATCCCCCAAAGCAGCTTCCTCAAGGAAAGACAAGGGTAAAGCTCTTGTTATAAAGTCTGAAACTGAGTCATCAAGTTCTGAAAGTGATGATGACTCAGATTCTGAAAGCTTGCCTGAGACTGATGCTTATGAGGAGATGATGAAGCTGTGTGCTCTTATGGTGAAAGGAATCACAAAGATTGCATACAGGAAGTTCAGGAAGGGAAAGAAGTTTTCCAGGAAAGGCATAAGTTCTGATAAGAAGAATTTCAGAAGATCTGAAGGCAGAGGAGAAAAGTCTGATAGAGGAGATTATACCAACGTTAAATGCTATAACTGTGGTGAGAAAGGCCACATATCTCCTGATTGCAAGAAGACAAAGGGTGACAAAGGCAAGGCTCTTGTCACAAAGCAGAAAAGCTGGACAGACACCTCAGACTCTGAAAGTGAGGAGAACTATGCATTGATGGCAAATGCTGATAAAGAAAGTGCTGAGAGCAGTTCTGAAGCTGCTGAAACAAAGGTACCTCAGACTACTTATGCTTTTCATACTGATGATATTAATGAGTTGAGAAGATATCTTAAAACCATGTTTGTTAGTTATAAAGATCAAACTTTAACATGTGAAAGATTAACTTCTGAAAATCTTGCTTTTAAGAAAAGAAATAATTTCTTAGAAAAAGAGTTAGTCATGTTCCATCAAACTCAGAAGGATAGAGATGATGCTTTTTATGTTAGGGATGAAGTGCTAAAAATGAATGAATCTCTAAAAACTGAGTTAGAAAAGGAAAGAGAGATTATCAGGACTTGGACTAACTCTGGCAAAATAACTCAAAATTTGCTAAGTAGTGGAAACTGGTAAGAGGGCTTAGGTTATGGAGAAGATAAGAATGATTAAGGAACTGAAGAAATTAAGCCTGTTGTTAAGCAAAAGCCAAAGTTAAAACCTGTTAAGTTTGTAACTGTAAAGTCTGAAATTGAGAAATCAGAAGTTAAAGAGGAATTAACTTCTGACAAACTAAAACAGGAAAAGACAGCTGAAGTGAACATAGGCTTAATGACAAAGAAGCAGCTTAAGCATAAGCTGAAAGATGTTCAGAATGCAAATAAGGTAAAATCACCTAGGAAAAATAGGAATGGAAAGGAAGGTGTGAATAAAAGCAATGATTATAAACCTGTTCCTGATGCTCCTAGGAAAACATGTCATAACTGTGGAAGTTCTAACCATCTGGCTTCTTTTTGCAGGAAGAATAAGAATATTAACTCCTTACCTTCAAAATCAGGAGTTAAGAGTCAGTCTGTTAAATACAAACCACAAAATCCTTGTTTTCATTATGGTAGTTTATGGCATTCCATTTATACTTGTAAGGAATATAATAGTTTGTACTATGATTATTATCAAATAAAACCTTCTTTGAAGAAAGTTTCCATTGTTCCTTCTAGTGTAAATTCTGATTCAAAGTCTGATAGTGTAAGTTCTGATAAGAAAAATGTTAACATAAACTCTGATGCTAAATCCACAGCAAATGTTAACAAACTTAATAAGGCCAAAGGATCCAAGCAAGTCTGGGTCCTTAAAACTAATAATTAGTGGTCTTTGTGATTGCAGGGCAACAGGAAAAATATTCTAGTTCTGGACAGTGGATGTTCAGGACATATGACTGGAAATAAGGCCCTGCTATCAGACTTTATGGAGAAAGCTGGCCCAAGTGTTTCTTATGGAGATGGCAACACTGGAAAAACATTGGGATATGGCAAAATCAATCTTGGAAATGTCATAATTAAAGAAGTAGCTCTGGTCTCAGGACTTAAACACAATCTGCTGAGTAAAAGTCAAATCTGTGACAGAGGTTATCATGTTAATTTCTTTGAAGAACACTGTGAAATTGTGAGTAAATCTAAAGGCAAAGTTGTTCTGAAAGGATACATGTGTGGTAACATTTATGAAGCTAAGCTTTCAACAAGTACTGATGGTTCCGCAATTTGTCTGATGAGTAGAGCATCAATTGAAAAAAGCTGGAATTGGCACAAGAAACTCTCTCATTTAAATTTCAATAATATAAATGAACTGGTCAAGAAAAATCTTGTGAGAGGACTGCCAAAGTCAGTATTTGCTCCTGATGGCCTTTGTGATTCCTGTCAGAAAGCCAAACAAAGAAAATCTTCTTTTAAGAGCAAGACTGAATCATCAATTCTTGATCCTTATCATCTACTACATGTTGATCTATTTGGTCCAGTGAATGTCATGTCTATTGCAAAGAAGAAATATGCGTTGGTCATAGTGGATGAGTTCACCAGATACACATGGGTGTATTTCTTGCACACAAAAGTGAAACTGCATCTATCTTGATTGATCATGTCAAACATCTGGATAAATTGGTCAAAGATTCCGTGAAAATTTTAAGGAGTGATAATGGCACTGAGTTCAAGAATTTGATAATGGAAGAGTTCTGCAAAAACCATGGAATAAAGCAGGAATTTTCTGCTCCTGGAACTCCACAGCAAAATGGAGTTGTTGAAAGGAAGAATAGAACTCTCATTGAAGCTGCACGTACAATGTTTGAAGAAGCAAAGCTTCCAACCTATTTCTGGGCTGAAGCTGTGCAGACTGCTTGTTTTACTCAAAATGCAACACTTATTAACAAGCATGGAAAAACACCATATGAGATGGTGAAGAAAAAGAAGCCAAATCTGAAATACTTTCATGTATTTGGATGCAAGTGTTTTGTTCTCAAGACTCATCCTGAACAGCTATCCAAGTTTGATCTAAAAGCTGATGAAGGAATCTTTGTTGGATATCCACTTTCCACAAAAGCCTTCAGAGTCTATAATTTGAGAACAAAAGTGGTCATGGAATCTATCAATGTCTCTTTTGATGACAAGAAGATTACTGGTCTTGAAGATTTCATTGACCATGATCAGCTGAGATTTGAAAATGAAGACTCAAATTCTGATACTGAAAATCCTGACAGTCTAAGTCCTGATACTGTAAACTCTGATGGATTAAACTCTGATGTTATTGAAACTGTGGTGACTACGTCAAAGGAAGATGCACCTATGCAGGGGGAGCATACTCAAGATCTTACCACATCTCAAGAAACATCAGAACATACATCTGGCTCTTCAAGTTCTGATTCGTCAAGTTCTGATAAGCCAAGTTTTGCCAGTGCTGAAAATCTAAATTCTAAAGAATCCAACTCAGAGAGCATAGTTTCAGGGGGAGCATCAGAAAATGAAAATGAAGACAGCATGGATCATGGGGGGGCATCCAGTTCTAGAGAAAACCTTCGATCTGCAAGGAAGTGGACAAAATCACATACACCTAATTTGATAATTGGAAATCCTGATGCAGGTGTCAGAACTAGAACAGGTACTTCAAATGAATGTCTTTACAATTCTTTTCTTTCTCAGACTGAGCCAAAGAAAGTGGAAGAAGCTCTTCAAGATGCTGATTGGGTGCAAGCAATGCAGGAAGAGTTAAATAAATTTGAAAGAAACAAAGTCTGGACCCTAGTGCCAAGACCAAAGAATAGATCTGTTGTTGGTACAAAATGGGTGTTCAGAAACAAAACTGATAGTGATGGCATAAATATAAGGAATAAGGCAAGGCTGGTTGCAAAAGGATATTCTCAAAAGGAGGGAATTGATTATGATGAAACATTTGCACCAGTTGCTAGGTTAGAAGCCATAAGGATATTTTTGGCTTATGCTGCTCACAAAAAGTTTACTGTCTTTCAAATGGATGTGAAAAGTGCTTTTCTCAATGGAGAATTGGAGGAGGAGGTATATGTTGAACAACCTCCAGGCTTTATAGATTCCAAACATCCAGATTATGTCTACAGGCTTGATAAAGCACTTTATGGACTTAAGCAGGCTCCTAGGGCATGGTATGAGACTTTAGCTCAGTTTCTTCTGGAAAGTAGATTCAACAGAGGAACAATAGATAAAACACTGTTCTACCTCAACCATGGAAAGGACTTACTTCTGATCCAGATTTATGTTGATGATATCATTTTTGGGTCTACAAATGACAGACTTTGCAAGAAGTTTGCCAAACTAATGCAGTCAAAATATCAGATGAGTATGATGGGGGAACTTAGCTATTTTCTGGGCCTTCAAGTCAAGCAGAATGAAGAAGGCACTTTTATTTGTCAAACTAAGTACACCAGAAACTTGCTGAAGAAATTTGGAATGCAAGATTGTTCAAGTGCATCCACTCCCATGGCCACTGCAACAAAACTGGATAAGGATACTGGTAAATCAGTAGATATTGCCGATTACAGAGGTATGATTGGCTCTCTACTCTATCTAACTGCTAGTAGACCTGATATCATGTATGCTACCTGTCTTTATGCAAGATTTCAAGCAGATCTAAGAGAACCTCACTTAACAGCTGTGAAAAGAATTTTTAAGTATCTTAAAGGAACAGCTGATCTAGGATTGTGGTATCCTAGAGAATCAGATTTTAAACTAATAGGTTACTCAGATGCAGATTTTGCAGGTTGCAAAATTGACAGGAAAAGCACAAGTGGAAGCTGCCAATTCCTTGGAGGCAGATTGGTTTCTTGGTTCAGCAAGAAACAAAAGTCAATTTCCACATCAACTGCAGAAGTAGAGTATATTGCTGCAGGAAGCTGTTGTGCACAGATTCTTTGGATGAAGAATCAGTTACTGGATTATGGGTTAAAATATTTCAAAATCCCTATTTACTGTGATAATCAAAGTGCTATTGCTATGACAGGTAATCCAGTTCAATACTCTATGATAAAGCACATCAGCATCAGGTACCACTTTATCATGGAACATGTGGATGAAGGTACAGTGGAATTGCATTTTGTTCCCACAGATCAACAACTGGCAGATATCTTCACAAAACCACTATGTGAAGCTACTTTTACAAGATTGGTAAATGAACTTGGAATGGTTTCAGGTTCTTTCTCTAAATCTGCTTAGACTTGTTCTGTGTTATCAGACTTTATGCTCAGTATTTACAGAATTAATCTCATTGTATATTCTGTGCTTAATTGATAAATGTCTTTAAGTACTGATTGTTTTCTGATATATGTTTCTAAACTCTGATAAGTGATATGTCTGTTCTAGTACCTATTCAATCCTATGAGGATAACTGTGCTAGATACTGACCTAGTAGTCTTCAATAAACAAATGATTCCATGTAAGAAGTAATTATTTCAGTAGAAATCTTATGACACTAGCGAATTCTGATAATTGAGCTTAGTTAAGTTTACTTTGTATATCTTATTACTAAGTCACAAATTAGAATAATGCTACTCATCTGTTAAGTTCTGATACTAGTAAAACTGCTGAATGTACTAAGCGCTGATAAACTTTACTTATCAAAAGAAAAAGCAAAAAGATCAAAGAATAAAATCAGGTACTCCTTTGAGATCTAGAGTAAAAATGTGGAAGGGACGACCCAAGTGCATTGCTGGTATTAAGTAAATATGCATTAAAAAAGCAAAATATTTTCTTGGTGACTTTTCACACTCTATGATTACTGGAGAAATACTCTGATAATAGCATAAATTCTGATAAACAGTCATGACTCACTTACACTGAGAAGCCACTGTAAAATAGAATTGCAAAAGATGCATAAAATTAGCACAAAACAGTTGAGGTGGACTCAAGCATAAACTCATTCATCAGTAGGTTTCAGGATAATGACAGCTCCTTAGCAAAATTTTAATTATGCCTTATTTCTAAGATGTACTGAAGTGAATCAGACTTTACTCTTTGTCTGTTATTTAGCTTAATGCACACACTAATCACTCCATCTGAATGATGAAAATTTCTGTGGTGGTCTATGTTATTTTAGATAAACAGTCATTGTGTCATTATTGCACAAATTCTGAGGACAAGTTCTAGTTACATGTTCTGATGATTAAGTTCTGAAGTCTATAACTCAGAACTTGTATGAGGATTTACTAAGATGGGCATTCCTTTTTTGAGTTAAGAAATTATGTTCTGATGACTGTTAAGTTCTGATATAAGTCTAAGTTCTGATATTACAGTTTAATGTTTTACTTGACATATCTGTGAATAAAATTTAATAACAGTCTCAGTTAATAATTGAATATGTTGAAGTGGAAGATTAATAGTCACTATGATTAGGATTAATGGTATTCGTACTTGAACAGTCCACTGTTTCTTGTGTCTTGTGCGGTCTAAACCATGATTCCTCTTTCCAATGAATGTTATTCTTTTTCAAAGTCTAGGGAGACGAGGTAGAATTAATTCTACCTGTCAGCATTCAATTTCTTTGCGTCTCCTGGCATTCTCTTGTCTATATAAGCAACCACTTCACATCAGTCTTTCCATCACATTCTTCTCACACACTTATCCTCCTTTTTTTTTCTTTCAAAAACACAATGGTCAGATACAATATGTTTTTGAACTACCAAACCTTCAATATGGAGCTAAGTTATGCCGAGTGGCAGCAGGAATGGCATGTCACAGCCATTCCTGAGGAGATATGGGACTCTATCCCACAGGAGGTACTGACATGCCTCCTGTTCTTCTATATGGACTACCATCGCCATCTGGAGCGATTGGAGGAGGAAAGGCTGGAAGCTCTCCGCCAACAAGAGCGAATCATCAGACTCGCCATTCTGTTTATCGAGAGTAGGAAGAAGAAGATGACTTAATCTCGTCTTCTTCCTGTTTTTCTTCATCATCAGCTTTGTCAAGCTTCTTAGCTAGGACTAAAGCTGTTGATGTTAGGATTAGAAGCTTAGGGAAAATCTTGTATAAGTATTGATGTAATTTCCATTTCATAAATGTATTGTCTTGATATATTAATGAATGTTGTTTTTACTTCAAGATTTTGTCTCTGAGTTATTTTGTCTTGTGTTGATAAATCCTGATTGATATTCTGATGACCATATAACTTTTGTTTTATATTAAGTTCTGATTCATTTTCAGCACTTACATATCTAATTTCTCTTGGTCATTTTCATGTGATGTATTTTCAGAATTTCAATGATGCAGTGAAAAATAATTCAATCAGTGCTAACAGTTTAAATTTTGAATTAAAACTATTTCTCTTGATAAATGGAACGGTTTTTCCTTGAAACTAGGCAACTGGGTAAGTAATGATTCCTTTTTTCTCGAGCCCAGTAACTGTCCGTTATTACTGCATGTCTGACAGGTGTCCAACGGTAACATTTTTGTTCAGAGTATAAGTACAACAGAGAGAAGATTTCTTTAATCTTTTATTTTCTTTATATTTTTTCTCTCTCCTTTCTTTTACTCTCTTTCTCTTTCTTTCTCACGTTGGTTTTTCATACAGACATTATCTCAAACACCTAACAGGCATTCTTGAATCTCAATATTTTTTCACATGGCACCAAAAGATTTAATCATTGATGGAGCTAAGTTTGTTCCAAACAACTATGCTGCAATTCTTGATCATGCTGAAGCTCCATCTGAATTGCATTTTGTGCAAGATCTTCTTGCACACAGTGAGATTGGGTACGCATTAACACAGCCTGAAGTCTTTTCGAGTCAACAAGTTCTGACGTTTTGGCGGACTGGGCACTTTGATGATGGTGGTAAACATGGCACTCCCAGTATTGTTTTTAAAGTGGGTGATTCATCTTATGTAGTCACTCCTGGTACAATACGCAAAGCTCTACATCTCCCAGAAAATTGTACTTTTTCAACTCCAAAGGAATCAGCACTTCAGGAGTTAATGGCTGATTTGGGATATGAAAAGAGTTTGGCAAAGCTTGGGCAGTTAAAAAGGGCTAATATCATAAGAGAATGGAGTTTCTTCTTTGACTGCATCACCAAAGCTTTTGGGAACAAATGTTCGAATTTTGATGTTATCCCAATTCTGAGTCAGCACATAGGGTATGCTATTATTCATCAAACTCATTTTGATTTTGCAACTGGAATAATTGGTTTTATTGGGGATAGGATGACAGAGAAAAGAAATATTGTCTATTTTGCTAGATTATGTCAACTTCTATATACTTTTTGTACTGATGAACCTCAATTAGTCAGTTCCTCAACCCCACCTTTTAGAGTTGCAAAACGATATTTTAATGATCTGGTAAATGCTGATACTAAGAAAAAAGTGGTTAGACCATTACAGATTCCTAAGTCTGTAAAACAGATCCTGGTAAGTGCTAATCCTGATACTTATAGATCTGTTTACTCTGATGTCCAACCAACTCCAAACACCCAAAATCCATCAACCTCAGTACCTACCTCTCATTCTACTCAACCTACCCTCAGAACATATCTCAAATCCTATCTCTCCACTTCACAGACTGCTCAACCTTCATCTTCAGCACCTATTGTGAAGCCTTCATCTTCCAAGCCAAAGAGGACAAAGAATGTTCCTCAAACACCTCAAAAGAGAAGGAGGATTGTATTGAGAGATGAATCTGATTCTGAGGAACAGGTTTCTTCTCGAGAACCTGTTGTTTCTGAAGCTGAGAAAGAGGTTTCTCAGAAGGATTCTGAAATTGGGGGTTCTAGGCTTCTCAAGAGGCTTAGACGAATGATAGTTCCTGAAACTTCCAAGGAATCCAAATCAACAAGGAAGTACAAGAAACAGAGGGCACAAAGGCCAGTTTTAGATGATGAAGAGGAAGCAACTAAGGAAGGGGATCAAGAATCTCTGATCTCACAAGACAAGGAATTTGCTCCAGTCACTTCTTCTCCATTAACTCCATCTCAGGAAACTGTATCTGACAAGGCTAACTCACCATCTGTGTCTCTTGTTGATCCAGGCACAAGTGCTGATATTGAGGTTCAACACTTGGTCGTGTCTGAAGTATTTCTTTTAGAAGCTCCAACAGCAAATAATCCTTCCACAACACCTGTTACTGATGTTGTTCAAACTCCAGAGTTATCAATAACACCTTCTTTGCATCAAGATGCTGATGATCAGACTTTAGGTGAGCATCAGGATATGGCTGTTGATCAGAACTTAGTATCAGATCAGCAATTAGAGGATGATGAAGCCTCCATTGCTACTCACACTGTTGTCTTATCAGAAGATACTGATTCTTTAAGTTTTGATGCTGCAAATGCTGGAGATACTGGTGATGCTGCTCCAACTGTAGATGCTGATGAAGCAGGTCCTTCAGGACATACTCTTCAACAGACTCTTCCTAAGTCTGAACTGGTAGAGAAGTTTGTTAGTGGGGCTGCACCAGCACCAGTACCTTGGAGTGAAACTCCTGCAGGTCAGGAGTGGACTAAGGAATGGAACTCAGTTTCATATGTTCCATATGCATTACATCTTGCTGAGCACTTGACTAAAGCTGATGAAATGTTAAATTCTGATGATTTTAAAACCCAGCTTAGAGTCACTGCATTGAGTACTAAACATCTACAAGGTCTTCATTCAACTACTCATGCAGAGCTACACAAGATTCAGGAGAACTTTATCAAACAAGAACAAGTTTGGAAAATTGATAAGAAAAAGTTCTTTTAACCTACCATTGACAGGATTGCTTATATTGAGAAAACTCAAGAGAAACAACAAACTCAGATTGATGACATTCTGACAAATCAAGCTTCTCAGCAATCTCAACTTACTGAAATCCAATCCTCAGTGGAATTACTTATCTTTCTTTTACTACCTGCTGATGCCAAAAAGGGGGAGAAGGTAATTAAGTCCAAATGCAAAACTAACAAGACACTGCAAGGAAAGGATGATGGAAATGATGATCAAGGATACTCTGGAATGGGTAGCGGTCATAGTCAAGGTAGAAGGTTTACATCAAGATAAGCTAGTCACAGGACAAGTTCTGATACTGGGAAAAGAATAAGTTCTGCTGCTGGTAAAAGGATAAGTTCTGATGAACTTCTAGATCTTGATGAAGAAATGTCAAGACAGTTATTTCTTCAAGAAAATCCAGGAATGGACTTGGAAAGTTTAAAGGAAGAAGAAGCCAGACTTAAATCAGAGAAAGTCACATCTAAATCTGAAGCTTCTGGTAAAAAGTCACTTCCAAAACTTAAAGGCATTGTGATCAAAGAAAGGACACATACTGACCACAGATAGATCCAAGATCCAAGGGTAAAGAAAAGGTTGGTGAACCTATCAAGGTTTATGTACCTCCTGAGGAAGAAGAAATTGCTGATGAAAAAGATGATATTGCTCTGACTTCAAGAAAAGTTCTTAAAACAACCTCTGACATGGCTCAAGTTATTCAGAGTCAAGAAATTGTAAGTTCTGATATTCAAAAGAAGCAAGTAACCTCTAACAGAGCTCAAGTTAACTTGATATCAGAAAATAGATCAAAGACACTCCTACCAGGATTCACTAAAGCAAAACAGACTCAATCTTTGAAGACTACTGCAAGTGGTTTTGAAGCAAGAGTAGTTACTGGAAAGGAAGCTAGAGATAAAACTGGATTGGGAAGTGCTGATGAAAGAAGAGTACACAACACTACCAATGATCCAACTTCCTTGAGTGAACCAGGTATTGGAGCAACTCCTGAGAGATTGAATCAACTGGAATCTGTACAAATGGTTTACCATACCTACTTGAAAGAATACATCATGTTGTATTTCATGACAGATGGTAGGGTTTATCATATAAGACAAAATGTCATTCCATTGAAGTATTTTGAAGAATTGGAGCATGTACTTTTCTTACTTCAAGTGGATGACAGAATAACAGGGACTGTTGCAAACTACTTAAAAGAACAGATTCAGAGACAGAAAAGGCTTTATTCTGTTAAGTCTGACAGCATATATGTTCCAAAGTACAGAGATCACAATGGTGATATTGTTGATATGAAGCCTAATACTGCACAGATAAGAACGTATCTTGGTATTAAGGGACTTGAATTCAATCTAGAGTCTGACAAAGCTTATGTTATAAGACTAGATCAGGAGTTGAGAAAAGCAAAGATCAATGATCTCAGAGCTGCAATCTTTCAAACTGGTGAAGATACTGCAGAGCTTAAAGATGTTAAAAGGAGAATGATTGATGAACTAAGATATGCTGAGAAATGTTTGTTGAAGAACTATCTCAGAACAACTCCTGACATCAGAGAGATCAGAAAATGAAGAAGCCAAGTCGAAGATCTACAACTGCTTAAATTCTGATATTTATACAGACTGAAGTTGTTATCAGAAGTTGAAATTGGTAAAAACTTTAAGGACTTTAAGTTGTAGTTATCTAGTCTAATTCTCATGCATTTGTACTTAATGTTTTTGACATCATCAAATATCTGTTAAACTTGTATATTATGTTAATTTACAAGTTGGGGGAGATTGTTAGATATATTTGATAATGTCATGGCTAATATGTTTTATGTTTAGCTTTCAGATTTTACTGAACAGGATAAATCAGTACTTAACTGTTGATCAGTACTTATACTGAAAGTCAGGACTTAAGGATATCAGTACGTATGTTATCAGGAGATAATCATCAGAAGATAGATATCAGAACTTAAGTGCTGAAGGATAATCAGATAAGGACAGTAGCTGATTAAAGGAAAGAAGATTGGGATAAACATAAGAAGAGATATGCATGAAGAAGGAATTCCGTGAAGAATGGAATACTTGGAAGAAAAGATATCTGATTGATATATTTTAGGAATCAGAATTATATTCCATATCAATTAGCGATTATCTTGTAACTGTGTAGTATATAAACACAGACATAGGGTTTACACTATAAGTGTTATCATTATTAAAGAAGATTATTCATTGTAACCCTAGCAGCTCTCGTGATATTTGTTCATCACTGAGAGGTAACAGTTCCATACTGTAACAGAGTTTATTGTTTCAATAAAGTTTGTTTTCTGTTACTTAAGTTCTTAAAGTTCGATTTGAGTGTACTATACACTGTATTCACCCCCTCTACAGTGTGTGTGTGACCTAACAAAAAATGCAGTAAAATTGCAAACATCTCAGAGACAAAATCTTGCAAAGATATAAAATTCCATTAATATATTAAGAGAATACATTCATGAAATTGAAATTTACATCAGAACATTACAAGACTGTCCAAGCTACAAACTCCAACATCAACAGCTTTTGTCCTTTGCTAAGAAGCTAGACAAAGCTGACGATGAAGAAAAATAGGAAGAAGAAAATAAATTATTTCTTCTTCCGACTTTCTACAAAGAGAATAGCGAGTCGAATGATTCGCTCTTATTGGCGGAGAGCTTCCAGCCTTTCTTCTTCTAATCGCTCAAGATGGCGATGGTAGTCCATGTAAAAGAACAGGAGGTGTGTGAGAACCTCCCGGGGAATCGAGTCCCAAATCTCATTAGGAATGGCAGTAACATGCCATTCGTGCTGCCAGTCCGCACAGCTCAACTCCATGTTGAAGGTCTCATAGTTCAAGAACATGTTGTAGTTAACCATGATTTTGTTGATATGAAGGAAAAGAGAGTGAGTGTTTAAGAAAAGAAATGATGTGTAGGCTGATTTGAGGTGTTGGTTTATATAGGCAATAGAATGCCAGGAGACGCAAGGAAATTTAATGCTGACAGGTAGAAATAATTCTACCTCGTCTCCCTAGACTGGGAAGAAGAAAAAAAACAGTCATTGGAAGAGTAAAACATGATTTAATGCGCACAAGAAACAAGTAAATATTACTGTGTATGTACGAGTTCCACTAACCCTAATTGTATTAACTGTTAATATCTCACCCGTACATATTCTGATTTAAAATAAGACTATTTCAGATTTTAACCACAAATAAGTCAAGTAGAGGATCAAAATTTAATATCAGCACTTAGACTTATATCAGAACTTAACAGTCATCAGAACATGATTTCTTAACTCGAAAAGTGAATGGCTATTTCTGTAATTTTTCACACAAATTCTGATTTCAGTTATTCAGAACTTAATCATCAGAACCTTCATCAGAACCTGTCCTCAGAATTTATGCAATTTGACACATAAACTGTTCATCTAAAACAACATTGAACGCCACAATAATTTTCATCATTCATATGGAGTGTAAGTGTGTGCATTAAGCAAAATATCAGACAAAGAGTAAAGTCTGATTCACTTCAGTACATCTTAGAAATAAGGCATAACAAAGAACTTTACTAAAAATCTGTCATTATTTTGAAGTTTACTTTTGAATGAGTTCATGCACGAGTCCACCTCAACTGTTTGTGCTTATTTTATGCATCTTTTGAAATTCCATTTTACAGTGGCTTCTCAGTGTAAGTGAGTCATGACTGCTTATCAGAATTTATGCTTTTATCAAAGTATTTCTCCAGTAATCATAGAGTGTGAAAAGTCACCAAGAAAAATAATTATTTGCTTTTCTGATGCATATTACTTAATACCAGCAATGCACTTGGGTCGTCCCTTCCACATTTTTACTCTAGATCTCAAAGGAGTACCTGATTTTTATTCCTTGTTTCTTTTCCTTTTTCTTTTGATAAGTGAGGTTTATCAGCACTTAGTACATTCAACAGATTTTCTAACATCAGAACTTAACAGATGAGAAGCATTATTTTAGTTTTTGACTTAGTAATAAGATAGACAAAGTAAACTTAACTAAGCTCAATATCAGAATTTTCTTGTGTCAATAGATTTCCACATAAATAATTACTTCTAACATGGGATCTCTAGTTAATTAAAGACTACTAGGTCAGCATCTAGCACAGTTATCCTCATAGGATTGAATAGTCACATAAACAGTCATATCACTATCAGAGTTTAGAAATTCACATCAGACAACAATCAGTACTTAAGCAATTTTCAATTAAGCACAGAATACACAAAGAGAGTAATTTCTGTAAATACTGATCATAAAGTCTGATGCATCAGAACAAAAGCTAAGCAGATTTAGAGAAAGAACCTGAAACCATTCCAAGTTCATTTACCAATCTTGTAAAAGTAGCTTCACACAGTGGTTTCGTGAAGATATCTGCTAGTTGTTGATCTGTTGGAACAAAATACAATTCCACTGTACCTCCATCCACATGTTCCCTTATGAAGTGGTACCTAATGCTGATGTGCTTTGTCATTGAGTGTTGAACTGGATTACCTGTCATAGCAATAGCACTTTAATTATCACAGTAAATAGGGATTTTAAAATATGTTAACCCATAATCTAGTAACTGATTCTTTATCCAAAGAATCTGTGCACAACAGCTTCCTGCAGCAATGTACTATGCTTCTGCAATTGATGTGGAAATTGACTTTTGTTTCTTGCTAAACCAAGAAACCAATCTGCTTCCAAGAAATTGGCAGCTTCCACTTGTGCTTTTCCTGTCAATTTTGCAACCTGCAAAATCTGCATCTGAGTAACCTATTAGTTTAAAATCTGATTCTCTGGGATACCACAATCCCAGATCAGCTGTTCCTTTAAGATACTTGAAAATTCTTTTCACAACTGTTAAGTGAGGTTCTCTTGGATCTGCTTGAAATCTTGCACAAAGACAGGTAACATACATGATATCAGGTCTACTAGCAGTTAGATAGAGTAACGAGCCAATCATACCTCTGTAATCAGTAATATCTACTGATTTACCAGTATCCTTATCCAGTTTTGTTACAGTAGCCATGGGAGTGGATGCACTTGAACAATCTTGCATTCTAAATTTCTTCAGCAAATTTCTGGTGTACTTGGTTTGACAAATAAAAGTGCCTTCTTCATTCTGCTTGACTTGAAGGACCAGAAAATAGCTAAGTTCCCCCATCATACTCATTTGATATCTTGATTGCATCTGTTTGGCAAACTTCTTGCAAAGTCTGTCATTTTTAGAACCAAAGATGATATCATCAACATATATCTGAACCAGAAGTAAGTCATTTCCATGGTTATGGTAGAACAGTGTTTTGTCTATAGTTCCTCTGTTAAATCCACTTTCCAGAAAAAACTGAGCTAAAGTCTCATACCATGCTCTTGGAGCTTGCTTAAGGCCATAAAGTGCTTTATCAAGCCTGTAGACATGATTAGGATATTTGGGATCTACAAAGCCTGGAGGTTGTTCAACATATACTTCCTCCTCCAATTCTCCGTTGAGAAAAGCACTTTTCACATCCATTAGAAAGACAGTAAACTTTTTGTGAGCAGCATAAGCTAAAAATATCTTTATGGCTTCCAATCTAGCAACTGGTGCAAATATTTCATCATAATCAATTCCCTCATGTTGAGAATATCCTTTTGAAACCAACCTTGCCTTATTCCTTGTAATTATGCCATCACTATCAGTTTTGTTTCTAAATACCCACTTTTTACCAACAACAAATCTGTTCTTTGGTCTTGGCACTAGGGTCCAGACTTTGTTTCTTTCAAATTCATTTAACTCTTCCTGCATTGCTTGCACCCAATCAGCATCTTGAAGAGTTTCTTCCACTTTCTTTGGTTCTGTCTGAGAAAGAAAAGAATTGTAAAGACATTCACTTGAAGTAGTTGTTCTAGTTTTGACACCTGCATTAGGATTTCCAATTATTAAGTCAGGTGTATGTGATTTAGTCCACTTCCTTGCAGATGGAAGGTTTTCTCTAGAACTGGATGCTCCCCCATGATCCATGCTATCTTCATCAACATTTTATGATGCTCCCCCTGAAACTATGCTCTTTGAGTTGGATTCTTCAGAATTTAAGTTTTCAGAATTATTAGAACTTGGCTTATCAGAACTTGACGAATCAGAACTTGAAGAGCCAAATGTATGTTCTGATGCTTCTTGAGATGTGGTTGTATCTTGAGTATTTTCCCCCTACATAGGTGCATCTTCCTTTGGCGTAGTCACCACAGTTTCAAAAACATCAGAGTTTAATCCATCAGAGTTTGCAGTATCACGATTTAGACTGTCAGGATTTTCAGTATCAGAATTTAAGTCTTCATTGTCAAATCTCAGCTGATCATGATCATTGAAATCTTCAAATCCAGTAATCTTCTTATCATCAAAAGAGACATTGATAGATTCCATGACCACTCTTGTTCTCAAGTTATAGACTCTGAAGGCTTTTATGGAAAGTGGATATCCAACAAAGATCCCTTCATCAGCTTTTAGATCAAATTTGGATAGTTGTTCAGGGTGAGTCTTAAGAACAAAACATTTGCATCCAAATACATGAAAATACTTCAGATTTGGCTTCTTTTTCTTCACCATCTCATATGGTGTCTTTCCTTGCTTGTTAATGAGTGTTGCATTCTGAGTAAAACAAGCAGTCTGCACAGCTTCATCCAAGAAATAGGTTGGAAGCTTTGCTTCATCAAGCATTATACGTGCAACTTCAATGAGAGTTCTATTCTTTCTTTCAACAACTCTATTTTGCTGTGGAGTTCCAGGAGCAGAGAATTCCTGCTTGATTTCATGGTCTTTGCAGAACTCTTCCATTATCAAATTCTTGAACTCAGTACCATTATCACTTCTTATTATCTTCACTGAATCTTTGACCAATTTATCCAGTTGCTTGACATGATCAATCAAGAGAGATGCAGTTTCATTTTTTGTGTGCAAGAAATACACCCATGTGTATCTGGTGAACTCATCCACTATGACCATAACATATTTCTTCTTTGCAATAGACATGACATTTACTGGACCAAATAGATCAACATGTAAAAGGTGATAAGGCTTAAGAATTGATGATTCAGTCTTGCTCTTGAATGAGGATTTCCTTTGTTTAGCCTTCTGACAAGAATCACAAAGGCCATCAGGAGCAAATACTGACTTTGGCAGTCCTCTCACAAGATCTTTCTTGACTAGTTCATTTATATTGTTGAAATTTAAATAAGAGAGTTTCTTGTGCCAATTCCAGCTTTCTTCAATTGATGCTCTACTCATCAGACAGATTGCAGAACCATCAGTACTTGTTGAAAGCTTGGCTTCATAGAAGTTACCATGCCTGTATCCTTTTAGAACAGCTTTGCCTATAGATTTACTAATAACTTCACAGTGTTCTTCAAAGAAATCCACATGATAACCTCTGTCACAGATTTGACTAACACTCAACAGATTGTGTTTAAGTCCTGAGACCAGAGCTACTTCTTTAATGATGACATTCCCAAGATTGATATTGCCATATCCCAATGTTTTTCCAATGTTGCCATCTCCATAAGAAACACTTGGGCCAGCCTTCTCCACAAAGTCTGATAGCAGGGCTTTATTTCCAGTCATATGTCCTGAACATCCACTGTCCAGAACTAGGATGTTTTTCCTGTTGCCCTGCAATCACAAAGACCACTAATGATTAGTTTTAAGGACCCAAACTTGCTTGGATCCTTTGGCCTTATTAAGTTTGTTAACATTTGCAGCGGATTTAGCATCAGAGTTTATGTTAACATCTTTTTTATCAAAATTTACAATATCAGACTTTGAATCAGAACTTACACTAGAAGGAACAATGCTAACTTTCTTTAAAGAAGGTTTTATTTGATAATAATCATAGTACAGACTATGTTATTCCTTACAAGTATAAATGGAATGCCATAAACTACCACAATGAAAACAAGGATTTTGTGGCTTATATCTAACAGACTGACTCTTAACTCCTGACTTTGAAGGTAAGGAGTTTATATTCTTATTCTTCCTGCAAAAAGAAGCCAGATGGTTAGAACTTCCACAGTTATGACATGTTTTTCTAGGAGCATCAGGAACATGCTTATAATCATTGCTTTTATTCACACCTTCCTTTCCATTCCTATTTTTCCTAGGTGATTTTACCTTGTTTGCATTCTTAACTTCTTTCAGCTTATGCTTAAGCTGCTTCTTTGTCATTAAGCCTACGTTTACTTCAGTTGTCTTTTCCTGTTTTAGTTTGTCAGAAGTTAATTCCTCTTTAACTTCTGATTTTTCATTATCAGACTTTACAGCTACAAACTTAACAGGCTTTAACTTAGATGTTAGATATATTTGATAATGTCATGGCTAATATAATTTATGTTTAGATTTCAGATATTACTTAACAGGACAAGTCAGTACTTAACCATTAATCAGTACTTATACTGGAAGTCAGGACTTAAGGATATCAGTACTTATATTATCAGGAGATAATCATCAGAAGTTAGATATCAGAACTTAAGTGCTGAAGGACGATCAGATAAGGACAGTAGCTGATTAAAGGAAAGAAGATCGAGATAAACATAAGAAGAGATATGCATGAAGAAGGAGTTCCGTGAAGAATGGAATACTTGGAAGAAAAGATATCTGATTGATATATTTTAGGAAGCATAATTATATTCTATATCAATTAGCGATTATCTTGTAACTGTGTAGTATATAAACACAGACATAGGGTTTACACTATAAGTGTTATCATATTCGAGAAGATTATTCATTGTAACCCTAGCAGCTCTCGTGATATTTGTTCATCACTCAGAGGTAACAGTTCCATACTGTAACAGAGTTTATTATTTCAATAAAGTTTGTTTTATGTTACTTAATATATTAAAGTTCGATTTGATTGTATTATACATTGTATTCACCCCCCTCTACAGTGTGTGTGACCTAACAAGTGGTATCAGAGCCAATTGGTTAAAACACATACAGTTAAAGATCCAAACACAATCATGTCTGACACAGAAACTCCAACTAAGCCTACCAAAACTGAAGAACCTCTAAAGACACAAATTCAAAGTCGGTATGAGACTATCAGAGTTCCCATACTGAGACCATCTGAATATCCCATATGGAAGGTAAGGATGACCATGTTCCTGGAAGCAACAGATCCAGAATACCTTGATAGAATCAAGGAAGGGCCTCACAAACCAACCAAGCTCGCTGTTGCAGTTGCAGGTGAAGCAACAAAGACCGTACCAAAGGAGAAGAGTGATTATACTGCTAAAGATATAGCATCAATTGCTAAGGATGCTAAGGTACGACACTTACTGCATAGTGCCATTGATAATGTAATGTCAAACAGGGTAATCAACTGCAAGACTGCTAAGGAGATATGGGATGCTCTGGAAATAAGGTGTCAGGGAACTGACACAATTAAGAAGAACAAGAAGACAATACTCACTCAAGAGTATGAACACTTTGACTCAAAGACTAATGAGTCATTGAATGATTTATATGATAGATTTGTCAAACTTTTGAATGATTTGTCATTGGTTGACAAAGAGTATGATCTTGAAGATTCAAACCTTAAATTCCTGTAAACTCTTCCTGAATGTTGGGATTTGAAGGCAACAACAATAAGAGACAATTACAATCTTGATGAAACAACTCTTGATGAAATCTATGGAATGCTCAAGACTCATGAACTTGAGATGGAACAAAGAAGCAAGAGGAAAGAAGGAAAGTCAAGGACAGTTACTCTTAAGGCTGATGAAGAATCCCCCAAAGCAGCTTCCTCAAGGAAAGACAAGGGTAAAGCTCTTGTTATAAAGTCTGAAACTGAGTCATCAAGTTCTGAAAGTGATGATGACTCAGATTCTGAAAGCTTGCCTGAGACTGATGCTGATGAGGAGATGATGAAGCTGTGTGCTCTTACGGTGAAAGGAATCACAAAGATTGCATACAGGAAGTTCAGGAAGGGAAAGAAGTTTTCCAGGAAAGGCATAAGTTCTGATAAGAAGAATTTCAGAAGATCTGAAGGCAGAGGAGGAAAGTCTGACAGAGGAGATTATACCAATGTTAAATGCTATAACTGTGGTGAGAAAGGCCACATATCTCCTGATTGCAAGAAGGCAAAGGGTGACAAAGGCAAGGCTCTTGTCACAAAGCAGAAAAGCTGGACAGACACCTCAGACTCTGAAAGTGAGGAGAACTATGCATTGATGGCAAATGCTGATAAAGAAAGCACTGAGAGCAGTTCTGAAGCTGCTGAAACAAAGGTACCTCAGACTACTTATGCTTTTCATACTGATGATATTAATGAGTTGAGAAGATATCTTAAAACCATGTTTGTTAGTTATAGAGATCAAACTTTAACATGTGAAAGATTAACTTCTGAAAATCTTGCTTTTAAGAAAAGAAATGATTTCTTAGAAAAAGAGTTAGTCATGTTCCATCAAACTCAGAAGGATAGAGATGATGCTTTTTATGTTAGGGATGAAGTGCTAAAAATGAATGAATCTCTAAAAACTGAGTTAGAAAAGGAAAGAGAGATTATCAGGACTTGGACTAACTCTGGCAAAACAACTCAAAATTTGCTAAGTAGTGGAAACTGGTAAGAGGGCTTAGGTTATGGAGAAGATAAGAATGATAAAGGAACTGAAGAAATTAAGCCTGTTGTTAAGCAAAAGCCAAAGTTAAAACCTGTTAAGTTTGTAACTGTAAAGTCTGAAAATGAGAAATCAGAAGTTAAAGAGGAATTAACTTCTGACAAACTAAAACAGGAAAAGACAGCTGAAGTGAACATGGGCTTAATGACAAAGAAGCAGCTTAAGCATAAGCTGAAAGATGTTCAGAATGCAAATAAGGTAAAATCACCTAGGAAAAATAGGAATGGAAAGGAAGGTGTGAATAAAAGCAATGATTATAAACCTGTTCCTGATGCTCCTAGGAAAACATGTCATAACTGTGGAAGTTCTAACCATCTGGCTTCTTTTTGCAGGAAGAATAAGAATATTAACTCCTAACCTTCAAAATCAGGAGTTAAGAGTCAGTCTGTTAAATACAAACCACAAAATCCTTGTTTTCATTGTGGTAGTTTATGGCATTCCATTTTTACTTGTAAGGAATATCATAGTTTGTACTATGATTATTATCAAATAAAACCTTCTTTGAAGAAAGTTTCCATTGTTCCTTCTAGTGTAAATTCTGATTCAAAGTCTGATAGTGTAAGTTCTGATAAGAAAAATGTTAACATAAACTCTGATGCTAAATCCGCTGCAAATGTTAACAAACTTAATAAGGCCAAAGGATCCAAGCAAGTCTGGGTCCTTAAAACTAATAATTAGTGGTCTTTGTGATTGCAGGGCAACAGGAAAAATATTCTAGTTCTGGACAGTGGATGTTCAGGACATATGACTGGAAATAAGGCCCTGCTATCAGACTTTGTGGAGAAAGTTGGCCCAAGTGTTTCTTATGGAGATGGCAACACTGGAAAAATATTGGGATATGGCAAAATCAATCTTGGAAATGTCATAATTAAAGAAGTAGCTCTGGTCTCAGGACTTAAACACAATCTGCTGAGTAAAAGTCAAATCTGTGACAGAGGTTATCATGTTGATTTCTTTGAAGAACACTGTGAAATTGTGAGTAAATCTAAAGGCAAAGTTGTTCTGAAAGGATACATGCGTGGTAACATTTATGAAGCTAAGCTTTCAACAAGTACTGATGGTTCTGCAATTTGTCTGATGAGTAGAGTATCAATTGAAGAAAGCTGGAATTGGCACAAGAAACTCTCTCATTTAAATTTCAACAATATAAATGAACTGGTCAAGAAAAATCTTGTGAAAGGACTGCCAAAGTCAGTATTTGCTCCTGATGGCCTTTGTGATTCCTGTCAGAAAGCCAAACAAAGAAAATCTTCTTTTAAGAGCAAGACTGAATCATCAATTCTTGATCCTTATCATCTACTACATGTTGATCTATTTGGTCCAGTGAATGTCATGTCTATTGCAAAGAAGAAATATGCGTTGGTCATAGTGGATGAGTTCACCAGATACACATGGGTGTATTTCTTGCACACAAAAAGTGAAACTGCATCTATCTTGATTGATCATGTCAAACATCTGGATAAATTGGTCAAAGATTCTGTGAAAATTTTAAGGAGTGATAATGGCACTGAGTTCAAGAATTTGATAATGGAAGAGTTCTGCAAAAACCATGGAATAAAGCAGGAATTTTCTGCTCCTGGAACTCCACAGCAAAATGGAGTTGTTGAAAGGAAGAATAGAACTCTCATTGAAGCTGCACGTACAATGCTTGAAGAAGCAAAGCTTCCAACCTATTTCTGGGCTGAAGTTGTGCAGACTGCTTGTTTTACTCAAAATGCAACACTTATTAACAAGCATGGAAAAATACCATATGAGATGGTGAAGAAAAAGAAGCCAAATCTGAAATACTTTCATGTATTTGGATGCAAGTGTTTTGTTCTCAAGACTCATCCTGAACAGCTATCCAAGTTTGATCTAAAAGCTGATGAAGGAATCTTTGTTGGATATCCACTTTCCACAAAAGCCTTCAGAGTCTATAATTTGAGAACAAAAGTGGTCATGGAATCTATCAATGTCTCTTTTGATGACAAGAAGATTACTGGTCTTGAAGATTTCATTGACCATGATCAGCTGAGATTTGAAAATGAAGACTCAAATTCTGATACTGAAAAACCTGACAGTCTAAGTCCTGATACTGTAAACTCTGATGGATTAAACTCTGATGTTATTGAAATTGTGGTGACTACGTCAAAGGAAGATGCACCTATGCAGGGGGAGCATACTCAAGATCTTACCACATCTCAAGAAACATCAGAACATACATCTGGCTCTTCAAGTTCTGATTCGTCAAGTTCTGATAAGCCAAGTTTTGCCAGTGCTGAAAATCTAAATTCTGAAGAATCCAACTCAGAGAGCATAGTTTCAGGGGGAGCATCAGAAAATAAAAATGAAGACAGCATGGATCATGGGGGAGCATCCAGTTCTAGAGAAAACCTTCGATCTACAAGGAAGTGGACAAAATCACATACACCTGATTTGATAATTGGAAATCCTGATGCAGGTGTCAGAACTAGAACAGGTACTTCAAATGAATGTCTTTACAATTCTTTTCTTTCTCAGACTGAGCCAAAGAAAGTGGAAGAAGCTCTTCAAGATGCTGATTGGGTGCAAGCAATGCAGGAAGAGTTAAATAAATTTGAAAGAAACAAAGTCTGGACCCTAGTGCCAAGACCAAAGAATAGATCTGTTGTTGGTACAAAATGGGTGTTCAGAAATAAAACTGATAGTGATGGCATAATTACAAGGAATAAGGCAAGGCTGGTTGCAAAAGGATATTCTCAAAAGGAGGGAATTGATTATGATGAAACATTTGCACCAGTTGCTAGGTTAGAAGCCATAAGGATATTTTTGGCTTATGCTGCTCACAAAAAGTTTACTGTCTTTCAAATGGATGTGAAAAGTGCTTTTCTCAACCTCCAGGCTTTGTAGATTCCAAACATCGAGATTATGTCTACAGGCTTGATAAAGCACTTTATGGACTTAAGCAGGCTCCTAGGGCATGGTATGAGACTTTAGCTCAGTTTCTTCTGGAAAGTAGATTCAACAGAGGAACAATAGACAAAACACTGTTCTACCTCAACCATGGAAAGGACTTACTTCTGATCCAGATTTATGTTGATGATATCATTTTTGGGTCTACAAATGACAGACTTTGCAAGAAGTTTGCCAAACTAATGCAGTCAAAATATCAGATGAGTATGATGGGGGAACTTAGCTATTTTCTGGGCCTTCAAGTCAAGCAGAATGAAGAAGGCACTTTTATTTGTCAAACTAAGTACACCAGAAACTTGCTGAAGAAATTTGGAATGCAAGATTGTTCAAGTGCATCCACTCCCATGGCCACTGCAACAAAACTGGATAAGGATACTGGTAAATCAGTAGATATTGCTGATTACAGAGGTATGATTGGCTCTCTACTCTATCTAACTGCTAGTAGACCTGATATCATGTATGCTACCTGTCTTTGTGCAAGATTTCAAGCAGATCTAAGAGAACCTCACTTAACAGCTGTGAAAAGAATTTTTAAGTATCTTAAAGGAACAGCTGATCTGGGATTGTGGTATCCTAGAGAATCAGATTTTAAACTAATAGGTTACTCAGATGCAGATTTTGCAGGTTGCAAAATTGACAGGAAAAGCACAAGTGGAAGCTGCCAATTCCTTGGAGGCAGATTGGTTTCTTGGTTCAGCAAGAAATAAAAGTCAATTTCCACATCAACTGCAGAAGCAGAGTATATTGCTGCAGGAAGCTGTTGTGCACAGATTCTTTGGATGAAGAATCAGTTACTGGATTATGGGTTAACATATTTTAAAATCCCTATTTACTGTGATAATCAAAGTGCTATTGCTATGACAGGTAATCCAGTTCAACACTCTATGACAAAGCACATCAGCATCAGGTACCACTTCATAAGGGAACATGTGGATGAAGGTACAGTGGAACTGCACTTTGTTCCAACAGATCAACAACTAGCAGGTATCTTCACAAAACCACTGTGTGAAGCCACTTTTACAAGATTGGTAAATGAACTTGGAATGATTTCAGGTTCTTTCTCTAAATCTGCTTAATCTTGTTCTGTATTATCAGACTTTATGATCAGTATTTACAGAATTTAATCTATTTGTGTATTCTGTGATTAATTGACAAATGTTTTTAAGTACTGACTGTTGTCTGATATATGTTTCTAAACTCTGATAAGTGATATGTCTGTCTAAGTAATCATTCAATCCTATGAGGATAATTGTGTTAGATACTGACCTAGTAGTCTTCAATAAACAAATGATCCCATGTAAGAAGTAATTATTTCTGTGGAAATTTTATGACACAAGCAAATTCTGATAATTGAGCTTAGTTGAGTTTACTTTGTTTATCTTATTACTAAGTCACAAATTAGAATAATGCTACTCATCTGTTAAGTTCTGATACTAGTAAAACTGCCGAATGTACTAAGTGCGGATAAACCTCACTTATAAAAAGAAAAATCAAAAGGATCAAAGAATAAAATCAGGTACTCCTTTGAGATCTAGAGTAAAAATGTGGAAGGGAAGACCCAAGTGCATTTCTGGTATTAAGTAAATATGCATTAGAAAAGCAAAATATTTTCTTGGTGACTTTTCACACTTTATGATTACTGGAGAAATACTCTGATAATAGCATAAATTCTGATAAGCAGTCGTGACTCACTTACACTGAGGAGCCACTGTAAAATAGAATTTAAAAAGATGCATAAAATTAGCACAAATCAGTTGAGGTGGACTCAAGCATGAACTCATTCATCAGTAGGTTTCAGGACAATGACAGCTCTTTAGCAAAATTTTAGTTATGCCTTATTTCTAAGACGTACTGAAGTGAATCAGACTTTACTCTTTGTCTGCTATTTAGCTTGATGCACACACTAATCACTCCATCTGAATAATGAAAATTACTGTGGTGGTCTATGTTGTTTTAGATAAACAGTCATTGTGTCACCTTGCACTAATTCTGAGGACAAGTTCTGGTTGCATATTCTGAAGAGTAAGTTCTGAAGAGTATAACTCAGAACTTGTATGAGGATTTACTCAGATAAGCATTTTTTTTCGAGTTAAGAAATTATGTTCTGATGACTGTTAAGTCTAAGTTCTGATATTACAGTCTAAATTCTTTACTTGACTTATCTGTGGATAAAATTTGATAACAGTCTCGGTACAAACTAGAACATGTGAAGTGGAAGATTAATAGTCACTATGGTTAGGATTAATGGTACTCGTACTTGAACAGTCAACTTTTACTTGTGTCTTGTGCGAATTCAACCATGTTTTCTCTTTCCAATGAATGTTATTCTTTTTCCAAGTCTGGGGAGACGAGGTAGAATTAATTCTACCTATCAGCATTAAAAACCTTTACGTCTCCTGGCATTCTCTTGCCTATATAAACAGCCTCTTCACATCAGCCTTCCCATCAAATTTTTTCTCACAAACTTACCTTCATACTTTTTCTTTCAAAAACACAATGGTCAGATACAACATGTTTTTGAACTACCAAAACTTCAATATGGAGCTAAGTTGTGCCTACTGGAAGCAGGAATGGCACGTCACGGCCATTCCTACGGCCATTCCTGAGGAGATATGGGACTCTGTCCCACAGGAGGTACTGACCCACCTCCTGTTCTTCTATATGGACTACCATCGCCATCTGGAGCGATTGGAGGAGGAAAGGCTGGAAGCTCTCCGCCAGCAAGAGCGAATCATTCGACTCGTCATTCTGTTTGTCGAGAAGAAGAAATGATTTAATCTCGTCTTCTTCCTATTTTTCTTCATCATCAGCTTTGTCAGGCTTCTTAGCTAGGACTAAGGTTGTTGATGTTAGGTTTAGTAGCTTAGGGAAATCTTGTATAAGTACTGATGTAATTTCCATTTCATGAATGTATTTTCTTGATATATTAATGAAATTTGTTTTTGTTTCAAGATTTTATCTCTAAGTTATTTTGTAATGCATTGATAAATCCTGATTGATATTCTGATGACCATATAAATTCTGTTTTAATTTAAGTTCTGACTTTCCTTTATCAGTACTTACTCATATGATTTATCTTGGTCATTTTCACTTGATTTCTTTTCAGAATATTAATGATGCAGTGAAAAATAATTAAATCAGTGGGAACGGTTTCAATTTTGAATTAAAACTGTTTTACCTTGATTAATGGAATATCTGGGTAAATGGAACGGTTTTTCCTTGAAAACAGGCAAGTGGGCAAGTAATGATTACTGTTTTCTCGCGCCCAGTAACTATCCGTTATTACTGCATGTCTGACAAGTGTCCAACGGTAATATTTTTTTCTTAAGAGTATAAGTACGACAGAGAAAGGAATTCTTTAATCTTTTATTTCCTTCATACTTTTTCTCTCTACTTGCTTTTACTCTCTCTTTCTCTCACGTTGGTTTTTCATACAGACATTTTATCAAACACCTAACAGGCACTTTTAAAATCTTAATTTTTCACATGGCACCTAAGGATTTAATCATTGATGGAGCTAAGTTTGTTCCAAATAACTATGCTGCAATTCTTGATCATGCTGAAGCTCCATCTGAATTGCACTTTGTGCAAGATCTTCTTGCACATAGTGAGATTGGGTATGCACTGACCCAGCCTTCAGTCTTTTCGAGCCAACAAGTTCTGACGTTTTGGCGGACTGGGCACTTTGATGATGGTGGTAAATATGGCACTCCCAGTATTGTTTTTGAAGTGGGTGATTCTTCTTATGCAGTCACTCCTGGTACAATACGCAAAGCTCTACATCTCCCAGAAGATTGTACCTTTTCAATTCCAGAAGAATCAGCTCTTCACGAGTTAATGGCAAATTTGGGGTATGAAAAGAGTTTGGCAAAACTTGGGCAGTTGAAACGGGCTCATATCAGAAGAGAATGGAGCTTCTTCTTCGACTGCATCACCAAAGCTTTTGGGAACAAATGTTCAAATTTTGATGCTATCCCAATTCTGAGTCAGCACATAGGGTATGCTATTATAAACCAAACTCATTTTGATTTTGCAACTGGTATAATTGGTTTTATTGGGGATAGGATGACAGAGGATAGGAATGTTGTCTATTTTGCTAGATTCTATCAACTTATTTATACTTTTTGTACCGATGAACCTCAATTAGTCAGTTCCTCATCCCCACCTTTTAAAGTTGCAAAATGCTACTTTAATGACCTGGTAAATGCTGACACTAAGAAATCAGTGGTTAGACCATTACAGATTCCTCATTCTGTAAAACAGATCCTAGTAAATGTTGATTCTGATACTTATAGATCTGTTTACTCTGATGTCCAACCAACAACACACACCCAAAAACCATCATCCTCAGCACCTACCACTCATTCTACTCAACCTACCCTCAGGAAATATCTCAAATTCTATCTCTCCACTTCACAGACTGTTCAACCCTCATCCTCAGCACCAATTGTGAAGCCTTCATCCTCCAAGCCAAAGAGGACAAAGACTGTTCCTCAAACACCACAAAAGAGAAGGAGGATTGCCTTGAGAGATGAATCTGATACTGAGGAACAGGTTCCTTCTTCAGAACCTGTTGTAGGTGAAGCTAAGAAAAAGACTTCTCAGAAGGATTCTGGAATTGGGGGATCTAGGCTTCTCAAAAGGCTTAGAAGAATGACAGTTCCTGAAACTCCCAAGGAATCCAAATCAACACAGAGATACAAGAAATAGAGGGCAAAAAGGCCAGTTTCAGATGATGAAGAGGAAGCATCTAAGGAAGGGGATCAGGAATCTCTGATCTCACAAGACAAGGAATTTGCTCCAGTCACTTCTTCTCCATCAACTCCATCTCAGGAATCTATTTCTGAAAAGGCTACCACACCATCTGTGTCTCCTGTTGATCCAGGAACAAGTGCTGATATTGATGTTCAAAACTTGGTTGTGCCTGTAGTAATTCTCTTAGAAGCTCCAACAGCAACTAATCCTTCTACAATACCTGTTACACAAGGTAAATTTGGGGTATGAAAAGAGTTTGGCAAAACTTGGGCAGTTGAAACGGGCTCATATCAGAAGAGAATGGAGCTTCTTCTTCGACTGCATCACCAAAGCTTTTGGGAACAAATGTTCAAATTTTGATGTTATCCCAATTCTGAGTCAGCACATAGGGTATGCTATTATAAACCAAACTCATTTTGATTTTGCAACTGGTATAATTGGTTTTATTGGGGATAGGATGACAGAGGATAGGAATGTATTCTATTTTGCTAGATTCTATCAACTTATTTATACTTTTTGTACCGATGAACCTCAATTAGTCAGTTCTTCATCCCCACCTTTTAAAGTTGCAAAACGCTACTTTAATGACCTGGTAAATGCTGACACTAAGAAATCAGTGGTTAGACCATTACAGATTCCTCATTCTGTAAAACAGATCCTAGTAAATGCTGATCCTGATACTTATAGATCTGTTTACTCTGATGTCCAACCAACAACACACACCCAAAAACCATCATCCTCGGCACCTACCACTCATTCTACTCAACCTACCCTCAGGAAATATCTCAAATCCTATCTCTCCACTTCACAGACTGTTCAACCCTCATCCTCAGCACCTACTGTGAAGCCTTCATCCTCCAAGCCAAAGAGGACAAAGACTGTTCCTCAAACACCTCAAAAGAGAAGGAGGATTGCCTTGAGAGATGAATCTGATACTGAGAAACAGGTTCCTTCTTCAGAACCTGTTGTAGGTGAAGCTGAGAAAGAGACTTCTCGGAAGGATTCTGGAATTGGGGGATCTAGGCTTCTCAAAAGGCTTAGAAGAATGACAGTTCCTGAAACTCCCAAGGAATCCAAATCAACACAGAGATACAAGAAACAGAGGGCAAAAAGGCCAGTTTCAGATGATGAAGAGGAAGCAGCTAAGGAAGGGGATCAGGAATCTCTGATCTCACAAGACAAGGAATTTGCTCCAGTCACTTCTTCTCCATCAACTCCATCTCAGGAAGCTGTTTCTGAAAAGGCTACCACACCATCTGTGTCTCCTGTTGATCCAGGCACAAGTGCTGATATTGATGTTCAAAACTTGGTTGTGCCTGAAGTAATTCTCTTAGAAGCTCCAACAGCAACTAATCCTTCAACAACACCTATTACTGATGCTGTTCAAACTCCAGAGTTATCAACAACACCTTATCTGCATCATGATGCTGATGATCAGACTTTAGGTGAGCATCAGGATTTGGCTGTTGATCAGAACTTAGAACCAGATCAGCAATTAGAGGATGTTGAAACCTCCATTGCTACTCACACTGTTGTCTTATCAGAAGATACTGATTCTTTAAGTTTTGATGCTGCAAATGCTGGAGATACTGGTGATGTTGCTCCAACTGCAGATGCTGATGCAGCAGGTCCTTCAGGACATGCTCCTCAACAGACTATTCTAAACTGGTTAAAAAGTTTGTTACCGGAGAAGCACCAGTACCTTGGAGTGAAACTCCTGCAGGTCAGGCGTGGACTAAGGAATGGAACTCAGTTTCATGTGTTCCAACTGAAAAGCATCTTGCTGAGCACTTGACTAAAGCTGATGAAATGTTAAATTCTGATGATTTCAAAACCCAGCTTAGAGTCACTGCATTGAGTACTAAACATCTACAAGGTCTTCACTCAACTACTCATGCAGAGCTACACAAGATTCAGGAAAACTTTATCAAACAAGAACAAGTTTGGAAAATTGATAAGAAAAAGTTCTTCCAACCTACCATTGACAGGATTGCTTATATTGAGAAGACTCAAGATCATCAACAAGCTCAGATTGATGATATTCTGAAAAATCAAGCTTCTCAGCAATCACAACTGACTGAAATCCAATCCTCAGTGGAATTGCTTATCTCTCTTCTACTACCTGCTGATGCCAAAAAGGGGGAGAAAGTAATTAAGTCCAAATGCAAGACTTACAAGACACTGACAGGAAAGGATGATGAAAAAGATGATCAAAGAAACCCTGGAATGGGTAGAGGTCATAGTCAAGGCAGAGGATTCACATCAAGACAAGCTAGTCACAGGACAAGTTCTGATACTGGGAAAATAATAAGTTCTGCTACTGGTAAAAGGATAAGTTCTGATGAACTTTTACATCTTGATGAGGAAATGTCAAGACAGTTATTTCTTCAGGAAAATCCAGGAATGGACTTGGAGAGTTTAATGAAAGAAGAAGCCAGGCTTAAATCAGAGAAAGTCACATCTAAATCTGAAGCTTCTGGTAAAAAGTCACTTCCAAAACTCAAAGGTATTGTGATCAAAGAAAGGACACATACTGAAGCAACATTGGCTAGATCACAACCGCAGATAGATCCAAGATCCAAGGGTAAAGAAAAGATTGGTGAACCTATCAAGGTTTATGTGCCTCCTGAGGATGAAGAAATTACTGATGAAAAGGATAATCTTGCTCTGACTTCAAGAAAAGTTCTTAAAATAACCTCTGACATGGCTCAAGTTGTTCAGAGTCAAGAAATTGTAAGTTCTGATATTCAGAAGAGGCAAGTAACCTCTGACATAGCTCAAGTTAACTTGATATCAGAAGATAGACCAAAGACACTCCTACCAGGATTCACTAAAGCAAAACAGACTCAACCTTTGAAGACTACTGCAAGTGGTTTTGAAGCAAGAGTAGTTACTGGAAAGGAAGCAAGAGATAAAACTGGATTGGGAAGTGCTGATGAAAGGAGAATACATAACACTACCAATGATCCAACTTCCTTGAGTGAACCAGGTATTGGAGCAACTCCTGAGAGATTGAATCAACTGGAATCGGTACAGATGGTTTACCATACCTACTTGAAAGAATACATCATGTTGTATTTCATGACAGATGGTAGGGTTTATCATATAAGACAAAATGCCATTCCATTGAAGTATTTTGAAGAATTGGAGCATGTACTTTTCTTACTTCAAGTGGATGACAGAATAACAGGAACTACTGCAAACTATTTAAAAGAACAGATTCAGAGACAGAAAAGACTTTATTATGTTAAGTCTGACATCACATACGTTCCAAAGTACAGAGATCACAATGGTGATATAGTTGAAATGAAGCCCAACACTGCTAAGATTATAACTACCTTTCTGGGGTACAGGGCTGTTGAATTCAATCTTGAGTCTGATAAAGCTTATTTGATCAGACTGGATCAGGATATAAGAAAAGCAAAGATCAATGATCTCAGAGCTGCAATCTTTCAAATTGGTGAAGATACTGCAGAGCTTAAAGATGCCAAAAGGAGAATGATTGATGAACTCAGATATGCTGAGAAATGTTTGTTGAAGAACTATCTCAGAACAACTCCTGACATCAGAGAGATCAGATGATGAAGCCAAGTCGAAGATCTACAACTGCTTAAATTCTGACATTTGTACAGACTGAAGTTGTTATCAGAAGTTGAATATTGGTAAAGCTTTAAGGACTGTAAGTTGTAGTTATCTAGTCTAATTCTCATGCATTTGTACTTAATATTTTTGACATCATCAAATATCTGTTAAACTTGTATATTATGCTAATTTATAAGTTGGGGGAGATTGTTAACAGGACAAGTCAGTACTTAACCATTAATCAGTACTTATACTGGAAGTCAGGACTTAAGGATATCAGTACTTATATTATCAGGAGATAATCATCAGAAGTTAGATATCAGAACTTAAGTGCTGAAGGACGATCAAATAAGGACAGTAGCTGATTAATGGAAAGAAGATCGAGATAAACATAAGAAGAGATATGCATGAAGAAGGAGTTCCGTGAAGAATGGAATACTTGGAAGAAAAGATATTTGATTGATATATTTTAGGAAGCAGAATTATATTCTATATCAATTAGCGATTATCTTGTAACTGTGTAGTATATAAACACAGACATAGGGTTTACACTATAAGTGTTATCATATTCGAGAAGATTATTCATTGTAACCCTAGAAGCTCTCGTGATATTTGTTCATCACTGAGAGGTAACAGTTCCATACTGTAACAGAGTTTATTATTTCAATAAAGTTTGTTTTCTGTTACTTAATATATTAAAGTTCGATTTGATTGTATTATACACTGTATTCACCCCCTCTACAGTGTGTGTGACCTAACATTAGATTTTTGATTTACAACTATAGAATTAATTTCTATAGTTCCTTTATCATTCTTATCATCTCCATAACCTAAGCCCTCTTTCCAGTTTTCACTATATAACAAATTCTGAGTTGTTCTGCCAGAGTTAGTCCAAGTCCTAATAATCTCTCTTTCCTTTTTTAACTCAGTTTTTAGAGATTCATTCATTTTAAGTAATTCATCCCTAACATAGAAAGCATCATCTGTATCTTTCTGAGTTTGATGGAACATGACTAACTCTTTTTCTAAATAATCATTCCTCTTTTTACAAGAAAGATTTTCAGAAGTTAATCTTTCACATGTTAAAGTTTGATCTCTATAGCTAATGAGCATGGTTTTAAGATATCTTCTCAACTCATTAATATCATCAGTATGAAAGGCATAAGTAGTTTGAGGTACCTTTAACTCAGCAGCTTCAGAACTGCTTTCAACACTTGCCATATCAGCATTTGCCATCAAGGCATAATTCTCCTCACTTTCAGAATCTGAGGTGTCTGTCCAACTTTTGTTCTTTGTGACAAGAGCCTTGCCTTTGTCACTATTCACTTTCTTGCAATCAGGAGATATGTGGTCTTTCTCACCACAGTTGTAGCATTTGACATTTATATAATCTCCTCTGTCAGACTTTCCTCCTTTGCCCTCAGATTTTTTGAAATTCTTCTTATCAGAACTTGCACCTTTCCCGGAAAACTTCTTTCCCTTCCTGAACTTCCTGTATGCAATCTTTGTGATTCCTTTCACCATAAGGGCACACAGCTTCATCATCTCTTCATCAGCATCCGTCTTAGGCAAGCTTTCAGATTCTGAGTCATCATCACTATCAGAACTTGATGACTCAGTATCAGACTTTGTGAAGAGCGCTTTACCCTTGTCTTTCCTTGAGGTGGCTGCCTTGGGGGATTCTTCTTCAGCCTTAAGAGCAACTGTCCTTGACTTTCCTCCTTTCCTCTTGCTTCTTTGTTCCATTTCAAGTTTATGAGTCTTGAGCATCCCATAAATTTCATCAACAGTTGTTTCATCAAGATTATAGTTGTCTCTTATTGTTGTTGCCTTCAAATCCCAGCTTTTAGGAAGAGCCAACAGGAATTTAAGGTTTGAATCTTCAAGATCATACTCCTTATCAACCAGTGAAAAATCATTCAAGAGTTTGACAAATCTGTCATATAAATCAGTCAATGACTCATTAGCCTTGGAGTCAAAGTGTTCATACTCTTGAGTGAGTATTGTCTTCCTGTTCTTCTTAATCATATCAGTTCCCTGACATCTTGTTTCCAAGGCATCCCATATCTCCTTTGCAGTCTTGCAGTTTATTACCATGTTTGACATTACATTATCAATGGCACTATGCAGTAAGTGTCGTACCTTAGCATCCTTAGCAATTGATGCGATATCTTCAGCAGTGTAGTCACTCTTCTCCTTTGGTACTGACTTTGCTGCTTCACCTGCAACTGCAACAACGAGCTTGGTTGGTTTGTGAGGCCCTTCCTTGATTCTATCAAGATATTCTGGGTCTGTAGCTTCCAGAAACATAGTCATCCTCACCTTTCATATGGGATATTCAGATGGTCTCAATATGGGAACTCTAATAGCCTCATATCGGCTATGAATTTGTGTCTTTGGAGGTTCTTCAGTTTTGGTGGGCTTAGTTGGAGTTCTTACTTCAGACATGATTGTTTTTGGATCTTAAACTGTTTGTGTGTTAACAGTTAGGCTCTGATACCACTTGTTAGGTCACACACACTGTAGAGGGGGGGGGGGTGAATACAGTGTATAGCACAATAAAATCGAACTCTAATAACTCAAGTAACAGAAAACAAACTTTATTCAAAACAATAAACTCTATTACAGTATGGAACTGTCCTCTCTCAGTGATGAACAAATATCACGAGAGCTGCTAGGGTTACAATGAATAGTCTTCTCGATAATGATAACACTTATAGTGTAAACCCTATGTCTGTGTTTATATACTACACAGTTACAAGATAATCGCTAATTGATATGGAATATAATTCTGTTTCCTAAAATATATCAATCATATATCTTTTTTTCCAAGTATTCTATTCTTCATAGAATTCCTTCTTCATGCATATCTCTTCTTACATTTGTCTAGATCTTCTCTTCCTTTAATCAGCTGCCTTCCTTATCTGAATATTTCCTTTAAGTCCTGATATTATCTTCTGATAAATATCTCCTGAACCTTAAGTACTGATAACTTAAGTTCTGACTTCAGTATAAATGTTGATTTCAGTTAAGTACTGATTTGTCCTGTTTAAATAAGATCTGAAAACTAAACATAAATCATATTAGACATGACATTATCAAATATATCTAACAACAACCATTTCTTGGCAGACCTGTATCAAAGATTTTCTGCCCGTTTCTCTTTAAAGGACCTTGGGACTCTCAATTACTTTCTAGGGGTAGAAGTATTCATCTGCCACATGGCTGTTTTCTATCTCAACAACAATACATTTGAGATCTTCTACAACGATTCCAACTTGATGGGGCCAAAGAGGTTGTCACTCCTATGTCCACAACTTCATCCTTGAAATTGTCCGATGGTAGTGCCAGTGATAATCCTACATTGTTCCGTCAGTTGGTTGGTGATCTTCAATACTTGTCAATCATAAGACCAAATGTTGCCTTTGCTGTCAATAAGCTATCTCAGTTCATGCACGAACCCTCCCAGTTACATTGGCAAGCTTTAAAAAGGATCGTCCATTATCTTAAAGGAACTATATTTCATGATCTGCTACTTAACCACAATATTTCTTTAACTTTAATTGATTTCAGTGATGCCGATTGGGGTGGTAATCAAGATGATTTAACTTTAACTACTGTCTACGTGATTTACTTGGACGCCAATATCATTTCATGGAAATCCTCAAAGCAACGCACAGTTGCACGCTCCTCTACTGAGGCTAAATATCGCGCTCTAGCTCATGCCTTCTCTAAACTTCAGTGGATTCAGAACTTACTTCATGAACTTGGTGTTTCATTTAAACAACCTCCTTCTATCCACTGTGACAACATTGGAGCCACTTACCTAAGTGCTAATCCTGTTTTTCATTCCCGCATGAAACATCTGGCATTGGATTATCATTTTGTTCGGCAACAAGTTCAGGCTGGCAAGTTCAAGGTGTGTTACATATCAACAAAAGATCAGCTTACGGATACTATGACCAAACCTCTCCCTGCACAACGGTTTTTGTTTCTGCGGCACAAGATTGGAGTGTTTGATGGATCCTCCATCTTGCGGGGGCGTAACAGCTAGCAAACATAATCCCTGGAGATCAGCCTAACTACTACAATCATGGATTGTAATTATAGTAAAGATTGTACACATCATATACATTCATTGTATTATATTCTGCCTAACATAAGATCCACAGTCAGTGGAATGCTTTAAGGAACAGACCCTTGACTCCATGTATATAAATACATACACAAACATCAATAGGAAGATACAAGGGTTGATCCTAATAGAAGCGACGAGCAATCACGGCTGAGACTTGGCTTTAGCCTAGAGGCTAGCAAAAAGTTTCCCTTCTTCCTTGGCTTGTGATGTGGAATAATTGGTATGCAGATGAATTAATTATCGAAAAAATTCCGCTAGAGCAGCGCCTGTGTAAGAAGGGAGATATTGTAATGTAACAAGAGAATCCGCCCAACCTTTTGCTTCTAAAGACTGCCCCCTCTCGACTGGGGCCGAGCCCCGAGTCAAAAGGTTAGACGAAGGAAAGCGATACTCTGAATGAATCAAAACAATTCTCTTTTCTTAAAATAACCTATATTCTCCGTACTTAATCAACATTTGATAAATTATCCCACCCCGAGCAATCTTAATTATTAGGCGGGATTCGGTCCGTTAGCTGATATTTATTTAGTCATTCAATTAGTGACGGACTCGAAGTCGTATCCTTTTATGCGGTTTGATGTAGATTTAGTAAAAATGAAAAAAAAAGCGTTAAATTAGTGACAATAACGAACATAAGAATTAATATAACAATTTACATAAATTCGTTAATTTTTCAAAGAAGAAAGCATAACTGCAATTACTTTTTAAAAGGAAAAATAAAATCGCAAAGCTTTACTCTTAAATGCATAATTATCAAAAAAGACTCGAAAATGATAATTTGGAATGGGCAAGAGCGTTTTGGAGATGCTTTGCGAACATAATGAAGCCGGTGAAGCATAAAAAAAATCACCCAATAAATTGGTGGGTCGGAATAAAATTGATAACACCCCCTTGTGTTCTGTTACATTTTGCAGTCCAGGGCAGCAACATGTGGTCAATTAGGGTTTTATTGCTTCTCGCTCTTCCCCTCCTTTTCTCCTAGGTACCCCCCCCCCCTTTTGTTTTCCTTAGCATTACTGCTTTTTTATTTGGTTTTTCTTTTACTGTTTTCATTCACTTGTACATTACTTTCCGATTAAACAGTGTAGTTTCTATGCTAGAATGTTCAATCCTTAACTCAATATGGCTATGATTTTATTTTTTAAGGATACTATTTTTGGAAAATGTTATTAGTTATAATGTTTCAACATCTTCTGCCTGGCGTTGTAGTTGCTACATGTCAATAAGAGGTAGAATCCGCTGAAGATGGAGGACAACTTGGGATTGTAGATGATTATGGCGGTGGAAGTTTCATTTCAGCTCCGGCTGTTGAAACAGTTTGCGTGTTTCCCAAAAATCCTTCTAAATGTCCCTAGTACCTTTTACTGGACTTTCATTTTGCATTTCCCCCTTTTTTCATGAAATTAAACTTGTGTATTGTCCTATCCTATGACTTATCAGACACGTATTGATATCATTTTTTTTTATCTTTTGCAGCTATTGTTGCAGGGGAACCAACTGATCTCTTAATTGGACTGAAACATGAGGGTAATTCTTCTTCTTCTTGGGTATTCAATTTTATTTATTTATTTTTGCTAAATTATATTATATCTTTTTACTGTCCTTGCACTCTAATTGTTTGCCTTTCTATTTCTTTGTATTACTCTGTATCTCTGTCACAATTGATATATTGTTTCCCTTCTCAGTTGATCTCTAATCTTCATCTTATTATGTTCTATTGGTTTTTCTCTATTGTGCTTTCTTCTGGTTATCTGTTTATTTAGAGTGTTTCAGTGTCCACAACATGTTATTTCTCTTGACTATTGGATACTTGAAACAGGGGATGCAGATTTAAATGTTATCACCGTTCAAGCTAGTGTTCATCTTCCTTATGATCATAATCTGCGGGTTCAGACTCTTTCTTCACAGGTACTTTAAGAATCACCTGATGCATGCATAATCTGCTTAAAGCCTAGGAATCATTTTTTAAAGCTTTTCTCTACAAATAAGCTGTAGGATAGATAAGTTCTCAACTTTTACTTTACACTCATATGCTCAAATATTACATACATTATTTGATATTTTAATAATCCGAGCTTAAGTAAGGGGATAATCATTTGGACCACATCTCACATATGATGGGGATGCTTGGTATTCCCTTAAGAAATAAAAGTTCCTATGAAGGCACGATCCCTCTTATAAGAGGAGGGTCTCTAAACCTTCTATAAATGCAGACACTGGTGTTTTAGACAAAATTGCCCTTGAAAAGTTATTTGAAGGACTGGTGGATATGTTATAACTTTCTCATGATTCCTACACATGTTAATGCTAATATATGTTACCTCTTTTCTACATGATAGGCTTTCAACAACGCCTCAGTTCCAACTTCTGCCCAGGCAACATTCCCATACACTTTTGCAGTCAGCAAATTTTTGCAGGTGCGTTTATTTTCATGCCTTGCATGAAATTCTTTTGAAGCAAGCATCTACTATCTTTTTCCTGCCTTGTGTATGACTCTCCAAAATGTTTTTTTAGTGTAAGCTTTTTTCGAGTTCTTGATCTTTGCAGGCTGGAACATTTGATCTTGTTGGAATCATTGTTTATGAGATAGACTCGACAGCATACCAAAGTACATTTTACAATGGTACTATTGGAGTTACCGAGGCTGGAGGTCCTCCAAGTGTTGAATCTGTATTTCTGTTCTCTCTTGGGGTAGCCTTGCTTGTCCTTCTTGGGTTTTGGATTCATACTCAGATCTCTCATTTCTCAAAGGAAATTTAATACGGACTTTACTTGTATCCTTAATCTTCTTCAAGTTAACCTTTATGTGCTGTTTACTGTGTGGCTGCCTTTCCGAATTAATTTTCGTATTGTGAACTACTTTGGATATGATTTCCAATATTTAATTTGTGAAAGCTATCATGTTCTTACTTCACCCCCCCCCCCCAAAATAAAATGGTTGAATTCCCTTCTGCGATAATTGGTTGACTTTTATGTACATTAAACTAATTTTCTGTATTTGCCCTTATATAGTGAGAACTGGGAATATGTTGGTGGTTTGTTTTGTTGAATAGTTGATCTATGTGAAAGTGCGGGGAGGGGATAATTGAAGTGTAGACTTCTTGTACCTCTAGGGGCACCTTTGCCAATTGCCACGACTCGGCCCTCCTTTTTTTAAAATAGTTTTGTATGCTTGATGTATAATGTCTAAAACTGATCGATAACTATTATACCCTCTTCTGCTTTTGATAGTAGTAGTATTTTCAATTACTGTATGTTAAAAACACATCGGAATCTGTAATTAGTCTGAAAGAGTCAAATAGAGCGAAATAGGTTTCTAGATCTAAATAAGTTATTATTATTCAATACACAATTGTAGTAAATATAAAACAAAAATATGGATTGGATAGGCTAGAACTAAGTCTAACTAATAAAAGATAAAAGCTTAGCTCTATGTAGACCTGGCAATTCGTTCGTGTCGTGTATTTTCGTGTTTCGTGTACTTGAATGTCAAACACAAAACCGACATGTTTAGCGTTTGTGTACATTCGTGTTCGTGTACTTTCGTTTTGTGTCGTTTCGTGTCGCGTATGTCGTGTTAATTGAATATTAATATATATTAAATTTAATATTAATATAAATTAAAATATAAGAGTTTTCGTGTCGTGTCGTGTACTCGAAGGTTAAACACAAAACCGATACTAAATCTCGACCGTGTACTTTCGTGTTCGTGTACTTTCATGTCGTGTACTAAAAATACAAATACAGACACTAAAATTTCGTGTCGTGTAAGTCGTGTCGGGTCTATCTCTTGGGGATACTGGTTATTAACTCTAGTTCGGGACTAGAATATTAACACAGCACAACTAATACTAACCACATGGTCCACAGCCCGAGGTGAAATTTTGCAAGTATCAAGGAGTATTAACCAAGAATGCCTTCTTTTGTTATTGTTCGTTAAGAATGCTTAAGTCCTATTTGAATACTAGTAGTTCTTATAAGTAGCGAATTGAAAAGTTTATACATTTTTCAACAATAATCACAATATTGACCATAAGGATTTAGCTTTTAAATTTACCAAGCTGATTCTTTAGTCATTTCATGTTTTGATTTAAACTTTCCTATCATCTATAGTTATCTTGCATCTTAATTTTATATATTGAGGGTTGTATTGTGTGTCTTGATCAACGAACCGGTAAACATATTTGTAATTTACTCATCCGGCATGAAATAAAGACATAAATATAAGTTAAATTAATTATTCAAGTAAAAATGCACACAAACTTGTAGAGTGTAGTTTCAATTTAGATGATGATTTGCAGCCCCTTTATAATACATTGTTATCTTCTACTAATAAATATAAAATCCAAAATATTTAAGTTAAAAAGGAAGAAAATTGATAGGGGTACCAAAAATTTGTCCCAAAATCATCCCAAATGATACATGGTAAGATTTAATTGGTAATAACTTTTATATATGATGGGTCCATCATGCATGCATATTCACCCACAAATTATAATCCGCCATGTGTCATTTGGAACCAATTTTGGGACAAATATTTGGGACCTCTAGTATTACTAAAAAGAAATGTAAATGGTAAAAAATTTATAACAATTATATTAATAATGAATTTAAAGTCTTTCTTGAAAAAATTAATAACAATGTAAAGTCAGATAAAGTATAACTTCATGTGTACGGTGTACCTCAAAGCAGAGGGGTAGGTGAAGAAGATAAGGGCAGATGAGAAGATGAGAGCAGACAAACTATTTCGTCCTCTTTCTATATACTTTACCGTTGTCAGCTTCTCTTCCGTCTATTCTAGTAAATGCAGTAGTGTTAACTCTACCTGGTACTGCTAATAATCATGGAGAAGAGAGGGCTCTTCTCTTTTCTCTTTCGATGCAAAAATAAGACGTGAAGTCGTTGCGAATTAGCAATGGGAGAGGGGGGAAGTTGAACCTGTGACTTTTCTTGCTTGATGTTTATTTCCTTAATCTTTTGGTTCATAGAAAAATCTTTTCGTAATTTTGCGGGGTACGTAGAAAACCATGAGGGTGCAAAAGGTGGAAGTTGGCACTGAAACTACTGATGCTTCATTGGATGAATGGCTCGAGGTTTGTACCAGATGCATTATTAAATTTGGTTCCTGGTTTTATGTTTTTAGTTCAATGACAATTAGTTTCTTAGTATTCACATCACTGCAAGTGGAAATTCTGAGTGGACAACCTTTTTCAGCCGCCAAAACCAATGAACTTTATTAACAAACAGACATCTTATTAGTTGGCATTGTTTTTTTTGCTCAGGGAACTGCATATACACAGTCTAACAAGTCAAAGAAGAAGAAGTAGATCAGTTTTGAGGCCAAACTTTTTAGGCCGAAGGAATCACTACAATTGAGCTCAAGATTCTTGCAACGCAAGTTAACCACATATAGAAGAGTTAAGGAAGCTAGGAAGGTGAAAGTGATGAATGGGAGATAGAGACTTGAAAAGACCTGCCTTGCTGTGGTAGCATGACATAGAATCTTTCACGTTCCATTAATTTGGACCTTGTAAAAGTTTGGGCTTTTCTTTGAACGCAGAGCTAGGTATATTTTTTTAGATAAGATACAGTTTTGTAGAAACTTGTTTAAGCCAAGTGTGCCTATTTTTAGTCTTAGTTGGATCAAGGGGCTTTGGCTCTTCGTTAATGCATGGCAATTACCAAATGAATATATATACATAATAAGTGATTACGATGGATCCAACAAGAGTGTGCTTTTATAACGGGGGTTTGAGTTGGGTTGCTGATTGCAGTGGACGTATGATAAATGATTTTGTTTGTTGAGGCGGGGAGAAGTAGATACACTGACAGAGTCCAACTGAAGTATTCTGTGGAAAGTAATCTTATTGGACTGGTGGTGTTACAACTTACCAAATGTTTGTAAACCCAAAACTAGCTTTCATGTTGGAAAATCAGCGGCGAAAGCTCAACTCGAGAGAAAATGCTGCAAAGGAACAACGGTTAGGGATGCTTTACAAAAGTAAAAACAGGGATTGTTCATTTCATATGATGAACTTGTACCAAATATGAAACCAATACCGAAAGTGTTGACAAATAGAGAAAAGTGGTTTAGGTGGAGAGGCTAGGAAAGGAAAGATAATAAACAGCCTCACCAATTCATTCACCAAACAAGGTTTGCTTCATTATGACTTGGACGCTATCATTAATTGAACATCTCACGGTAACTAATCAGCAATCACACATAGATGAGGGCTGGAGTTATATTGTCCACAATTCTTTGAAAAAGTTTATAGAAAAACATCACATGCTAATAAATGCAATCATGCTGTCCACTTAGTTTGAAAATAATGACCATTGCCCAAAATATTTATACAAGTTGATTGTTACTAGTACACAAACCTACTCCTGTGTAATGTTGTTTCCATAGAGTGAAAGGGTAATTGATTAAGCTTTTGCTATAAATTTTAAGTATGATTTCGTTGCTGTTCAACTCAATTTGGACTAACTCTGTTGACTGTGAATTATAAGAAATACTACTTGAGAGAGTATTTATTTATTTATTTTTATGTGCACTCCACAAATTTATTATAGTTTTGAGATTTCTCTGCAAACATTAACTGTTTTTTTGTGCACAGGTAATAGACTCGCAACAGAAATCAACCTTTCATAATCATGTGTTTGTTTCTAATCATACAATAAAAACCTCCTGGGACAAAGATGTTTAACTATAAGCTCTGCTTAGTCAACTGTGTCTTTGTGAAAGGGACTTTTTTGACACATATTCTGATTATCTCCGACATTATAATCGTAAGTATGGACATTGAGTTGCAAAATACAATGTCAATAAATATACTATAAATTGCAATTTTTTTATATAAAATTTATATGCACATTAGTAGCTACTGATCATATTCGTCAGGGTGAATGCAGGACGAGTTAACAGAAAGCGCTTGGTTCCTTGAAAAATCCTCCGGAACAACTCTGCTGGTAGGAATTAAGAACATGAGAATATGCGTTCATCTCTTTCTCCCCAGACCACGAGTGAGATATCTAGAGTAGGATAGCTGGAAAGGTTTGGTTTACATATTTACAAACTTACTTACAAGACACGCATGCAACACTGAGTCACTGAGTGACCACAAATATGTAAAAGCAATAAAACTTTAACCCCTTATTGCAATGTAGTTAAGCTATTAAATGAGAGGAGGTAAGTAGGTTTACAACCATAGAGTCACATGAATACAGAGTGTACACTGTATACAGTTGAAGGGTCATTAAGTTACTGATAATGGCTGAATTTAATGAACAATTTGCTGGCGAAACCTACAAGCTTAGATCTAGCACAATGGTCCCCTAACCCTTAAGCGGGGCTTGACAATTTTGTGTCGGTCTTAATTTTAGGCCACACTTATCATTATATATAGCAATGCTCCTTGTTAGTCTAATACACAGTCGCTTATTTGAAGCGTATAGCTTCTCATCAAGGCTACATTTTGTGTAATCTTGAATCATTAGAAGTGTTGCTCTAGGGCATAAGGAGTGACTCCCAATGCGGATTCTTTCCGTTTCCCGATGTGTACTAACTGGTTTGTTGGTTTCATTATTGGTCTCTTTGAGCTTCTGCCATGGGGATGACAAAACAGTTGAGGTTGTTGGGCTAGGAGAATGTGCAGATTGTCAGGAAAGCAACATTAAGACTAGCCAAGCCTTTTCTGGTATATACATCTATTTTTTTCCTTTTTATGTTCTTACAGTACATTATGTTTTTTGTTATGAATTTATTTTACACGAAAATGATTCTTGTGGCTTTACGTATCGACAAGTTTTATAGCTTGACAAGGAGTTTAGATGATCAATATACTGATAATTTTTGCATGCAGGGCTTGGGGTGACAGTCGACTGCAAAACAGACGAGGGACATTTCCAAACAAGAGGAGTTGGACAGCTAGACAAAGAAGGAAAATTTACGGTTAATCTTCCAAAAGAAATATTAGAAGATGGAAAACTCAAGGAAGAATGCTATGCACAACTTCACAGTGCATCATTAGCTCCTTGTCCTGCTCATAATGGCATTGAGTCATCAAAGATCATCTTTGAGTCCAAAACAGATGGAAAACATACCTTTAGCACTACTGGGAAACTAAAATTCTCAACACCTGTCTGCACTTCAGCCTTTTTGTGGCCTCACTTCAAGTATCCTCCTTTGCCACCTTTGACTCCACATCCATGGAGAAAGTACCTCCCCCCACTGACTCCTCACCCATGGAAGAAGTACCTTCCACCACTTACTCCTCACCCATGGAAGAAGTACTTTAAACACCCCTGGAAGAAGTCACCAGTTTATACACCTCCAGTGTACTCATCTCCTCCAACTCCAGTATATACACATCCCCCAACTCCAGTTTATACACATCCTCCCACACCAGTTCATACTAAGCCGCCAACTCCAGTTTATTCTAAGCCACCAACTCCAGTTTATACACATCCTCCCACACCAGTTTATACTAAGCCGCCAACTCCAGTTTATACTAAGCCCCCAACTCCAGTTTATACACATCCTCCCACACCAGTTTATACTAAACCGCCCACGCCAGTTTATTCTAAGCCGCCAACTCCAGTTTATACACATCCGCCAACGCCAGTTTATACACATCCCCCAACTCCAGTGTATACCCATCCACCAAAGCCAGTTTATACACACCCCCCTACTCCAGTGTATAAACATCCACCAAAGCCAGTTTATACGCATCCACCAAAGCGAGTGTATTCACATCCCCCAACTCCGGTCTATACACATCCACCAAAGCCTATTTATACACATCCCCCAACTCCAGTATACACACATCCGCCCAAGCCCGTCTATACACATCCACCTACGCCAATCTATTCCAAGCCACCTACACCAGTTTATACTAAGCCGCCAACGCCAGTCTATACACATCCTCCAACGCCAGTTTATACCAAGCCACCAACACCAGTTTACACACATCCACCCACGCCAGTTTATACTAAGCCACCAACACCAGTTTATACGCATCCACCAACGCCAGTCTATACGCACCCGCCTATCTTTAAGAAGCCTTGCCCACCCATTGTTCCTCTGCCTAAACTTCCTCCAAAATACTTCCACCACCCAAAAATACCTAAGATTCCTAAAAAATTCTTCCACCACCCGAAACTACCCAAGATTCCTAAAAAATTCTTTCACCACCCTAAATACTACTTCCCACCGCTACCACCTCACCATCCTTGATGCTTCCATGATATTTTTATTCTTAAGTGAACTTTACTCAAGATGTTTCATATGTTAATGGCTTTCCGATAAAATTCCTTGTTGCAGCATTAATAAAAACCTTTGTGGAGATAGATATATAGTTGAATATCTGCAGATTAGTGCCGAGTGATTGTGGTACTTGATTAAACGAAGTTAATATATGTGTGATGTATTTACATGTTTATTGGTCATTTCAAGATTGCATTTGTAAGCTTTTGCTTCTACTTGTAAAGTTAAAATGTGGTGCACTTGTCTTTGTTAGAAACTTTTATTGATGAATGCATACATTTGTTTCCATTTTTAGTTTGTAACCAAATATCTTATGTATGGTTAGGGAAACATGGAATGCGATGGAATGAGTGAAATAATGGGGAATATTAGAGTTTGGAGGGAAGATTTGAAAAAAAAATTAGCCAGTGCAAATTTGTTACGATAGAAATTGTCAAGAGATATGATATGGGGAGGAATGGAGCATTCTTTCTCAAAGAAATCTTGTTTAGGTTGTAAAGGGTGGAATGGAAGAAAGAATAAAAAAAATATGAACGACCACACATTATATAATTCAAATTTCATCCTAATCCCTTCCATTTTCATTCATCCCAACCATGCACAACAATAGTCTGCACTGCTGTATTAAGCATCTGAGATGAAGAAAGATTGGAAGTGTAGTTGAAGGTTAATCTTGTGTGTGATAAGTCTGATTTGCTATGAATTCTATTCCAAAGCCGTTTAAGAAGAGTTGTTAGAGCAATGAAATCAAAAACTAAGGTGGTTAATTATCTAGCTGGAAAAAAAACCAAACCTAAGGTGTTACGGATGAGTGGATGACCGGTGCCCAGTGGGAGGACATACTGTGATAATAAACCTCTGCAACAATGCTGATGCAAGGGGAATTAATTTTTGGACAGAAGAAACTATCTACAAGTCTGCTGACAAATTAATCAACAAATTCTGTAGTTAACCCAGATATAGCAAATTGGCCAATATTTACTTAATATATGATATGGTTGCGACAAATTTAATTAATAGTGTTCAAGTAAAATGACAACAACAGTATTAATTGCTTGTGTTTCCAGGTGGTGTCCTCTTTTACTATACAGTTATGTAGCAGGATTGTGAAGAAACTCTGCCATGCCAATCAAACAGAAATTGCAATATGCTGGAAATAATTGTCAGCAGAGAGATACTGGCTTTGATACTTAGCAAAAAGAAAAGAAAGAGAAAGAGTTACTGCGTTTTGATGTGATTTTGCTTAAATCAAGTACAAATACAAAGAACATAAAGCACAAAAACTGGTCTTGTGCAAGGACACAATTGTGAAGTTCAATACCTAATTCCATTTAGCTCAATAGAGCCTTTGGCAATGAAAAGGTAAGTTGATGATGAATGAGTATGAAGCGATTTCACCTACTATAGCGTGCATATTATTACATTCATTTTCCTTTAGCAAAAAACCTCATAAAATTTTCAGTACACCTATCAGATAAAACGGTGGTCATTATTACGTTATTACCTCCTGCTGTGCAGTCAGAAATGACAACCTTATATAACTATTTCAACATCTGTGAAATACTTGTCACATGCTTATATATATATATATATATGTGGTCTCGCCCAATCTCATATTTGCATCATACACCAGAACTTGCTTCTGAATCTATGTATAGCACCATAAAGCTCTCAGCTACCCCCTCCATTTCTTTTCTAAACGTATCAAGGTCTCAATGCTTCACAGAACTCGAATTATCTTTTTCTGGCTGTCATTGTTGTTTACAGTGATTTGCTGTCACAACAAAGATGAAAAGCTTCAAGTAGTAGGATTCATAGAACATCGAGATTTCGCAGGAAGTAAAGTCAAAGTTAGCCAGACCTTCTCAGGTAAAATACTTCTGAGTCGAACATAAGTTATTTTTTAAATTTGGTGAAACAATACATAAAACTTATGCTATAGCTATTCCTAATGTCATGCATGCACTATGCAGGATTACATGTTACGATTGGTTGCAGATCTACAGATGGAAAGATTAGAACAATGGGATCTAGTGAAATCGACGAAGAAGAAAAATTTAGAGTATTTCTACCCCAGGAGACTGTCAAAGATGGAGTAATCAATAAAGACTGCTATGCACAAGTCCACAGTGCTTCAGATTCATCGTGCCCTTTAAGCCACAGCCAAAATCCCTCAAACATAAATTTCCGATACAAGAGTAAACACAAAAATACCATAAGCCACTCCCAGGTACTCAACTTCTCCCCCATTACTTGCACTTCTAAATTCTTGTGGCCATTCCACAAACCTAAATGGCTACCTATCCTACCACCACAAATTGAATATCGTCCTCCCCGACCCACGATCTTAACACCAAAATCTACATTGTCACCATCTTTTTCACCTTCTAGTCAACCCATTTCAACCTTTTCTCCACCATTACCACAGCCAGAAGATGTGCCACCAGCATTTAGTCCTGCATATGACGCTCCTCTTCCTGATAGTGATACCCCAGTTCCAGTATCCACGCACCTATCACCATTTCCATCACCAAAACATCTCCCACATAAAAATTACCCACCAGCATTTAGTTCTCCCCCGATTCCAAAATCAAAACAGCCATCATCACCAAAACTTAAAGACCTTTCTTCAGCTCCTGCTCCAAGTTATTACACTCCAGCAACCCCACTACCAGATGAGTCACTGCCACCAGGATCATCACCTCCCCACAATTTAGGCTTTTCTCCAGCTCCAACTCCAAATTTTGACACACCAGCATCCACACCACCCGAAGAAGCATTGCCATCACGCCTATCACCACCTCCTTTGGCTAACAACAATATTCCATTTCCACCCCATGTTCCAAGTTTTAGAATACCACAACCCCCACCAATTCCAACAGTCAACAGGCCATCTCCCCCTGCTTTATGAAGCTTCAAGTTTATATTTGAAATAGCCTCTTTCTCCTCCCAGACAAATTATTCGAAATAATGATTCTGCCTGCAGTGCAATCTCTTTAACCAACAAATTGTGAGCTTCTGCTACATTGTGGTGGTACATGCATCTACCACGAAATAAAGTTGAGAAACTTAATTATGTTTTCTAGGAACAAACATACGCGAGCTTTGGCTACTTATGTTACATTGTGATGTTGTAATAGTGTCTAGATATTTGAGGTAAGTACAGTACACTACATGAATGTACTGATGTGCTAAGTACTTGATATTTCTGTTGTTTTTTCAACGAGGCCTGCCTTTTCTAGCAAAATGCAATGTAATTAGATGGTGCTATGATGTTTAGTTTTTAACTATGTTATTGCCAGATTTTTAACTATGTTTAGTCATTAGATGAAATTTTAAGTAATACATGTTTCAGAAAAATAACTTAAGTTATTGGCATAATTTACTGTTATAAAATATGAAAAAGAGTACTCTATTCTATAAATATAATTTGACACACACACACACACAGCTCTTGTGCAGTAACATATACTTGTACAACATCTTTTAGCTATAATATTGGAAAGGGTAGGTTCAGACTGTGAATGAGCTAGTATGAAGCAGAATGACCTAACAGAGTTTGCATATTAAAACTTTCATCTCTTTTATAATGAAAAGCCTCATAAATTTTATCGTCCAGAGCGGTGCTCATTATTGCAACATTATGCCCTGTATACCAAAAGAAATGGCCCCATAGCTCTCCGACAATATAATTAGTTCAGTGTTTCAACATTTATGAAACACCGGTCAGATGTTTATATTTTTATGTTATATGGTCTCAACCATTGCATAAAATTGCCGCAAAGTTCTCTACTAGCAGTTAATTTTTTTTAAACACTTGATAGCCTCAATGACACTGTGTGGAAACTATCTTATTCGAGCTTTGTTTGCAGCGATTTACTGTCACAACAAGCACGAGATGCTTGAGGTAGTTGGATTCATAAAACAACCAGAATTCATAGAAAGTAAGCAGCCAGACCTCAGGAACCATACATTCATTTTAATATACCTTGCGTTGATTTGTTTTGAAATACGTGACACTTCAGTTAAAATGAATTACTTATAATAATCTCGTGCATGCATCATGCAGGTTTAATAGGTTGCAGGTCTAAAGATGGAAAGATTAAAACAATAGGGATCTAGTTTATTTAACAAACAAGGAAAGTTTCAAGTATTTCCTCCCCCATGAGACCGTAAGGAGACGGATTTATCAGAAAGGAGTTGTATGCAAGTCCACAATGCTTCAGATACATCATGCCCTATAGGAAATAAAGAAGAGCCCATTAACATAATCTTCCAATACAAAAGTAAAGAGACTAATACCATACATCACTCTGGCAAATTTATCTTTTCACCAATTAGTTGTACTTCTAAGTTTTTATGGACTTTCAACCACCCACAGTTTTGCACTGCAGTTATTTGCATATCCTTCCACACCACCACTAATCTTAACACCAAAAACTGCACCTGCACCAGATTTTTCGCCTTCCAACCATATTCAACACTTTCTCCTCCACTACCAGAAGATCTGCCTCCAGCTGTTACTGCTGCAAATAACAATCCTCCAGCTCCATTTAGGCACCCATTGCCGTTTCCATCACTTAAACATTATCCACCAGCAATATTTAGCACTCCTTCAATTCCAAAATCAAAACAGCCACTATTACCAAAACATATAGACTTTTCTCCAGCTCCAGCATCCCCGGTACAAGATAAGCCATCGTCATTACACCCGTAACCTAACGGAAACAAAGAGTTTTCATTAACGCCAGCTCAAGTGTCAATCCCTGATAACTCCTGCTGGCGGGGCCACTCCTTCGACGCCGTGCCGGGATTTTTCGCCGCTACGGGGTGTAGCTGTGATTGGGTTCCTACAAAACAACACCGGAAGGGGGTTGGGGTCTCGCGGCGCCTCCGGTGTGAGAGTAAGAACACACTTTTGGGGAAGATGAAAATAGATATGAATGCAGGGTGGCTGTGTGTATATGAGTGTGAGAGAGTGATTAACCCCAAAACCTCACCTTCTTGGGAATGTTCTGAGGATCCTCTGACACGTGTCCTGATTATTCCCATGATTGATGTGTGACAGTTGTCTCTATCATGTGCTTGGGTCAGTGTCTCACATGGGATTACTCAAGGTTGTTCTTGCGGGACTAGGTCAGTCATGACTGACAGTGTCCGGGCGTAGACTGATTTAGGATGCAGGACTAGTCCTTCCAGGAGATTCATGGAGTTAGGAGCCCGGGATCAGCCCTTCCAGGAGCTGTATGGAGTTAGGGGTTCAGGACTAGTACTTCCAGAAGCTATATGTACTATCATGTGCCCCCCACTCCCTTATGCAGATTTTCTGGATGGGGGAGTAAATTTGGGCTTGTTTGGAGTACATGAGGTTTTGATTGTTGTTTTTAGAAGAATTTGAGTTTTCCTTGCCCCCGGTCCGGATTGTGTTGAGTTCAGCCAATCAGGACTAAGGTTTGTTGTCCTTAGTAGAGTTTGAGCTTTTCTTGCCTCCCAGTCCGGATTGTGTTGAGTTCAGCCAATCAGCACTAAGGTTTTTTGTCCTTAGTAGAATTTGAGCTTTTCCTGCCCCCTAGTCCGGATTGTGTGGACTTCAGCGAATCAGGACTAAGGTTTGTTGTCCTTACTAGAGTTTGAGCTTTCTTGCCCCCCAGTCCGGATTGGGTTGAGTTCAGCTAATCAGGATTAAGGTTTGTTGTCTTTAGTAGAGTTTGAGCTTTTCTTGCCCCCCAGTCCGAATTGTGTTGAGTTCAGCGAATCAGGACTAAGGTTTGTTGTCCTTAGTAGAGTTTGAGCTTTCTTGCCCCCCAGTCTGGATTGGGTTGAGTTCAGTCAATCAGGACTAAGGTTTGTTGTCCTTAGTAGAGTTTGAGCTTTTCTTGCCCCTAGTCCGGATTGTGTTGAGATCAGCAAATCAGGACTAAGGTTTGTTGTCCTTAGTAAAGTTTGAGCTTTTCTTGCCCCCCAGTCCGGATTGCCTTGAGTTGAGTCGTCCGGGCCTGGAAGTTGAAACGGTTTTGGGAATTCCCCCCCCCAATGATTTGAATTGTAACAGTTGTCTTTTTTCAAAAGACGTGTTGTAATTAATGACTATTCATTAATCACTGTTTATGATGGATGGTCAGGATGGTGCCACGTGGAGTGGCTTTTTGACTTTCACGATGCCTATAAAAGGCGACCTTGCACTCTTTCTTTTCTTTTTTACCTTCTCTAAATTTCTCTCTTTGCTCTTCTCCTTATTTTCTTATTTTTCTTCGTTGTTCTTTCCATCGCCGCCGTTTGTTACAAAAGAGTTCTTGGAGGTTCGTTGTTGTTGCTTGGTCGTCCCCAACCGCTCTCTAATTTTTATCTTCGTAAGTCCCTATTTTGCTCTTTGTTTCATTCTTCGAGTTTGGTGTTGTATTGAATTCTTTGTTTGTGCTATTGTGTTCGGTTTTGGTTGAATGTTGTTGTATATATGTGTATGTATATTTGTTTGGGTTGTGTTTTCGTGTTTAATTTCGGTTGATAGTGTTTCTGCAATTAGGGTTTTTTGTTCGGGTCTGGACTTGGTTGTTTGGTCTGGACCGATACGTTTGTATTTGGTTTTTGCTGCTTTTGTGTTATTGTGATATTTGGGTCCGGAGTAATAGGCTAGGTTTAGGGTTTTATAGTCCGGAGTAGCTATTCTGTTTTTGGATTTTATTTTGGGTTTTGAGTTTACGGTCTCCGGACTTTTTGTATTTAATTTTAAATAAAACTGAAAATAGGATAGTCCGGACCATGTAGCTTTGAAGATAAATAAACTGTAGGGATTTAGACTAACATTTATCACTTGTTTTAGGTTTATGGTCCGGAATAAAGCTCGCGCAAAGTCCTACATTACTTGCTATCCGGGGCCGTATGGTTCAGATTTAGAGTCTTCTAGTGATTCTGAGCGGATTGAGAAGGGGAAGAAAGCGTCCACCTCAGACTCCGAAGCTATAACCAAGCTTTCTGTAGCTAGTATTTCTTCTAGGAAGGTGCCTTGCACTCCGGAGGGCTTATGGGTTGACACCCCGGGTTACTTCATCACCAAGAGCAATGAGATAGAGAACAACTTCTATTATAGAAGTATTAGGTCCGGGTACGCTAGGCAGCCCAGTGCGGGTCCGGGCCGTTACAATAAAGAGGAATTCGACCGAAAGTTTGCGGATAGTATAGTGGCCAAGGAGCATTATGAGTTGAAGGATGAGTACGCCGCTTTGGACCACGCGGCGCATGACTCATCAGTCCGGGCTGCTTTTCAGTTGGACCACCGGATTGAGTGGAGGTGGCCGGAACCGGATGAGCGGATTTATCATAGGCCGGCTGATGGGTTTGTTCCGGTGTGGTTGGAGCATCTCCGGTCTGGGTAGAATCCGCACTGGCATTTGTTCCTCAAACATTTGTGTAAGTATGAGTATAAGATGTCTTCGATGCAAATAACTCCGAATGGTATCAAATGGATGACCTGGTTTATTGCTTCCTGCAACCAATTCAAAGTTCAGCCCACTTTCAAGTTATGGCATCATATCTTCCACCTGGTCCGGTCTAGCTAGATGCCTTTGTATGAGCTTCGGCTCCGGGCTCCGGAGTGTGGTTATGGTGGCTCTTATAGGTCCATAATTCAACAGTCCTCCTTGAAGCACTGGAACGGAGAGCTAATTATGTTGAGGGGTTTAGATTTGCATTATCTCCCATATATCGCTGCTGATGGGGTCCGGATTCGGTTCCGTAGGGATGTACTCCGGGGAGATGCTATCCAGATGATTTTTGCTTTTTGCGAATGTCTAGGTTTCCAGATGACCCGTGACACTTTCATGATTCACAAGACTATGCATAGGCTAGGCTGTAAGCTATTTGGTTATGTGTCCGGACTACTTATATGATTTATGTCCGGACTGCTTATCTGCTTTATTTTGTTGTGGCTCTTTGTAGTTTTTTGACTTGTGTTTTTTGCTTTGTTTTCTGGCAGGCTTACCACATTATAATCCAGATATATCTTCTTCTGCATACAGTGAAGCACTTAAGGGTTTGGGCAAAGCTTTCAAGCTGCCGAAGAAAGCTGTTGTTGGTGGGTCCGGATCCAACGCTTCTGCGGAGGAGGGATCCCAGAGCAATGCTGTGTCAAAGCCGGAAGTTGATGTGACTGAGAGGGCTCCGGAGCAGGTTGTTGAGCCAGAAGTTGATGATGAATTTGAGAATCTTGAGGATCTCGAGCCTCTCGGGAAAGTTCCTGATGTTGAATCCGGACGGAAGAAGAGGCTCCGGACTCTTGGTTCCAAACTTCCCCGGAGTCAAAATTTTGATGCTGGTACTGGGTCCAGGGTGGATAGGGGGAAAGGTGTTGTGGAAGAACAACCTAAGAGATCCAGTCCGGAGCTTGAGCTTAAAGTTGCGCGATTTATGGCTGAGATACCTTCTCCGGAGGAGTGGAAGGAGATGAACCGCTCCAGATTCGATGCTACGATGAAGGAGTGTATTCGTATCTGGGGCCATGTATTGAATTTTTTGTTGAGTTCTGTTTATCTTTTATTCTTGCCTTGAGTATTTTTCTGAGGTTTGTATCTTATTTTTTGTAGCTTGGTGGTTATATGGCCGGAACTGCTTCCCTTGCATATAATGATTTGAAGAATGCTCGGACCTCCATATCTGATAAGGACACTGAGATTGGTCAGCTCCGGGATTAGATTATTATCAAGGATACTTCCTTGGCTGGACTAAATAAGCATCTTAATGATGTCACAACCCGGGCTGAGAATGCTGAGAAGGAGGCTGCGGATCTGAAATCCGAACTGGCTGAGCTCCGGAGGCAGATGTCTGCTGTTAGGCCAGAAGCTGAAGTTATTGATGCCTTTAAGAATTCTGAGGAGTATGATAGGGCTCTCACCAATGCTGGTGCTCCGGAGATTGCTCGTTGTCGGGTGGTCGCGGAGAGGCATATTAAGACCAATCCGGGGGCCGATTGGGACAACTTCGTTCAAGAATTTATAAAGGCGAAGGAGGATATAGAGCTTGGGCTTGGGAGCCGGAGCCGTTCGATGGTCCTTGCCCCAGTTTTCTTCCTCTTAATGCTCCGGAGTCTTGACTTCTTCTTATTTGTAACTTTGATGTTGCCTTAAGAATTTTAATACTTTGCTATTTGTAATATTCATACTTTGCTTCGGGATTATTCTAGTCCAGTTACTTTTTTAATGTTTGCTTTTGTTGCTGCTATTTTGCTTTGCTATTATAGTTTGTTTTTGCCTTAGAAAAACTTTTTCTAAGTTATAGTTTTGCTCTAGTCCTGGACTTATATCTTGTCCGGACTAGCGGTTGTTTACTTAAAAAATAAGTCTAAGTAAAAATGGGTGCTCTAATCCTGACTGATGGCTTGTCCGGACTAGTGGTTAGCTTTTTTACTTAGAAAATTAATTCTAAGTAAAAATGCTTGCTCTAGTCCTGACTGATAGCTTGTCCAGACTAGTGGTTTGTTTTTTTACTTGGGAAATTAATTCTTAGTAAAAATGGTTGCTCTAGTCCTGACTAATAGCTTGTTCGAATTAGTAGTTAGCTTTTTTACTTAGGAAATTAATTCTAAGTAAAAATGGTTGCTCTAGTCCTGACTAATAGCTTGTCCGGACTAGTGGTTTGCTTTTTTACTTTGAAAATTAATTCGTAGTAAAAATGGTTGCTCTAGTCCTGACTAATAGCTTGTCCGGACTATTGGTTAGCTTTTTACTTTGAAAATTGATTCTAAGTAAAAATGGTTGCTCTAGTCCTGACTAATATCTTGTCCGGACTAGTGGTTTGCTTTTTTACTTAGGAAATTGATTCTAAGTAAAAATGGTTGCTCTAATCCTGACTAATATCTTGTCCGGACTAGTGGTTTGGTTTTTTACTTAGGAACTTGATTGTAAGTAAAAATGGTTGCTCTAGTCCTGACTAATAGCTTGTCCGGACTAGTGGTTAGCTTTTTACTTTGAAAATTGATTCTAAGTTAAAATGGTTGCTCTAGTCCTGACTAATATCTTTTCCGGACTATTGGTTTGCTTTTTTACTTAGGAAATTGATTCTAAGTAAAAATGGTTGCTCTAGTCCTGACTAATATCTTGTCCGGACTAGTGGTTTGCTTTTTTACTTAGAAAATTGATTTTAAGTAAAAATGGTTGCTCTAGTCCTAACTAATAGCTTGTCCGGATTAGTGGTTTGCTTTTTTACTTTGAAAAACCGATTCTAAGTAAAAATGGTTGCTCTAGTCCTGACTAATAGCTTGTCCGGACTAGTATTTTGCTTTTTTACTTTGAAAAATAATTCTTAGTAATAATGGTTGCTCTAGTCCTGACTAATAGATTGCCAGGACTAGTGGTTAGCTTCGATAAATGTAAAGAGAAAATGATTTTCATTAATCATTCATACAAAATATATAGGAAAAAACAAGTTAGTTGCTTTCCATATTGGCTACAGGATTTTGATTGCTTTGTTTGTTCTCCTACTGGTAGAATTTTCTTAGCCTTAGTCCATGCTAAGTATTTGGGACTTCTGAGCCATCCATGTTCAGGAGTTTGTAGGTTCCTGGCCTCAGGACCTCTTTGACCTTGTATGGTCCTTCCCATTTGGGCATTAGCTTTCCAGTGTTTGTGGGATCTGATGCTTCTGTGTCTCGAAGGACTAAGTCTCCAGCTTGGAAGTTTTTGACTCTGGACTTCTTACTGAAGTGCTCTCTTGTTTTCTCCTTGTATTTTTCCATTTTTTCTACAGCTTGGTCCCGGACCTCATTAATTAACTTCATGTTTGTTCTAAGTCCTTCTTCATTTGCCTCTTCTTCAAAATTTATTGCTCTGTGAGAATGAGATCCCACTTCAATAGGAAGCATTGCTTCTGTGCCATAAGCTAATTTGAATCGAGTTTCTCCGGTGCTTGTCCTGGGGTTTGTCCTGTAGGACCATAGTACGCTTGGTAGTTCTTCTGGCCATTTTCTTTTCCTCTCTTTGAGTCTTTTTTTGATACCTCGGAGCAGGATTCTGTTGGTGACTTCTACTTGGCCATTTTCTTGGGGATATGTTACCGATGACTTTTTGTGCTTGATCCCGCGCTCCTGAAGGTAGGACTCGAATTCTGATCCGATGAATTGGGGTCCATTGTCTGATACTAGGACTCATGGTATCCCGAACCTCATCAAAATGTTGTCGATAAACTTTATGCTGTCTTTCTGATTGATTGTTCTCATTGCTTTCGCTTCAACCCATTTGGTCATGTAATCAATTGAGACTAACAAGTACCTGAGATCTCCTTTGGCCCGGGGAAAGGGTCCCGGGATGTCGATACCCCAGACAGCAAAGGGGATGGGTGACATGACTGAGGAGGGTAGGAATGGGCTGATCCGGGACACATTGCTGAAGAGTTGGCATTCCTTGCACTTTTTCATGAACTCTATTGCATCCTGATGAATAGTTGGCCAGTAGTAGCCTTGTCTTATGATCTTATGAGCTAGGGCCTTTGCAGACATATGATCTCCGCATATCCCTTCATGTACTTCGGCCAAACAGTACTTTGCTTTTTCTGGGCCGACATATTTCAGGATAGGAGATGAGAAAGTCCTGCGGTAGAGTAGTCCATCTTCGAGGAAGAACTTGACTGTTTTTGCTTTTAACCTTTGGGCTTTTCCTTTGTCCTCAGGGAGCTCTCCTTTCTCCAAGTAGTTGATGAAGGGAGTCATCCAGTTCTGGTTGCTTTCGATCTCCAAGATTTCTCCGGTTTCAATAGATGGTTTGTGGAGTTCTTCGAAGTAAACTGAGCAGTCCAGATCTGATGAGTTCCGGCCTAATTTGGATAGAATATCCACTTCTTCATTTTCTTCTCGACATATCTGAAGGACTTTATGGTTTGGTATTGAGGCTAAGTAACTTTGAACCAGTGCTTGGTACTTCGCCAGAGTAGGGTCCTTTGCTATGTATTCTCCATTTGTTTGATTGACCACTATCTGGGAGTCGCTGTAGATTTTTAAGTCCTGGACCCTCAGAGTCCAGGAGAGCTTTAGTCCTGCAATCAACGCCTCATATTCTGCCTGATTGTTTATTGCGGGGAAGCCGAAAGATATAGCTGTTTGAATCGTGAATCCTTTAGGACTTTTGAGTATGAGTCCGGCTCCCGACCTTTCGCTTGTTGAAGAACCATCTACTTTTAAGGTCTAGGCTCCCGAACTTACATCTTTTTCTGGCTCCGGATCCATGTTCATTGGTTCAGGCTCTGCTTCTGGGAAGTTGCATTCGATTATAAAATCTGTAAGTGCTTGAGCTTTAATGGCAGTCCTGGGAATGAAGCTTAAATTGAACTGGCTCAACTCCACAACCCAATTGACAAGTCTTCCCGAGACATATGGCTTGTGAATTATCTTTCTTAGGGGCTGATTTGTCACCACTCCGATTTCTCTTCCTTGGAAGTAGTGCCTGAGTTTTCTTGAAGTTGTGACCTATGCAAAGGCAAACTTCTCCAATCTTGGGTATCTTATTTTTGCGTCTTTGAGTACTTGCCTTATATAGTAAACTGGTTGCTGTTTTCCATTCTCTTCCCTGATTAGGGCAGCTCCTACGACTTGTGCTCCTGCTGACAAGTATAAGTAGAGAGGCTCTCCTGGCCGAGCTTTAGTTAGGACTGGTGGCTGAGAGAGGTATGACTTGATTTCCTCAAATGCCTTTTGGCACTCTGGACTCCAGTTCACCTCTTTCTTGTTGCTTGCTCCTTTGAGTAAATCAAAGAATGGTAAGCACCTTTCTGCTAGCTTGGAGACAAATCTCCTGAGTGCTACTAGGGATCCTGCTAGATTCTGCACATCTCTTTGGGTCCTAGCAGCCCTCATCTCTTGGATTGATTTTATTTTCTCCGTATTGGCTTCTATGCCTCTGTTGCTGATCATGAATCCTAGGAACTTGCCTGCTCCTACGCCAAAGGTACATTTCTACGGGTTCAGTTTGAGTTGGTTCTTCCTTAGGTTGTCAAAGCACTCCTTCAGATCTTCCACATGTCCTGGTATAGTTGTTGAAATTGGAAATCATGTCATCGATATAGCACTCCAAGTTCCTCCCAATCTGGGACTTGAATATCTTGTTCATGGCTCTCTGGTACGTTGATCCTGCGCTTGTCAGTCCGAAGGGAAGCATCACATAAGCATAGACTGCTCTGTGAGTTATGAATGCTATCTTAGGTATGTCATTCGGGTTCATCTTGAACTGGTTGTATCCGGAGAAGGCGTCCATGAAACTTAGCATGATGTGTCCGGACGTGGCATCTATCAGTTGATCAATATTTGGGAGAGGGTACGGGTCCTTTGGGCATGCATCATTCAGATCAGTGTAGTCCACGAACATTCTCCATTTGCCGTTAGACTTTTTCACCATAACAACATTCGTTAGCCACTCCGGATATTTGATTTCTTTGATGATTTTTGCTTTGAGTAGCTTCTCTACTTCTTCGCCTATGGCTTTTTGCCTCTCCGGGGCAAAAATCCTTCTCTTCTATTTGACTGGTTTTCTGTTGGGGTTGACGTCCAAGTTGTGCATTGCGATGGACTCATGTAGTCCGGGCATGTCTCTTGGACTCCAGGCAAAAACATCTTTGTACTCCCGGAGCAGGGACACTATTTTTTCTTTGAAGAACTCCTCGAGTCCTGACCCAACTTTTACCTTTTTGTTAGGACTGTTTTCATCAACCCGGACTACTTTTATTTCGACTGCAGCTTCGATTTTTGCTTGTTCTTTGTTTGAAACTATTTGATGAATTCGGGCTTCAGAGTTCTTCTTTAGATAGGAGTTCACTTGATCAGATTCTTTGGTTGCTTGCATGGTAGGACTAGCTTGGTCTAGGACCTGATTTTCCTTGTCGACTACCATGACTTGGTTGCTTGCCGGTCCTTCCGGACTTGTTATATTTGCTTCTTGCTCCGGACTTGACTCAATGAGTTGTATTTCTTTTGTGGTTTCTTCTCTTTACCGGGGTCGGTGCTTCTTCATGTTTTGTTGCTTGTGAAGGACTGTTGCCTTCCTTTTGTTGTCCTGGTGGGTTTCTGCCATGACTAACCCCTGGGTGTAGCATGTCTCAGCAACTCCATAATCTCCTTTTATTTCCCCAACTCCCGTCGGGGTTGGGAACTTGATCTTGAGATGGGAGATTGAAGTTATCGCTCGCATCATTGTTAAAGCTGATCTGCCAATGATTCCATTGTATGACGAATGAGCATTGATTACATAAAACTTGATGATATGAATCACTTGGTTAGGAGCAGTTCCAAAAATGACTGGTAGATATAAAGCTCCTTGAATCAGGACTAAGTTGTGTCCGAACCCATAGAGTGGGTCCTCCCGGCACTCATTTGAGCGGACGTTCCCTAAGTGCATTCGATCCACTGTGTGCTTGAAGAGAATATTCACTGAGGAACCATTGTCTATGAGCATTCTTCTTACTTCATTATCAAAGATGTCCAAAGTGACAACAAAGCTACATTGTGATGAGGGTTGACTTCTTCATAGTCCTTACTGCTGAAGGATAACACTAGGTCTGGGAGTGATTGGATTGAGAGCACTTCTTCGTCGAAGTCCGGGCTCCAAGGTGGGGAGTGGGAGCCTTCTAGGACTACGTTGACTACATTCTTTCCTCTTTTTTGCGCTTCCCCTCTGTTGTTGCTGTCCCGGACTAAGTACTTGTTCATATTTCCTTTCTTCACTTGGTCCTCAATGAAGTACTTGAATGATAAGCAATTTTCAGTCTTGTGGCCATGGGTTTCATGATAATCATATTGTCTATTGTAGGGCCTGCTCTCTGGAGGAGTTTGCATTGGCTTTGGAGGATAATACAAAGGCTTGTCTTTACCTCCTTCAAGATTTCCTTCCGGGTCATGTTGAGAGGAGTCCAGTCCGGCTCCTACTTTGGCTCTCGGTGTTGCTTCGCGGGTCCTGGATCACTCTTTGACTCCTGTTTAAGACCAAGTCTCTGAAAAACCGGAGTAGCTTGTCTTTCTTGGCTTTGTTGGTTTTGCTTGAACTTCTTATCTTAATGGTAACCCCCTTTCGGTCGGTCATCAGTGTTTTTGCTCCTGGACCCCCCATTCCGGGTCATCCTCATTGCCTGAAGCACATCTATTTTCTTTATGAATCTGGCAGCCATGGAGTAAGCTGCTACCAGACTTTGCAGCTCCTTATTGATTAGCTCCACGATATATCTCTCATTGTGCTCTGGATCCAAGTTTCTCCTGAAAATGCTCAAAGCTTCCCTCTCATACAAGCTCGAGACTTTGTTGATTGCTTCCTGAAACTGGCGCATGTATGCAAAGAGGGACTCATTGTCATGCTGCCGGATTGTCTCCAGGTGACACATATGCATAGGGACATGGATGCTGCGGGAGGGGATTCTGCTGAACCATCTTTGGGCCCCTCCCTTAAGAATTGAAGCGAAGAACCTTGATTTCATCAAGTCATTGTAGTAATATATCTGCGCTATCTGCTCAAAGTAGTTCAGGTGCTCCTCCGGGTCTTCTAGACCATCAAAGGAATCAAAGTTATAATGCTTGAAGTCCCGCTGCCGGGGAATGGCCTCTAAGGAGTGGCTGAAATGAGTTAATATTTCTCCAATTTCTACTCCTGAGTCTCTGTCCATCTTTCTTTGCAATTCATAGATCATATCTTTGAGGTCCTTCTACTTTTCTTCTTCTTCATCATCAGAAATCAGCTCCAGAGTAGGGTCTCTCCGGGTTCTCTTGCTCCTAGACTTGGCCAGTAGCTTCTCTTCTTCTAGCTGCATTATCTTTTGGATCTTTAGCTCAAGCTTTGCTTATTCCTCTTTCCTGATTTGCTCCCGCACCTCTGCCAACTTTCTCTTCTTAGCAACTTCTGTTTTTTTTTATTACCTTGATCTTTTTTGCTTTTCTTTCCCTTAGCTCCAATTCGGTCAAAGACAGATCTCTTAGATTGTTGGGAGTCCCTGGACTCCTCCGGTTCCTCCTCAAGTTCGGCTTCTTCCTGAAGCCGGGTTTGCTCCTTCCTGTAGAGCCTGGTTGCTTCTGCCAGTTCATCACTTGTAAGGTTGTCCATGTGCTCTTTGGCCACCGGGACATTGGTGTATTTGTATTGGTTTAGCTCAATAAGGCTTCTGGCGTCCCTGGCGTTTACAATTCTCTCCACGACGGGAGTGTGTTGTAATGGTTGCTCCTGGAACACTTCGGCTCCTGCATTAATGGCCTGGGAGTGGTCTGGCTCTAGACCTGAGCGCTAGCAGATGGTCTCCCAGAAGTATGCTTTCCTGGCGTTGCCATTTCTCAACAATACCAACAACAACTAACAACAATATGCTACAGAAAGTACTAATCTAAGGTTGCTTTTTGAAAATTGCAAAAACTACCCAGAATAACAACAAACACCAAAAATAGCTTCCTGGGAGTAGTTTAAACAATCTTCTGGGACTATTCAACAATGTTGTAGAACAAGTATAGCGGGGTTGTAGAACACAAAGGCAATATGCAAACTAAAGCAAAATTCGGGTTCTAAAATGATCGAAACTAACAATAGCACACACAAACGTGGCTTAAATCAATAAAACGGGGCTCACACAAATGGGGCCTAAAATAATGAGCACACACAAACGTGGCTTAAATCGACAACATTCATGTTTATGAGAGAGTTTGGTTGCTTGGGTTCTTACAAGTTAAATTAATGGACTCTTTTAAGAGCTTGCTGATGAAGGTGAATCCAGGGGTACTGAGACCCAAGGATGGAGAGCCCCTCCTTCTAGCGTCAAATGATAACTCCTGGTGGCGGGACTGCTCCTTCGACGACGTGCCTGGATCCTTCGCCGCTGTGGGTGTGACACTGTGGTGGGGTTCCTACAAAATAACACCGGAAGGGGGGTTGGGGTCCCGCGGCGCCTCCGGTGTGTGAGTAAGAACTCACTTTTAGGGAAGATGAAGATAGATATGAATGTAGGGTGGCTGTGTGTGTATATGAGTGTAAGACAGTGATTAACCCCAAAACCTCACCTTCTTGGGCTATTTATAGCCCAAGGATAGGATTTTGGGGTTGGTACCTTTAAATCGTAGCCATTGATTCTGGGAGCGGACGTCACCTGGCTGGAGTGGATGCTTCACACGTGTCAGCGCGGGATTGGCCGAGGAATGTTCTGAGGATCCTCTGACACATGCCCTGATTATTCCCATGATTGATGTGTGATAGTTGTCCCTATCATGTGCTTGGGCCAGTGTCTCACGTGCTGGGATTCCTCAAGGTTGTTCTTGCAGGACTGGGTCAGTCAGGACTGGCAGTGTCCGGGCTTAGACTGATTTAGGATGCAAGAGTAGTCCTTCCAGGAGCTTCATGGAGTTAGGAGCCCGGGACCAGCCCTTCGAGGAGCTGTATGGAGTTAGGGGTTCAGGACTAGTCCTTGCAGGAGCTATATGTAGTATCAATCCTCACTACCAGATGAGCCATTGCTAGTAGGCCCACAACCTAATGGCAATAAATTAAAGGCTTTTCTCCAGCTCCAGCTCCCGCTCCCAGTTCTGACGCAACAGTATCCCCACTACCAAATGAGCCACTGCCCTATCACCTAATCACAATGAAGACCTTTTTCCAGCTCCAGTTCCCGGTTATAAGAGACCAACATCCCCACTACAAGATGAGCCATTGCCTTTAGGCCCTTCACATAATGGCAATGTATCCTTCTCTCCAGCTCTCGGTCCGGCCTGGCCTCCTCACTACCCAATAAGTCGTTGCCCGCAGTACCAATAATTTTACCCCCGGCCCCATCTTCCAACTTCTATGCATGTTACAAGTTTTCGAATACCACAACCTCCACCAGTTCAATCAGCGAACAGGCCATATCCACCCTGCTGCATAAAACTTTGAATTATACTAAAAACCTCTTGCCACCACATAAAAAATTACAACTTCAACTAGTATATTATATATCTAAAAATTTCTAAGCTTATGGGGGAGATTTAACAAAAAAAATTATAAAGGGAAGATCATATTATTTTTCCTAAATAAACCACATGTGAGTTGCAACACACGTATATATTAAGTTATGCAGTTCAAATATGATTAGATAATTGAGGTAAAGATTTACAATTTGGTTATATGCATATACCAGATATTCTTAGTATTTTGTTTTCCAAAGAGGCCTGTAACATTAAAGTTCAAGGATTGATTATTGTTAAGTGGATAGAAATATAATACTTGATCCCCTTTTTCGCTAAACTGTATAGTATATCAAGAATAAGGAAAAAAGATACAATACAAAATATGATAGTTTGTGGGTGAGCTGCCATGATCAAGGAGGACGACAAATATGAGGCATATCTAAGAGAGCTGCCATGATCAAAGAGGCCGACAAACATAAGGCGTATCTAAGAATAGTTTTAAAATTTTTTTTGAATAATGTGGTACACTATGCACTCCTCCTGTAGTTGACTTGTTAGTATGCCAGTTGGATGACATTGGGAAGATTGGTACAATTTAGTTAGTTAGAGAGTTTGTATGTATATATACCCTATTCTGTGATAGTTAGTGAGACATTATTATTACTTTACTTTCATTATAACAGACAACACAATGTAATCTCTATCTCTCTAATATAAATACACAGTTAGTTTCTTCTTCTTCTTCTTCTTCTTCTTCAATATTTTACATAGATACAGATTTACATATTATTTTTCTGACATGGTATCAAAGCCACGAGCTCGATTCTTCTGCATTTGCGCTTGATTTCACTCTGCCTATTCATTGTTCTTATTAGAGCTTCGATATATCAAGTTGATGTTCAAGTACTACTACTATGAACTTTACGTTGTGATTTTGGATCGTTTTCTCAATCTTCAATCATCGACTGATCTCTAATGGTTTTGAGTTTTTATTTCTCGATTCTACTTTAACTTGTTGGTTAACGGAATCAGGTTTCACTGCATACATATTACAGCTAAGTTTGCATATCAACTGTTTGATTAATTGCTTAATCTAGCTTCTTTTGATTTTCACCAATTTTCACTTGATTTCATCTTCTTTCTTCTTCCGAATAATAATCTTTGTGCGCATCAAATATTTGTCACATTTTTGTACTCAATACGTGCTTTGATCTCGATATGTTTTCTTTGATCTGAGTATGTTCTTCTATTTTAACAATTTTCACTCATATATTATAATACTGCTTGCGTTGAATTTTGAAATGGTTCTTCGCTGCGATTTCTCATCTTTGTTTGCGTAGTGGTGTTGTTGATTCTTATCATTCTCATACTCTGGTGACTCTATATGTTGTTCATCTCATTCTTGTTTATTGCGCACGATCTGTTTGATACTTGTTCTCTTCGAAATTTTATCATTTCTCCTACCCAATTCACTCATTCTTCTGCATTTCTTGATCTATGATGGCGTTACAAAACAATCATCGCAATTCTGTTGTTTCAGAGTCATTTGTTCATAAAAGTGTAGTTTACTTTATGGTGGATTTTGTGAAGTATTGTTGTAGTCTTATACATAAAAATTGTGCATTACAAGCTGCTGATTCGGTAAAGCCATATATGTTGATTCGGTAAAGCCATATGTGTTGTTCAAAGAGACGGTGGCAAAGGTTGGCGGATGTATTTTCTATTGAAGATTTGTTGTGTGTCTTGTTTATTTGTACCAATGGAGTTATTGTTCGGGTTAGTCACTCCATAATTGATTTGATTGTATTTTCACCTTGAGCCTCTCTTTTGCGATGAAGACTCTTGGTAGTGAAGAGTTTGATGTAGAAAGGAAAATTTGATAATGAAAGAGAAAAAGTTGATACGCAGTACCAAAAGTGGTTCAGATAAACAATCAGGAGTTGTTATATGATTTAGCGTATTCTCTATCGTTATATAGTATGATACTAGTGAACAAATTTGTTCTTTCCGGAACCATTGACGTGGATATTAATCAAGGTGTGGTTGCATGTAATTTTAATATTTGTTGGAATGCTAGTCACAAGCATGCTTAGTTTCACGTACATTAATGTGGCCATGGTTACAGCAGTTGGAGAAATGTATCTATTTAGTAGCACCATGACAACAGAGTCTGGGTTTTGCTAAATAATATCCTCTGCTTGCCCATTTGTGGGTTTGTCACTCCTGAGTGAGTTTATGCCATTTGTGGCTTATGCCCTTTTGTGGGTTTGTTACTCCTTACTGAGTTTATGCCCTTTATGGCTTGTGCCCCTTTGTGGTTTTGTTTCTCCTTGGTGAGTTTAGGCCCCTTTTTTGGCATGTGCCCCTTTGTGGGTTGGTTGCTCCTTAGCGAGTTTGTTCCCCTTGTTGGGTTTTTATCACGCTGTATTGGCTTAACTGTTACCTCGTGCTGAAGTGTTCCTTACACTTGCCACCTTTTTCAAATGAGAGAACGTGGCATTACCATTGATATTGCCTTGTGGAATTTCGAAACCAACAAGTACTACTGCACTGTCATTGATGCCCCCGAATATTGTGACTATCAGGATCAGAATATGATTATTGGAACATCTCAGTCTGATTGTGTTGTTCTTATTATCGACTCCATCATTAGTGGTTTTGAGGCCGGTATTTTTAAGGATATTCAGACTCGTGAACATGCTCTGTTTGCTTTCACCCTTGGTGTCAAGCAAATGCTTTGTTGCTGCCTATGAATTCTGTCTGAAGTTTGTCTCCTGGTTGCATATTGTTTCCTTCTTAGATGATTCTATCAAGTTAGATGTTTGCAATTTATTTCCCACATCCAACTTGAGGGGGATGTTACACTATGCACTCCTCCTGTAGTTGACTTGTTAGTATGCCAGCTGTATGACATCTTGAAGATTGTTACAATTTAGTTAGTTAGAGAGTTTGTATGTATATATACCCCATTCTGTGATAGTTAGTGAGACATTATTACTACTTTACTTTCATTGTAACAGACAACACAATGTAATCTATATCTCTCTAATGTAAATACATAGTTAGTTTCTTCTTCTTCTTTAATATTTTACATAGATACATATTTACATATTGTTTTTTCTGATATAATATGACGGGTCATTTGTCACGTTTTAACTTATATGAGCATATATATGTTGTATGCACACGTGGTACCATCTTAATATCAGGAAAGTTACTAAACTTATATGAGCATATGTATGTTGTATGCACACGGGGTAACATCTCAATATCAGGAAAGTTACTAAGTCAACAACTTACAAATTAGCATTTGAGAACGATTTTGGGAACCATTTTGGAGACTAGTATTTCTCAGTATCTAATGAATAGTGCTAAATATACCAAATTAGTATCCAAAATTAATTTTAAATGAGTGTTTGAAAGGCATATGTCATAGCCTATTTATTTATTCGAGGATTTAACTCAACTCAAATAAGAATGTAACAAGTAAATAATGGTTCTATCATCAAAGAGATCTCTCAAAGTAACATCTGTCAAAGGATTAAGAAACATTGTTCATCTACAGACTTGAGGAATTAATTCACTGGAAGAAGTTCAAGAAATTGATCAAGCCTCAGTGATATAAATCAAGATTGTGGATTTAATCAAGTGTCAGAGATCTTGTCAGGGTATCAGATAATTACAGGGTTTTAATCTGAAGAAAATCAAGTTATCAAAGTCAAGACATGAAGAAACGTCACGGAAGTTAGTCACTCATGAACTAGACAGTACATAGAGTGTCAACATTGAAGTGGTGGAATTGATTCATAATTTTCAGAAGATTTTCAGAAGAATGGTTGCTTTTCAAGAGTAGTATTAATTCTCTATTAATTAATTAAGTCATATAATTTAATTAAGAAAATAAATTATATATGCAAAGATTAATTTATTGATTAATTGAATTAATTGATTAATTAATTCTGAATTAATATTATGAATTTTCAGAATTGATTTTGAATTTATATTCAATATTAATTTAGCAAGACAATCATTTGAACTGGTATGACAATCAATTGTCATACCGAAAGTCATGCCAGTTTAATCAATTATCATACCGATTGTCTTGCCAGTTCATTCAATAGTCATGCCGATTGTCTTGCCAGTTCATTCAATAGTCATGCCGATTGTCTTACCAGTATAATCAATTGTCATGCCGATTGTCTTTTCAGATCAACGGATTGTCTCACCGATTGTCTTGCCAATTCACAGATTGTCTTGCCAGCTTAATTCAGTTCTATTGAGTGAATTATAAATGACAACAACAGCAGATCATTAACAGACATCATTTAATACATTTCAACCAACTCAAGAACAAAAGAAGCAGCAGCCGCAAAATATTTAATCTCTCAACTGCATTTCAAGTTCATTAATTTCTAGTCATTTAAGTTAAATCCAAACCACTAGAAATCATTCTCTTGTTCTTGTGTAACTATCTAGCGGATCAAAATCCCTAGAACTTAATCTCAAATTGCTTCTAGTATTTGATCGTTTTATTGTAAAAATAGAAAAAGTTCATGTCGAATTTATTCTAGATTTGTGATAATTTATTTGAGATTAATTCCTTGTAAACGATACCGTTGTTGTAACACCTTTCAAGTTTAATAATAGTTTTATTTAACTTGAATTTTGTTTCACTTTTCTATTCCGCATTAAATTCAATTAAACAGTAAAGTTTGTATTCAACCCCCCTTCTACAAACATATTGGGACCTAACAATTGGTATCAGAGCCTTCTGATTAATGAACAAATCAAGATCCTAGACTTTTGTGATTTTTCAACTCCTTGAATTTTTATTTCTTCAAAAATTCATAATGACTTCACAAAAAGTTGGAACCGTTAAAATTTCATTGTTCGATAAAGAAAATTATATTATTTAGAAGAAGAAGATGCTCTTGTTTTTACAAGTTGCAAATCCCAAATATCTGGACTTGTTAAAGAAGGATCCAAAAATTCCGATGGTTATTGAACCAGAGATTATAGAAGATAATGTTGTAATTACCAAAGCAAGAACCTATGCAAAAGAGCCTGAGGATTTTACTCCTACTGAAAAGGAAGAAGCCTCCTTGGATGCCAGCCTTCAATTAATTTTAATTAATTCTCTTGATCCCTTGATGAACAGACATGTGATGAACTATAAAAATTCCAAACACATCTGGGAAACTATTGAGGTGATTAATGAAGGCACAGAGGAAGTTAGGGAGAACAAGTTAAAGATCCTAACCTCTGAGTATGATCATTTTAAATTCAATCCAAGAGAAGGAATTACTGAAGTGTTTGAGAGGTACAATGCATTGATCAACAACCTGAATATAAATGGAAAATATTATTCAATCAGGGAGGTCAACAAAAAGTTCCTTTTAACACTGCCAACTCATCTTGAACATAGAATCACTTCCATAAGAGAAGCGAGAGATCTGAGAGTGAGATTTCTTTGGAAAGGCTCTATGGTGTGTTAAAAACCTATGAGTTGGAGCAGATTCAGCAAAAGGATGTCTACGGAAAAGGTAGAGCGGTCAGCACGTCTACTGCTCTAGTAGCTGAACAACAACAACAACAACAACAACAATCTCAACAGTTAGAGAGAATGGTACAGTCTTCCAAGGCTGAGGAAAATGTGATAGTAGCGGAATTTGATCCTCCTACTACATATCAATTCGGTGATGATTTTTACTCCTTGGAAGAGCTGGAGCAATTGGAAGATGAGTCAATGGCCCTAATTGTCAAGAGATTCTCCAATGTCAGATTCAAGAGGAATCCCAAGTTCAAGTACAAGTCCAACTATAACAGATTACAGAAAGGTGGATCTTCATCCTCTAACACCAGCAGTGGTGGATACAAAAGAGGGATGGTTGATCGGAGCACCATTTGATGTTTTAACTGCAATGAGTTGGGACACTTTGCCACAGAATGCAGGAAGCCAAAGCAAGTAAGGAATAACTCTTATGATTCAAATCAGAAGAGTAAATCTGAAAGGGCTTACCTGGAAAAGGGAAGAAGCTGGGATGATACTGATAGTGAAGATGAAGAAGTTGGGAATCTTGCTCTTATGGCTATTGATGGAAATACTTCATCGTCAAGAAAAGAGGTAAAATTTACTGATGCTGAATTAGTTTATCATCTAGGAGGTTCCTTAGATTGTGCTCGTCGTGATAATGAAATGTTAATTCAACAGATCAAAGACCTTGAGAAAGAGGTCAATGAATTAAAACTTGTGCACATTAATCAAGACAATTTAAAAGAATAAGTATCTTTTCTAGAGAATAGAGTTAACTGTTATAGACAACTCGAAACTATTCTCAAAGACAAGATCACCGGTCTTGAGACTAAGGTTAAAGCTTACTTTAATACTTGTTCGAAGGCTAAAAAGTTCTACAATAAGCAAGCTATTAATCAAACATCTGGAATAGGCTTTGATTACAATGTTGCTATTGGAGAATTAGGCATAAACTCCCCTACTCATGTATGTGCTAAAGGTAGGGAAGTACCACATGTGCTTAAGGGTGTTGATAAACCCCTCTATAAAGAATTAATTGCTGAACTATTTGATGAGACCTCCTTTATTATTCAAGAAGAAATACGTGCTAAAGATCTTGTTAATGAGAAGGTTGTTTCGAATCCAAGTGTGTCGAAAGTTCCAGTCAAAGTTGTGAAAGCTACTGAGATTAACTCAGACACACATGAGTTGGATAACAAAAATGCCATTCAGTTGCACTTGGATTTGTTTGGACCAGTTAATGTTCTTTCGATGTCAAAGAAGTGTTACTGTCTTGTGATAGTTGATGACTATTCCAAGTATACGTGGGTTTTATTACTTCACTCTAAGGGTGAAACATCATAAGTTGTGATTGATCATATCAAGTTGATCGAGTTAGATTCTAATATTCATGTTAGAGCAATAAGGTCAGATAATGGAACAGAATTCAAGAATTCACTTCTCAATGGATTTTGTACAGACAAAGGGATTACCAGACAATACTCAGCTCCTAGAACCCCTCAGCAAAATGGAGTGGTAGAAAGGAAGAATCGTACATTGATTGAAGCTGCAAAAACTATGTTAAGTGAATCAGGTCTTCCAATGTACTTTTGGGCTGAAGCTGTCAATACTGCATGTTATACTCAGAATCGAACTCTAATCAATAAGGACCTCATGAAGACTCCTTATGAGATTATGAATGAACATAAACCTTCTATCAAATACTTTCATGTATTTGGTGCCAAATGCTTCGTTCTCAATGATGGAGATGATCGTCGTGGTAAATTCGAGGCAAAGGCATATGAAAGTATTTTTGTTGGTTATGGAAGAAGATCATACAGGGTGTATATCATTGATCAACACAAAGTAACTGAAAGTGTCAATGTTATATTTGATGACACTAAACTCCCAAGTATCCAAACTGAAGATCCTTCTGAGAAACTGAAGTTTGATGATATGTCAGATTCAGAATCAGAAAATGATCAAGAACCTGAGGTTGCTACTGGTGAAGAACCTGTTAATCATGATAATACTCAAGGTAATGGTGATGGAAATATTGACAACAATGGAGATACCACTGATACTGACGGAGAATCATCAAGTCAACCTGGCAACAACTCAGGGGGAGATGCTGAAGGATCAACTAGTAGGACACAATATCCCAATGTATTTCAAGGCGAATCATCAAGATCAAATCTTCCAAGACAGACTGTCTGGAATAAAGCTCATCTCTTTGAGTTAATTATTGGTGATCCAGATGTTGGAGTCAGAACTAGACGTGCTACTCAAAATGAATGTCTGTTCTCAGGATTTCTTTCTGAGATGGAACCTAAGAAGATTGAGGAAGCACTGACCGATCCAGATTGGGTGATTGCTATGCAAGATGAACTCAATCAGTTTGAACATCAACAAGTTTGGAAACTGGTACCTAGACCTACACACAAGAAAGCTGTTGATACTCAGTGGGTATTCAGGAATAAACTAGATGAAGATGGTGTGGTTACAAGAAACAAAGCAAGACTGGTAGCTAAAGGGTATTCTCAAGCTGAAGGCATTAATTATGATGAAACCTATGCTCCAGTGGCTAGACTTGAGGCCATCAGGATATTTCTGGCATTCGCAGCATTCTCGAACTTTAAATTTTATCAAATGGATGTCAAGAGTGCCTTCCTGAATGGAAAGTTGGATGAAGAGGTATATGTAGAGCAACCTCCTGGTTTTGAAGATCCAGATCATTTGGATTTTGTCTACTTTCTTTTCAAGGCTATCTATGGTCTCAAACAGTCTCCGAGAAAATGGTATGACACTCTTTCTGAATTTCTTATTGAAAATGACTTTACTAGAGGTGTCATAGACAAAACTCTCTTTTCTAAAAAGCATAAGAATGATACTATATTAGTCCAAGTCTATGTGGATGATATAATATTTGGGTCTACTAATGATCGTCTCTGTAAGAGATTTGCTAAGTTAATGCACAATAAATTTGAAATGAGCATGATGGGAGAGCTGAAGTTCTTTCTCGGATTACAAGTAAATCAAAGGTTAGATGGAATATTTATTTATCAATCCAAGTATCTCAAGGAACTCCTCAAAAAGTACAATCTAGAGATTCTACATCAGCAAGGACTCCGTCATCTACAGCTGTCAAGCTTGGACCATGTGAAAACTCCATTAAGGTAGATGTCACAAGCTACAGAGGTATGATTGGCTCATTACTCTATCTTACTGCAAGTAGATCAGATATTATATATGCTACATGCTTATGTGCAAGGTTCCAAGCGGATCCTAGAGATATTCATCTCGTTGCTGTAAAACGAATCTTGAGGTATCTTAAGGGAACACCAAATCTAGGTATTTGGTACCCTAAAGAATCTGGTTTTAACCTTGTTGGATATACAGATTCAGATTATGCAGGAAGTGTTGTTGATAGGAAAAGCACCTCAAGGAGTTGTCAATTCCTAGGTAGCAGGCTAGTCTCATGGTACAACAAGAAACAGCAAACAGTTTCCAACTCAATGGCCGAGGCTGAATATATCGCTGCTGGAAGCTGCGGTGCTCAGATCTTGTAGATTAGGAACCAACTACGGGACTATGGCTCTGTATTGAACAAAATTCCTATTCTATGTGACAATACAAGTGCAATAGCCATCACCAACAACCCTGTGCAGCACACAAGGACCAAACACATCGACATCAGGTATCATTTTATTAGAGAGCACGTCATGAATGGTACTGTTGAACTATTTTTTGTTCCAAAAGAAGAACAAATAACATAATTTTCACTAAACCTCATGATGAATCCACATTTACCTGAATAGTTGGTAAATTGGGTATGTTGAATAGTTTTAGTGATTAATCTAATTAATATCTGAGATCTGTTCTTGAATGAATTTACAAATGAATTTTATCATGATTGAAAAAAAAAATTCATTCACAAATTTATTGTATCATTTATACCATATTTCTTGCTTATTCTATGTAATTTTGTTATCCTATCTTATTTATTTATTCAACTTGTTAATTTTAATATCTCAAAAATATTTTATTTTCTCTAAAAATATTTTTCTATGAATTTTATTTGCTAAAATTCAAAAGAAATCTATTTTTGGACTAAAATATTGTTATTTCTGAATATTTTAATTTTGTAAATATTTTCTGCATTTTTGCCATATTTATATTAGTCATTATTTGTCTCTTTTGTAATTGTAAATATTGTTTTAAGTTATTTTTGCATTTTTATTTTATTTTTAAAATTGTTTTTATATTTTTATGTATATAACTGCAATGACAATCGACAAGACTATTGAAATTGTCTTGCTGAAAGTCATTCCAGTTTAACTTTGTTTATTTTAATTTTCAGTATAGTTTTATACTGGCAAGACAATCGGTATGACAATCAATTGTCTTGCCAGTTATAAAACTTATATTATATATATTTCTATTTTTATTTTGTACTAGAATGACAATCGGTATGACTATCGATTATCTTTCCAGCTTATTCGTTCCTTTTTGCCTGGTATGACAATCAGTATGACAATCCAGGATTGTCATACCAGTTATAGTACTTAGACGTTTTTTTTGTTTTGTTTTTTTCTAACTCTGTCTCTCTCTTTTTGTGTTAAACCAAACCGACTGTCTCTCTCTCCCAATCACCATTTTTTTTCTTTTTGCTCGAGTTCTTACTCAGCACACTCAAAACTGTTATATACATACACGTGTATACAAACAGAAGTGCTGCCAGTTTTTTTAAAAAAATCAGATCTTTCTTGTGAAATTGGGTGTGTTCTTCATTTTGTTATTTTCTCCAGAAACCCAATTTATTTTTGAACTTCAATCTGGTATTGTGTCGTGGGGTTGCAAAATCTGTTACTTCTACTGAGTTTGTGGGATAAAAATCAACAAGATACATTTTTTTTGTAATTTTTTTGGATATAATTGAATCAATTCGAATTATTAATTAATTTTTAATTCGAATTTTCTTAATTTAATTCTTAAAATTCTGATAGTGTGTGTCTTATTGTATTTGTTTTTAAAATGACTCTCAATTTCCATATTGTCTCGCATAATCATGTTGGGTTTTTTAATCCAGAAAATTGTAATGTTGAGAAATTTAAGCCATGGATTCGATTTTTAAATGATCATTCGATTGTTAGCTCCGCTATTAAATCAAATGTTCTATTAAATGTCGACTTGTTTAGACTGATTTGCACAACCTCTACTGTGGCCGCTGATTCTAACTCTTTTTCATTCACCATGGCAAACACACAGTATGTAGTTGATGAAACAGTTATCAATAGAGCTTTAAATTTTTCAATGGACAATTTTGTTAATTTACCCACTGATAATGAGATTTCAAACTTTTTCAATGCTATTCACTATCAGGGGGTGATTAATTTGACTAAGCTGTCTAAGTCAAATTTGGTCTCTGAATGGGATATTTTCTTCGATACACTTTCCAAAGTGTTTGCCAACTGCACTAAGTCCAATTTTCACAACATCACTTCCACTTTGTAGTACACTGATCTTGCGGTTATTTTCAATCAAAGGATCAATTTTGGCAAATTACTTTTACCCATTATTCTGAGACGTCTCACTTCAGCCAAGCGCGATCATTCTACGAATCGTAGGATTTCTTGCTACTACGCTTGATTTCTTATGCTTATAGCAGAACATCTTCTGACCCCTAAGCACAAGGCTCTTTTTGCAAACTCATCAGTCGCTGAACCACATCCTGTAAACAAAAAGATCTGCACACGACAAGACGCAACCTTTAAATTCACGCAAGTTCCAGTACTTGTATCTGCTTTCATGGCCGACTTCATTCCTTTACCAGTTTTTGATCTTCCCGATCATGAACAGCAACCTCAACCTCCAGTGGTACAAGCCACCCAGGAACAGACTTCAGATGCTCTTCCACTGCAGGTAATACTTCCTGAATCTCAAACTATTCCTACTTCTGATGCAAGACCCCCAGTGGTTGATAGGGCTGACCATGAAGTTGTAGAAACACAGCTTCAATCCCAGGTCATAGAGCCAAACACAGAGTCACAACCTATCTCAAACTCTCCCCCACCACTTGGGCAACTCGGTCAGTCTATCCCTGAAGCAATTTAGACATCTATTTCCCATGAAAAGATAGATTTGGCTGAGGATCGGGACTCGCGAATTCTCATTGCACCACCACTGACCTCTCTTGAAGAGGCTAGGGTGATTTCAATTGCAGGTACAGAAGACCAACAATAGAATGGCTCCTCACGAGCAATTATACTGAGAGAAACACAAGCACGTGAGTTGAGCGAACCAGAAATGAGAGATATTCAGGTGAGCGCACACACAGACACAAACACTGAAAACCTGTTAGCTCAGATTGCTACTCTGAAAGAACAACTTGCTAAAAGTCAGGCTGAGGCTCAAACATTCAAAACACAAGTGGTTGAACGGTCTTCTTCTTTCACCTCTGTCAACAATCAGCTGGCATTCATCAGGAATGATATCTCAGATTTGAAGACCATTGTGATACCAAAGCTTAACGCCATTCAGGAATCTCCAACTTTATCAGCCGAAGACATTTCAAACTTCTGCTCTCTCCATACTAGAATGAATTCTCTTGAAGACCTGATTGAAATGAACCATTCACTGGACTCTTCCAGATTCTTGAAGATAGAAAAGGGCATGGAACATCTCAATGAAGGGATGAAGCACTTGTATTTCATGACAAAAAATTCTCACTGTCCTACTGAAGAGCAAATGACCTTCTTTGAAGGGCCGTCTGGTGGAGGCTCGGGCTCTGGAGGTAATGGAGGTCATGAAGGGTCTAAAGGGATATCTGTAGAGGATTCCTCAACTAAGGGGGAGAAGCAAGGGAGAAGTGGAAAAGGAAAAGAAAAAGATTCTTCTGCTGGAGAGACAAGGAAGGCTGATGATGCATACTATAGTGGAGAGCAAGATGACTTCGATATTCTTGATGTTCCCACTGAAACAGTCTTGGAAGATAAAGCTCGTATCTTTGAAGCTAAAGAGGAAAGTAATTTTGAAGACTGGGAAGAGGAAGCTCCAGTGGATCCTGTTTTTGAGAAAGAGTTCCAGAAGCAGCAGTCAGAGTTGATGAGAAAAGAAGTTAAACTTAAAAAGATATCTCAGATCATTGACATGAAGAAAGAAATCCAAAGAACAGAAACTTTTGAAAAACAACGTCTTCATGACATTAAAGCTGAAGAAAGAAGAAGAGATGTCAATCTGAAGATTGGTGTAAAATGGGATGAAGCAAGAAGAGTACTTCATATATCTCAGCTGAGCACAAACAATGATAGGGAGTTTCTACATCTTCTCGACATGCTGGAAATTTCTAATCCAAACAATGACGTGTACATGAATGCTATCAAGACTGAAATCTCAAGGATCTCAGCTGCTTTTGACAGAACATTAAATGAAATGAGCATCTTTGTATATTGTCAGAGTGAAGGATCTTTCAAGGTATCACTTCACCTGTTTAAGAATTGTTCGTTATCTGAGATTTGGGTTCTTCTCAACAAAGTCAAAAGAAGCTCAGAATTGAATGAAGTCCTTCATGAAAGGATAAAAGAGTTTGCTAATAGGGCTAGTCCTCAAGTGGTCAACTTACCCTTTCAAGTAACATTCTTTAAGTCTGATTGTCTTCAAATTTGCCATCTCGATTCACAATCTCTTAAAGACTACTCTGCTAAGCATCTTGTCTGGATGGAACATCATTTAAGAACTGATGGATACTCATTTGAGTTGAAAACTCAAGTTGCTGATCTAATTCAAGCTTATTGTGAAAAGAACATCAAAAGGTACAATCAGTTTAAGAATAAGCTAAAGTCAGTTAGGGTTCAACCAGTTAGACCAGTCAGTTTCTCTTCAGAAAGGGATCGTGTCTATGACAAGGAGCTGCTGCAAGATTTGGAAGAAGGTGAATTCAGAAGTGAAGACAACTGAATTCAAATATCTCAAAACTTAATGTAATATGCTTAGAGCTTAATTAATCAAGATAGACAAATGTATTCATATGTTCAGGCTAGAGGAACATCTATCTTGTATTCACTTGTAAATTTCTTTTAGAATCTGGAAAATGTTAAATATAATCCAGAACGTTTCTGCTTTTTACTTTGCATTTCTGTTTACATCTTTTTCTTATTTGTTAGTTGAGTTATCCTCTAGGTATTTGTTGTTATTGTCTAACAAACAAATACGGGGAGATTGAAAGGCATATGTCATAGCCTATTTGTTTATTCAAGGATTTAACTCAACTCAAATAAGAATGTAACAAGTAAATAGTGGTTCTATCGTCAAAGAGATCTCTCAAAATAACATCTGTCAAAGGATTAAGAAATATTGTTCATCTACAGACTTGAGGAATTAATTCACTGGAAGAAGTTCAAGAAATTGATCAAGCCTCTGTGATATAAATCAAGATTGTGAATTTAATCAAGTGTCAGAGATCTTGTCAGGGTATCAGATAATTACAGGGATTTAATCTGAAGAAAATCAAGTTATCAAAGTCAAGACATGAAAAAAACGTCACGGAAGTTAGTCACTCATGAACCAGACAGTACATCGAGTGTCAACATTGAAGTGGTGGAATTGATTCATAATTTTCAGAAGAATGGTTGCTTTTCAAGAGTAGTATTAATTCTCTATTAATTAATTAAGTCATATAATTTAATTAAGAAAATAAATTATATATGCAAAGATTAATTTATTGATTAATTGAATTAATTGATTAATTAATTCTGAATTAATATTAGAATTTTCAGAATTGATTTTGAATTTATATTCAATATTAATTCAGCAAGACAATCATTTGAACTGGTATGACAATCAATTGTCATACCGAAAGTCATGTCAGTTTAATCAATTGTCATGTCGATTGTCTTGCCAGTTCATTCAATAGTCATGCCGATTGTCTTGCCAGTTCATTCAATAGTCATGCCGATTGTCCTACCAGTATAATCAATTGTCATGCCGATTATCTTGCCAGATCAACGGATTGTCTCACTGATTGTCTTGCCAATTCACAGAATGTCTTGCCAGCTCAATTCAGTTCTATTGAGTGAATTATAAATGACAACAACAGCAGATCATTAACATACATCTTTCAATACATTTCAACCAACTCAAGAACAAAAGAAGCAGCAGCCGCAAAATATTTAATCTCTCAACTGCATTTCAAGTTCATTAATTTCTAGTCATTTAAGTTAAATCCAAACCACTAGAAATCATTCTTTTATTCTTGTGTAACTATCTAGCGGATCAAAATCCCTAGAACTTAATCTCAAATTGCTTCTAGCATTTGATCTTTTTATTACAAAAATAAAAAAAGTTCATGTCGAATTTATTCTAGATTTGTGATAATTTATTTGAGATTAATTCCTTGTAAACGATACCGTTGTTGTAACACCTTTCAAGTTTAATAATAGTTTTATTTAACTTGAATTTTGTTTCACTTTTTTATTCCGCATTAAATTCGATTAAACGGTAAAATTTGTATTCAAACCCCCTTCTACAAACATACTGGGACCTAACAGTGTTATCCATAGATTGGATACAAATTAATTAATAATAGTGGATATCCTGCATTCACATTAATTTCACCAATAACATCATCCCAAACTGAGTTAGCAATGTCATGTTATTTTGGACCACATTTTGGTACCCGTTTATCTAGCACTCTCGTATCTAATAGTTATTCTTTGGTAAAATATGAAAAAACCCTCAAATTACATTAATTCAAGCTCAAAGTAAAATTCAAATGTAACATTAAAACCCATAAATTGTACGGTGAAATCTCATAGTCTAATGTTACCAAATTCATGGAGACGCAGCTCCCACATATAATATATAACGGAAAATGTTATTTTCGGATCAATTTTTTTTATAGAAAAAATAAAGAAAAGATAAAATTACCCTTGCATTGTTTTTCTTTCTTTGTTGTTATTGTGTATGCAGGAGCATATTTATTTTTCAAGCTTAGTTGCCATGGAAATAAAAAATTAACTCTGAAAATAACATTTCCCTATATAACTATATATTATTTAAAATTACTCGTCCACGGTCGATCTCCACAAAGCGTCCAAAGATAAAGCAGGGCTTTCACACCTGAAAGAAACACCACACTTAAAACACCTGTAAATTTAAAAATACTTGAGATACACAGCAAAACTCATTACTAATATACTAGGATCGAGTAGGTTTCGTAACGAGTTCAAGTCAATTTAAATTGATCCTCCCTCTATGCTTGGTCACATCAAGCGATGACATGACCCAAAAGTTGACGGTAATAATAGATTATTGCAATCAAAGCCCACAAGAATCAACAGAATAACCCTAAAAAAGTGCTCCCTAGTGGGGTTCATAATCTACTTTTCAAAAACACACAATATAACATATAGATCATGCACGTATCAACTCCCATATTTCAATATGAACTACACATGGTTATAACATCCTTGATCTTAGTTCAAGACTCAAACAACCCTTAGTTTAATCATTGAATGACATACTTGATCCCAATTTAATAAAGAAAAAACTAAGCGTAGACGTAGTAAAGAATTTTCGAGAAAAACAAATGCTTATAAAAGTCAACTTATCATAAATACAATTTATCATCTATTATAACCGTTGATATAGTTGTAACTAAATAAAGGACAATTATCCTATAAAAATAGGACAATTTAAATACACAAACATAGTAAATACGAGCCTAGTTCGTTGTTTTTAATCTTTCACGAATATCACTTTCCTCACATGAATTCCCGAAATTCATCAATAGCCAGCTCTAGTGTCAAACCATACAACCCAAGCACCAAGGGCGGATGGATCTAGTAAGGGGTATCGGGGACACGTGTCCCCCCTAAAATCAAAATATATAATTTTTTACCATTTGTAAATTTGAAAATATATAAAAGTGCCCCATAAAATTCAAAACCACAAAGAGTGTCTTCCCAAAATTTGCTCGATATCCTTCTAAAAAAAATATTATTTGGATTCGCCCCTGCCAAGCACCAAATAATATAAACTAGTCCACCGTATCACCACCGAATTTCAAAGATCTTTTATGATCCAACAAATACATCTCTAATTTTGAATGGCAAGGAACTCTTCTTTATATTATCATAGTGACTATTTATATATCTGCACACATATATTGATGATTTAATTTAATTATTTTCACCTAGATGCCAACCTTTAAATAACTAATCCAATACCTCTTGATATAAGAGTATCTTGCGTTAGCTATGTCTTATCTTTCTCCTCTTTAACACTCTCTGTATCTTACTCTCTTTACGAATATCGAAGGTTCGAGACTTACGAAAAGAAAATGGAGTACTAGTGTGATTAAATAGCAAAAAAAAAAAATTAATCAATATACAATAAACCACATATTTCTTATTATGCAGAGAATATTAGGTCGTCGTCGTCAAGATCTAAGAGAGGTCTTAAGTACGATTGCAGACGACCAATAAAAATATCATATAATCTCTTTCTTAATCAAAATTCAATCGTTCAACACCGGAGATGTACACATTTTAATATTTAAGTAGATGTGAGAAAAAAACGGTTCATGAAAAAATTCAATATTTCGTTACGTTTGAATTAAGAGATCTCAACCTCTTGATTCAATACTTCATCATATAAGTGAGAATGATATTCAATACAAAAATGTAACAAAATCTCCGTATCACTAGTAAGGTTGAAATTCCATGATCTAAAACAACAATATGATAATTAAGTAGAAATAGTTTAAGTTTTCTTAAGGGATTATAACTAAATATATTTTATTTAATAGAAAACAATATTACATAAATGCACCAGTAATAAGTTTGAAAAAGTATAAATGAATTAGGGGTAACAGTGACTTACAAACAATAAGAAAGCTCTTCTCCACCCTACATTTCACACAGCGTGCGAAGATAACCTTGAAAAATTCTACACATTTTTAAGAATATATCATTCAAAAATAGAAGAAAAACCATAGAGATAATGACATGGATTTAGCATCTACTAAAACTTACATTGATGTGGATGTCGAGTTTTTGTATCAAAATGTTGGTCAATACAGCCTATCCCTGCAATCCGCACCACCGCAATTACATTTCTTTTCTTTGACATTTCCATTCGAGTCATAGACCTGATCAATTTTGTAATTATAATCATAACTTAACTCTTGAAAAGGAGGTATATTTTGTGTAGCAAATAGCATCACATGTGGCATCATCTTGTCATGGTGATCATGAAGAACGTCTTGAGCAAATAAGTTTGGGGAGCAGCTATGATTAGTAAATCGTCCAATGTTCCCCTTTTGTGCTGCATCAATAGCAAAGCCGTCTTCATCTCCTATATCAGACAAATACTCATCCAAACCTATCCTCTCCTCTGCTTGCTTATCATTAAGCAACTCACCCACATACTCGCATATAAAACTCCCGGATGAAATAAAATTTCGAGATCTAACACCCCATCCCTTTGCTTTCATTTTAAAGACCTCTAATTGGAATTTAACGCCATGTTGGCTAACTCTATTCTTGCAAGACGGGGGGCATTTGCACAAAGGACCACACTCATGGACAATAGTTTCTTGCTTAGCTTCAATGAGAGCACCATTTTCATTAAATGGTACCATGCCTCCATTTTTTGTGATACAAGAGCAATGCACATGATCCAAGCACCCGTCAATGCAATGGCAACCACTCGAGGAAATCTGGGGTTGTGGATATGTCATTTTTGTAATGTATTCAAAACAAGTTGGAGGATTGTCATTATCCATATCATTATAGACACGGATAGGTATTTTCTCTTCTCCCAAAGAAATATCAGTCATCAATGCACGACCAACTTTAGATTTCCCAACCCTTTGCGACGTAGGAGTACTTAAATTAAGTTTACTCTCACCTTGAATTCTATTTAGTTGGAACAAGTACACAAGCTTTCCATTTTTTGCTCTCTTTTGCCTTAAGTCGGTTACCAAGTACAAACCATCATAGGTAAATGTGGAGGTTTTCCATGTTCGTCGACCTCGAATAACCCTAACCGGAGTTTTTTCATCCTTGCTATTTTTTAAGGCAAGATTACCTCGTACAAGTGCCTGATCTTTGGCCTGGTGTTTGGACTTTTTTTCACCCATTATTGAATTCCCACCTTCACCAGAATAGAATATTACATTGGCGTATTCTCTATCGCTGGAATAACGACCAGAGGACACTATATTGTGGCGATCTTCTTTCCATCCTTTTCCATGTAATCTATACCAGCAATAAACTGAATATGCAATCCAACTATAACAAGTTCAGCCCTATAACGAAATTGGTCACCCACCTCAATGCCAGGAATAGCACCCAAGAGTTTTCTGTTCATATAAATCCATTTCCCTTGTTTCTTGAGTTGCATTGCAATCTCTGTATAAAGATTTGATGTCCTTTTCCTGCCCGTGGACTTCTCTTCGTGTCCTATCTCCAGCAACCGCTTATTAAGGGTGTGTTCAAACAGATCAAGAACCTCCTGAAATTTTGTGCGACTTAATGCTTCATTGTGACCAGTGATTTCCAAATGATTTTATGCTTCTACTGAAAGAACACTATTATGTTTCTGATCTGGCAATGCATCATATTGACCACTTCCCCTGTCAAGAAAATTAGTTTTAGTATCAACGTGTTTCCGAAGCAGTCGGCGAGATCCATTATTGACATTGCATTTTTTGTCATTGCACCCATCAGTAGCACCTGTTGCTGCCATGCAATCTGAAGTCTTCACTCCCTCCTGAGTGGCAGGCAAAATACCACCGTCAGATGATTTAGACCTGATGTATTCTTCAGAATCACCCCCATTTCTCACCACCCTGCTTTTGGCTCCATCGGTTATATTTTTTTCATCAACAGCTTGAAGCATCCCTGGTCTCGCATCGATAGACTTATATCGAGGCAAAACATCACATTCAGAAGACATATCAAGATCCCTTCTTCCACGACCTCGTGGAAACTCCTGAAATACGGTGATCCCTTTTCGGAATTTTGGAGACGGGCATTTTTTAGAAAGTAAAGAAGGCTTTGGTGAAGTGTATGAGCCACACAGCATACCAATAGGCTCAGGTATAAAATTCTTGCTCCTCGCATTGATCAAATCAACTTTCCTGGGAACTCTTAGCAACCCCATTTTCACATTCCCAGAAAAAGTGTTACCTTGCAATGCCGGTGCCTTGATCGGCTCAGATTTCAGTTCATCTGGTAACATTTTGACCCTTGGCTTCATAGACTTGTCCAAAGTCCCTTTAGTTGGTAATCTTTCAATAAAGGGATGGGACGGTCTAGCCTTGAATCTTTCATTCGAAGTTTTGACAAGTATTCCTCCTCCATTACATGTTTCACGAACATCGCAGGCAGCTGGACCACAACCAGGAGGAAATTGTCGAATGGCAGAAACCCTAGGGCGCTTTATATCACGAATAAAACGAGCTCCAAAAGTTAGATATTCTAACGGTCGTTTCCCGGAAAGCATTTTCATAGGACTTCTTTTAGTTACTAAATTAGTCATCATTTTAGCCTTCTTTAAAAATCAATCACCACCCCCTGAATAATTAAATTGTTTTAGTCAAAAAGTTCAAAGCTTTTACTGATTTAAAACTAACTTAGGGTACCCCAAAGTTGGTTCATAAATTAAATTACCAAAACTAGAGGCATCATTTTGGATAATCATATGACTTCATAAACAAATAACAAAAGTACATAAAAAACGAAAGAGTTGAAAAATATCCTGAATTGGGTTTATAATCACACAACACACATTACAAAAGGCAAAAAGGGTCTAATCTTTACCAATATCATCAAATATGATAGCAACTTAAAAAAAATAAATAAATTATAAACAATATAACAAAAGAACCAAATCCAGAATAAAGAATACGAGTTCAGACAACAATGTCAATGGGCCGAAACATATATAAAGTAGATACCGTACAAGTAATCAAGAACATGCAATCACTAAAATTTTGAACTAGGAAATCAAGAAGAGAACTTAGAAAATACAATCAGCAGTAGAGTTTGAGCGTAAGTGGAGTTTTTAAGATCAAAAGGGTAGTTGGAAGATGGGGGGAAGTCTAAAAGATTTAATTACTTACTAACCGCATCTCGCGCATTTCATGTTTGCACGGATTTAAGTTACTCCTTCTCATCTTTTTTTATTTTATTCTTACTTTCATATTTCGGCTATTTAGTTTAGTACAAAAGTCTACTACCTTTACAAATATAAATATAACTTACTAATTACTGCAACTAATTAAACCGCAATATAAATTAAAAGCTGAATTGTGATAGTTTATTAATTAATTAATTTATAGAGGTTTTTCGAAATTAGGTAAAATTAAATTTGTAGGTAAAAAAATATATTATTTGTCGATGGCGATGATGATAATATATATATATATATAGAATAAGGATCAAATGTTACTCAACTGTGGGTAACTTGGTAACTCAATCATAACTATTAGATTGACTTCATTTCAAATGTTTAAATTTATTGTAAAACATAATGCACAACATTTAGGTTAACGATTTTTAAAAAAAGGACTCTCTGGCCTTAACTAAAATTATAGTTTATTAAACACAATATTTGAATCACCTTTACATGATTAGGTTCCACATCAAATTTAATATTTTGACAAAAAAAATCATATTTGATAAAAATAATTAAATTTTAAATAAAATACACTGCATTTAATTACAATGAAAATAAAAAAGTTAAAAATGTGTTTAGTGTTTATGAGTTCGGTAGATTTTTAAGTTTGTCGTGTTTCACTATATGTATTCCCTATCCCATATTTTCTAGACAAAAAATATTAAAAACACTGTAAATTAAAAAATAATTTTTTTTAAAATACATAGACTACATATAAAAAAATATAATTAAATACTAAGCTAAAGCCAAGATTGTAGAACATAAAGTAACATAAGTTAGAAATAAACCGTACTCACTACTAGTAAATATGTAATAAAAAAATAATTAACGCACATAAAGTATAAAATAATTATAGAACACATACAAATTTTTTGACACAAAAATATATTAACCAACACGTACATGGAAAAAAATACAGAACAGGTAAAATTTAGAAAACTAAACCTAAAAGTAGTTACATAGGGTGATGTATTCGTGGACCTATTAGAAGGTTACTTACTTATTATACTAATTAGCTTGAATCCCGCACGACTCTCTTAATATTTAAATTTTTTTTATTATGTCATATTATAATTTTAAAATATTTATATAAAGAATATAAATTTATAATTAAAATTAAAGAAAAACTTGTGATGCTAGTTTAGTAAGATAAAGAGAATATGTCTATTAATTTAACAATTTAGTAGTTTATAGCAGATATATAACACAATTATTTATTTTTTAAGTCGTAATTTAGTAGAATAAGTAGACTATATTTAGTAGTTTAACAATTCGGTAGTTTAATAAACATATAACACTATTTATTTATTATTTTAATAACCAAAATTAGGAAATAAACGTTTAACCAAATTATACCCCATTCCGAGTATAGTATACATTAGTAAAATCGATATTGGAATATTGGTGATTATTAGTAAAATAGTTAAAAAATAAAATATTTCCCACCAAAAAATCTAACAAATATCATTAATTTAATGATTATATATTTAGAAAAACAATAAAATTAAATAAAAAATACAACAGCAATAAATAATATATTTATTTATTTTTTTCAACTACAACACCTATTTTTTCAAAAATATAAAACCATTCTTTTCCAAATATTACATTTTAAAATAATAATAAACATCATAAATATATATATATAGATCAAATAAAAACCATTACAATAAGCCCAGACAATATGACATCACCAACCCCTATATCACATCAACCACCTCAAAGATTATATCTTATTGTTTCTTATTTGATTTTGTCCCTCATCCGCGCAATAAGACAATCTCACATATATAAGTTTAATTGTTAACCCCATTTTTCTTAAAAAAATGTAATGCACAAGAAAAAATTATAAAAAAAAATAACTTATATAATCTTTCTCCAATTTTAAATTTTAAAAGTGAAAATACATGCATTATAATTTGTTAATATATAAATAGTGTACAATAAATTAATTCTCAAAAATTATTATTACTATTTAATATTTTATAAATCAAATCTTATGATTCTAGTACCGTCTACAATCACATTTATCCAATATTTTTTCACAATCCAACGATACTGATTGCAGATTCAAGTGGTATGTTATTAATTTTATAATAATTATATTTTTATATAATGATTAAAAGATTATTTTTTAATATTTACATAATTTCTTATTTTTATAAAATTATTTAAAATTTGCATAATTACTTATTTTGCATGATATTTACTTGTTATATTTTAATTTAATATTTTAGTATGATAAATTTGATCCGCATTAATAGAATACTTTTTTTATTGTGAGCTTGAAATTATATTTGCCAAATCTTGTTATAATATAACCACGTTCCTTGCATATGTATATATTAATTGAAACAAAATTCCTTCGAATCCCTTCGGGTGTTCTAAATTAGGGGAATCAGTATTAGAGATGTCTTATAGATATCTTTTAGTGATTACCTTAAAATGATTAACAGAATAATAGGTGATTAATCGAAATAATTAATCATAATAATCGAATATATTTAAAATATATATAATAATATTTAATTTATTTAGCTATTTAAACAATATTTAAGGTGGTTGTGAGTACAACAAGATGAGAAAATATAATTTAATTGAGATTTATATAAAATTTAACTGATGAAATAAAAAAAGAATGTTCTCCTTGATACTTTAAAGAAATGTAAATTAAATAAAAGAAAAGGGAGGAAACTTTACCTATTGCATTTGATGAGATTAAAGGATAATTGGTGATGAATCGAAATAATTAGTCGTAATAGTCAAATATATTTAATATATATATATATATATATATTAATATTTAATTTATTTAGCTATTTAAAAAATAAAAATTTAATCAAATTTTAAAATCCAATCAATTGAATACTTTGTAATGATTAATTAAGTAATTAATGCCAAAATCAATAACTTTTGGAACCATACTTTCATGATATACAATTCCTCACTAGTTTATCACAAAATTCAAACAAAAAGATTCGAAATCTATGTAAATAGATTAAAGGTAAAAAACCTAGGCACGCATGCACGCATGAGTTCTTCATATGCATATATTTAAAGAATTTAAAGTAAAATTTTATTATACTTGGATTTGAACAAAATATATAATAAATTGAAAATAATTATCTATAATCTATACAATGCAAAATAAGATTTCGTTGATTAACACCTTTGTAACACCTTTCAAATTAAAGTTTAAACAATTATATGTATCATATAATTAAAAACTCTATAAATTATTATTCATTTTGATTTCTAATCGTACTCAACTTCTTTGTTATCTTGTACGAAAACAAAAACCTTCAATTTTTTTGCAATTCAAATTATAATATAACAAAATAATTAATAAATCAAAAAATAATGTTATAAAAAACAATACCTAATCATTCCTATACACCATTGAATAGTTATTCAAGACTGTTATTCAAGACTTCCGCTTAGGTGTAGTAACATGAAATTTTAAAATTTTAACTATAATCATTCAATAATATAATACAAGATAATACGTAAATATTTTAACTTCATTAATCTTAATAATAAATACATATTATCTTTTACAAATTATTTTTATAAAATAATAAAATTATAAATATATAATTAGTCCGTGCATCACACGAGTTATATGTTAATTTATTATAATAACTAAAATGTGGTATAATTGGATATAATATTTTTTTGGTTGGTTTGATTATCCTTGTTATGACCGTTAAGTCTTCTTAAATACTAAAATAATAAAAAATATTTAAGTTCCTAGGTTCTATTTCCATCAATAACAAATATTTATATTATTACTCAACTTCCTAGCTTCGATTCCCACCAATAAGAAATATTTATACTATTATTTATTATTTATATACTACCGAAATTTCCAGGTTCAAATTCCGCCAACAAGAAATATATTATTATTTATAATCATACTAATAAGGTTAATAGTACGAATCTTATCAAATATGTATTATTTAATCTTAAATAGAAATTATATGCATTCAAATCTAATCACATTATACGGTTATAATTACACATTTATTAATTTAAATTTTTTGTTGTTTATAATAAAATCTTATAAAATTTAGAGATTATATAATATAAAAATTTATAAAGTATTAGTGAAAATCCGTACCACGAATCGGAAAGCTAGTATATATAAGAAGAAATCAGACACAAGCCACATGTATAACAACAAATATATTACTAGAAAAGTTAAAATAAAGTTGAGATGAACAGAAAACAAAAACCTTTAATATATAGTTAACCAACAACATTACATACCTTAATTTTACGGATCTCGTCGGAAGTTGCTTGGATGAATGTAACTCTGTAAATAATCAAAAGAAATATTTATACATCACAAAGAAAGACTATGAAAAAACAAGTCCAGCCATGGACTTCAGAAAAACAATTACAAAGGGAAAACAAATCTTATACATTGGCCTCGCCTTCGCAAGTCTTCTCGATGTATATAACTAGACCATTCAATTTGTATTTATAAGAAGAGAAAACGAAAGTTTAGATGCAATTAGACCCGCAATAATGTTATAAAATTGGTCGCTTCCGAAAATTTAGGGAATTTATTTTTATTTGCATTAGCCAGCATGTTTTGCCTGCCTTCACTTGCCTTATTTACACAAGTTACCCTTCCGAAATAATTTATTGTTCAGCTCTTTCTACATTGAAAATATATTTACTTTTTTATTTAAAACACGGTCTCGCTTTTCTAGTCTATGGATTTAAATTCATCTTTTATTCACATAAAATAATATTGAACGATAATTATTATAATATAATAAAATAATAACTTTTATCCTTTATTAACTTTTTTTTATCCTTTATTCACCTTCTATTTATCATATCTATACAAATTATTTTGGCACATAAGAAAATGGTAACGGTGGATAATAAAATTAGGACGAAGAAACTATTTACTAAAGTGGGCGTTTGGTTCGTTTCATGAAAACATAATTAAATTTAGAAATGGAAAAAATATAAAGGAAAAGAAATAATCGATCAATAGTATTATTATTTTATTGATCAACCATTTATATTTTGATTTTAAATTGTAATTGGTTGATACAATAGTATTATATTTTAGGCCGGATCAATTATATTTATTATTTTATTTTAACGACCACATCTTTAATATGACTAATATTGATAAGATAATTTTTAAGATTGATGAGTTGTTAGAGATTTTTATAGCAACCAAAATTTTAATATTTCGACTATTATAATGATTATAAAAAGAGATGTAGGGAAAAGAGAATTGTGCGTTTGACTTTGATTACATAGTCTTCTTTTCCTCTCAGTCGGCTTTATTTAATAAATTGATTATAATAATATGAATTTGAATTGGAATACAATTAGAATAGTTTAAAATATAAGGGTAATTAAATAATTCAAGTATTCAACTGAATACCGTACATACCAAATTTTTAATATTTTGTCTATTATAAGGTAATAACTTAAAATCTGTGCGATGCACATATCTTTTTTTAAAATTATATATATTTTTTGAAAAGTTTATTTTGAATTGAATTATTAAATCTGTTCATTTAAAATTTTTAAATGATACAGTTTCATGATAATTATATTAATACACATATATGTTTATTATTTTTTATTCAGATGTATTTGAAAAATATTATATTAATGATTTAGGTTTATTGAGCATGTTTACAAAAATTAATTATGTTTTACTTAAAAGTTAAGTTTTAGTTTATATCAATAGTATATGATTTATGATATTAAATTTTTTTATGAGGATCAATATTTTATGCTACTGTGATTAAACTTGAGGCACATTACTCGACCAAATCCAACAAATTATTTTAGTTTGAGTTTAATTTTCTTAAATTCAGATCAATAGGATAATTTCGACCAATTCAACTAATTATTTTTAATTTTAGGTTAATTATTTTAAAACCCGCATTAATAGGTAATTTTATTTTAACCCGAATATATAGTATATATATAATTTAGTTGGTGAGAATATTATAAAGCAGATATAAATTAGAATTTAAATTAGTAGAGTAAGTTGACTTCGATATTAATTAGAATTAATATTGAGCAACCAACGACTGACCAACCAAATTTTTAATGGTTCCTCTATTATAATATTTTTTTAAAAAAATAGGTAATTAGTTGGAGAAATTAAAAAGGCATCGTGTTTTACTTAAAAATGTTTATTTGTTTATATTCTAATAAAATCATGATAATTAAGTAAAATAGTGAAATCATTAAGTAAGGGTAATTATGTAGATTAATGAAATATTATACCAACCAAAATTTTAATATTTCATCTATTATAATATAACTAACTTAAAACCCGTGCGATACACATGTTTTTTTTATAATTATTATATATCTTTTTAAAAAATTCAATATGAATTGAAATCTTAAATTTGCTCATTAAAACTTTTTAAATGATATAATTTCATGATAAATATATTAATACACGTATATGTTAATGATTTTTTTAATGAAAGATATTTAAAAAAGACAATGATACTTATTGAACAATATAGTTTTATTAATATTTTTACGTGACTTTTACAGAAAAATGAACTCCTAGCTAATCAATGTCATGGTTTTTGTTTTTGCAAAACAAAAAATAAATAAAAGCGCTTTTTAATTTCTTAAAATGAATTTTTTAACAGAAAAATAACCCGAGGAAACTTGTGAAAAGAATGATTTAGAAATCGAGTTTTCGGAAAATGAAAAAGGTTTTCAAGCAAACTTTTTGGTAAATCAAGAAATACTTTCAAAAATCAAAAATAGCAGACTTGATTTAATAAAATAAAATATATTTAACATATTTATGTTAAATCGTTTAAACGAAAAAATAGTATCTTTTATTATATTTTAACCAAGGAAATGCATGTAGACATAAAAGATACTACATGGTTAGTTTATCTTCCTTTAATCACTAGAGACGAGATAAGCAAAAATCTATTAAAAATAGACGCTAAGACAAGATCTACCATCAACATAGTTCATTTAGGAGCTATAAAAATAGGTATGATTCTCCTATTAAAATGGCTTTAATAGACAATGGAATCAATGACTGGAAAGACTGTATTTTAGGTGCTGCTAGAGATAATTTAGCATACCAAAAATTTATGTTTATTGTCTACCCTAAATTTGGTTTCAGTTTAGTTACAAAAAGTATTGATCAAATATTATCTTTTGTCCATGATTTTAAGAGACATAATTTGATGAATGCTGGTGATAAAGTATTTAGCATAACTTACGTTGTCGCTTATACTTTAACTAATAGTCATCACAGTATAGACTATAAAAAGAATGAATATATCGAATTAGACGATGTATTCTCAGAAATAAGATCTGTGAAAGAGAAGCAATTCTTAGAAATCAATCATTTAGATAATTCTTGGGTAATTGATATTGCAAAAAATAAACCAATTTTAGGACAAAAACCTAGAAAGAGTTTTAGAAGAAACACATTAGAGGTTGGTGAATCTTCCAACAAAGAATTACTTAACAGAGTCTCTAAGAGAGTTAATGATTTATGTCAGAAATGGATCTCCTGTAATAATTATCAGTCCTACAGATATGCAACAACATAATAGTCCTTCGAAAAGGCATCCACATATTTATAAAAAGGGCAAAATTCTTGAATTTAAAAAGTAAAATGAAGGAATAGACCTTGAACTTAGAAATTACATCTTTAGTGGTGTGGTAGGAAATAATAGCCTTAATGGTATCATATCTTCTAGGAATAATCTTAATTAAATTTTGGGAAGATGTTTACTAGGAATATACAATTTACTACTACTTTGGGCTCAGTAAATATCCTAGTGAAAAACATTCAAAATCACCAAGTATCTACAACAAGTACTCCACCTTTAGAAATCAATTTAATATTATAATGTATAATATATAAAATTCTAATATATATAAATAATTAATATATATATATAATAATTCGGGTTTTTTCGGATTTCGGGTTCAGATTGGGTTTTGATAGAATTTCGGATTTCGAATCGGTATACCTAATATCCAAATCCAAATCCAAATCCAAAATTTCAGGTTTCGGATCGGGTATCCGTCGATCAGATTATTTTGCCATCCCTAACATGCATCACATAAACCATCATGGGAGTAGTACATATTTGGTAGACCTCTTACCAAATCTTTCTTCACCAATTCAATGAGATTATAGAAATTGAGATGATAAAGCTTCTTGTGCCAGTTCCAACTTTCATTAACTGATGTTTTGCTTATCATACAATTCTCAGGTCCATCAGCATTTGCATGAAGTTTGGCTTCGTAGATGTTTCCATGTCTGTACCTTTTGAAAAAAACTTTCTTTGTAATTTTATGAACTACTTCACAGTGAGTATCATAAAATACAACATAGTATCCTCGATCAGTAATTTGACCGATGCTCAACAAATTATGCTTCAGTACTTCTACTAAGGCTACATCTTGAATGATGATATTTTCAATGATTATGTTGCCATATCCCGGTATTTTTCCTACATTGCCATTACCATGGAAAATAATTGGGCCAACATTCTCTCCATATTCTGATAACAAGGATTTACTTCCAGTCACATGTGCAGAACAACCACTATCCAGTACTATCACATTCTTCTTATTTTCCTGCAATCAGAAATATGAATATCAGTTAGGATTTATTAAGAACCCACACTTATTGGGTCCTTTTTGACATCTTATGTTTATTTGCAGCAGAAGACTTCCTGACAGGATTTGAACCATCAGGATTTGGGCCATCAGGATTTACTCCATTCGAATTTGATCCTTCAGGATTTGTCCAGTCAGTTTAGTTCTAAAAGATGCATGATCATTCATTTTGGCAGTTTTAGCAGGAATAACAATTTTATTGAACTTAGGCAAATGGTCATAATTGTTGTGATACAGACTATGATACTCTTTACAAGTATAAATGGAATGCTAAATACTACCACAGTGTAAACAAGGGTTATGTGGTTTATAAAATATTGATCTACCACTAATATCAGATTCAGGAATAAAAGTAGCTTTCTTTTTACTCTTTCTGCAATCAATAGCAATATGATTAGTATTACCACAGCTAAAACAAGCTTTCCTAGGAGTATCATGAATATATTTTTAATATTTTGCTTTTTTATACCCTATTTTCCATTTCTACCTCTTTTTACACTAGATTTGTGAGGTCTAGCCGTTACTTCAAAAATTTTCTTTTCTAGTTGACTTTTAGAGAGAAGACTTGTGTTTTTACCTTTCTTTTCCTTAACCCTAAATTCAACTTTCTTTTTATCAGGAACTCTAGAGGTAGATTCTACTTCATAAACTGATTTGAGTCCATTCTCATTAGTACTGACAAACTTAACTGGTGTTGTGTTGGTAATAATCTTATTAATATTTTTATCAGTGTATTTATTATAACCTAAACACTTTTTCCAGTTTTTGGCATTTATAAAGTTGTGAACTTTTCTTCCTGAAGTCATCCAAGTCTTAGAAACTTCTCTTTCTTTTTTCTAGTACTCTCTCTAGCATGGCATATTTAATGTGCATCTGAGCTTCATTATGTATAGCCTTTTTACATGTATTTTCATTTTCATGCATACATATAAGCTCAACTTTTAAGTGATCATTTCTCTTTTAAGCTCTTTATTCAACTATCATTTTCAATTGACCTATTCTTAAAGTTAACATGCAGAGTGTGTAAAAATCTTTTTAACTCAGACAAATTATTAGTATCTATAGAAAAAATAGTCATTTGTACCTTATCATTGGAAGACAAATCCTCTACATGAGTTACCATGAGTGCATACTATTAATCATCACTGTCAGGTCCTGATGTGTCCATCCAGTACTTGTTTGAGCTTGAGGTGAAAAGTTCCTCTCCAGTCGACTTAGGACATTCAGTAGCAAGATGTCCCCTTTGATTACAATTGTAACAAATCATCTTTCCCTTTCATTCTTTCGGAATTTCGCCTTGCCATCACCAGAGTACTTCTTATTAAAACCACCTTTTGTCTATGGTTTTCCAAATCTCATCCTTCTAAAACCTTTCACCAACATGGCAGCTATTTGAACTACTTGAGGGTCATCCGGTTCAATCTCAGAATCCTCATCAGTATCTGTGTCAGGATCTGATGATTCATCAGTATCTGACTTCGCAACCATGTTACTTCTTCCTGAACTCTCAAATACCCCTTCCTTATCTTTTTGAGCTTCAACATTGAGAGCAATAGCTTTCATTTTCTGACCTTTAATGTTCGTCCTTTGTTGAATCTCCGAATCATGGGTTTTCAGCATCCCATAGACTTCATCCAGTGATAGTAAATCAAGATTATACCGATGCTTGATAATGGATGCCCGTGTATCCCATTCTTCCAGGAAGAGATCTTAGAAACTTGGTGTTTGAGCCCTCCTTGTCATACTCCTTTCCAACCAATAACAAATCATTCAACAGTGTCAGAAATCTGTCATATATATATCAATAATGGTTTTATCAGGTTTAGCATCAGACTGTTCATACTCCGGCACAAGAACAACCCTTATATTCTTCTTGATTGCCCATATTTCTTGACACCGAGTTTCCAAGCTTCCCATATAGCTTTGACAATTTTGCAAGCAATCACTCTGTTTGACATGACATTTTCCAAACTATTATAAAGAATATTCCTGATTTTGGCATCTTTGAGCATTGAAGCTTTCTGAGGTTAAAACCATTATGATTTCTCTTTCCTGATATAATGTTCAGAAACCGTTACCGTCATGGCCACAACCTTCTCAGGATAAGGAGATCCATTATTGATTATATCAACATAAGAATCATCAATGGATTCAAGAAACATAAGCATCTTAACTTTCCATGTAGAGTAGTTAGCCTTTTACAGAATTGGAATCTTCATGATTTCATACTTACTTCCAGACATCTTGATCTTTTTTAATTAACAATCAATTAGACTGCTCTGATACCACTTGTTACTCAATAAATGATAATTATTTAAGGGGGCTGGATACAATTATCAAATAATTTGATATCAAGAAAGTAAAGTAAGAATAGTTGAATCAAATAACAGTTTATTAGATCTCTCATAAACTGTTACAAAACTCTCTCAAGAAAATCAATGTTCTTGAGAGCTGCTAGGTTATGATAATACTCGAGTAATACACACCTTGAAAGATAACTTATTCTGTGTTGATATACCACACAGCTACTAAATCAATCTCTATCATTTACAAGATATGTTATAATATAATTTATCTAGTTTCTGTACATATCTAATCAACAACTTCGATCCTATAAATCAAGAACCGATAATATAATACTCCTAAAATGCTGGGACTGTATAAATCAGCAGATTCTGATTTATACAGTAATTCAGTCATATCCTCACAGTCTTCATCCTGATGTAAATCCTGATTACATATAGAATTTGACGTCTTAACAAATCCTAATAGACATGACATATCCTGATTGACAAATCCTGATCCCAGCAGATACTGATTTCTGACTTAGTCATTTTCCAACAAAACTTTCTTTCAAATTTTATTTAGTAAGAACTTTTCAAGAAAGTTATACATCTTGGTCGTAGGATAAGTTGTGGTGTTTATGTAGTTGATTTGAAGGTTGTGAGTTGAATACTTAAAGGAGGATGGCTTCTGTGAACTAAACTTTAGATTCTTGAAGTTATTAATATATGGTTTATTATTGATTGTTGGATGATGGATAATCGATGATGATTTAGTGTTAATTTAAAAATGTAGATTATAACGACTATGCCGTTATAATACTCGATTTTAGAGAATATAAATTTCGGCAGAGATTCATAATTATTAAACTATTATTTCTTGAAAATAAAGACTTTTAAGTTGTAGAGTTTGTCATGAGGATCGTTTAGGCGCTTGATTCACTCGATTCGGACTTACGATTTAGAAGTTAGGTCTGTTTTAGTAAACGTGATTTACGCGATAAAATGTGCTACGGATTAACAACTTTGAGAGTGTAAATGGACGACTTAAAATCACTTGAAAATTATAAAAATTTAACAGAGGCTGGGTTATTGAGTGAATGAACTACCATGAAATTTCAAGTCAAAATGTTAAATTTTCAATTTTATAAAAATACCAAAGCCGAGACCGCACAAGTAGAATTAATTATGAGTTGCGAGATGAGACGACTTGTAAATTGAATAAGTAAAGTGGACGTTACAGATCAAAGTTTACATCAAGGTTGATGACTACTAATGTACTAATAAAGTGATGAGAGTGAAATAAGTCGCATTGCAGTTGCGAGGCTAGATTGGGGCTAGTGGGGACTATAGCCCCACTAGGGTTAGAATAAACTTAGCGATAATTCGTTTTAGCCCCCACTTGAATTAGAATAAACTTAAAGTTAATTTTTTTAGCCCCACTAAAACTAAAAAACAGTCTTATATAATTATGGATGCTTCATATTGTAATTGAATTTATATATTTATTTTCATGTCTAAATAGTTTGTACAAATTTTAAATTTTCTTTTAACAATTTATGAAGTCCCATATTAAATATCTAAAAATTAAAATAAAAATTAGTAATTTTATACAATATGTATATATCTTAATTTTTTTTTTGCATTTTGAGATGTATATATATCTCATATCAAATGATAATTTTGACTATATAATATATTATTTTTTCATATTAATAATACTAAAAAAATACTAAAAACTTTTAATTTTATAATACCAAAATTTTTTACTGTATAAATACACTATTGTAAAAATAGTCTCTACTCTTTTAAGAAGTTACTATATTTGGTCATAAATCTATTTTTTTGAACAATTTTAATGTATAAATATCTCAAATAGGATTTTTTAATGATTTGTAACTTAGCCCCCTACTGAAATTTTCTAGTTCCGCCACTGTCGCATTGGACGCTTGTTAATGTTGGTTATTTAACAAAGGGACGTTAAGTACGATTGGAGTCTAACATGATGTTATGTTCTTGTTAATAGATATCTGAACCAACTCTCGTGCAACCTCCACCTCGAGATTATCAGGCACATTTCCGAACCCTACCTTTTAATATTGTTGTGTTGTGGAGAATATAAACTGATTTATATATATACGATGCCATGTTGCCATGATTTATGAGTTATGACATAGTATAACTTGAGATTGTTTGTAATATAGAAAGTAGCAGATTTCATATGATTAACGCTAGAGAGTAACGTGATATATTATATTTTTAATCGAGACTCGGTCGATATAAATTATTAAAAACCTGGAAGTATTCCGGAGTCATTCGAAATTATTATTTATCCATTTTTACAGTAAACTGAATATTTTAAAAGGACTCGATGTCCCTATACGGGTTATTAAAATCCCGCAAAGCTTTATTAAACGATTTTAAAAAGAACCTTATTTACTTAAGTTATATATTATTTAATCGATGAATATTTTTTCAAATAGAATTATTCGAGGGTTAATTATCTAATAATTATTTATTAATTATTACCTATTTAATAAGGTTTTAAATGAATAAAAGTCCTAAACCCTATTTTTAAATATTTTTAGAATTTCAGAAAATCGCGCAAGTACTTTCAAATCTTTGAAAAATCATATTTTGACTTATTTCAAATAATTCGACTATAATGTCAAAAACAGTGTTGTAAAAAATGCATTAAGCGGGCGCTTAAGCGGACAATTAAGCAAAAGCGGGATGTAAACGCCTTGATTAAAGTAAAATCGGGTTTTTAAATATTTAGTAAAGTTTAAGCGGGTCAAATCGGATTAAGCGGGTCAAAATTGGATTAAGCGAATTAAGCGAGTGAATTAAAATAAATAAATAAAACAAACAAAAAGCTCCATTTTTACAAATGATGATTGTGAAATTACTTTTCTAAACTATTACTGAAAATTCAAGATTCGGGCATCGTCATCAACATATTTTATTAATTTTATTATATTTTTCTTATTAATGAAAAGTATGTACTAATTATGAATAATAGGATAAAATTATAAAAAAATTATATATAATCCATTTAATGGTCCGCTTTTAAAACCGATTAAGCTGCCGCTATACCGCTTAAGCGCTAGAAAGTCACCTCCCCGCATAGATCCAATTTGCGCTTTTTACAATACTGGTCAAAAGATATTCCCCCTTAAATATATCGAGCAATACCTATCAACAAGCATTGTGCTTGGGGAACTTGAATATAAGTTCCGAGTTTATGATAGAATTCTTAAGGGACAAGGAGGGGTAGACTCCAGTTGCTCAGGTTTTCAACTATTCATAGTTTGAATATTGTATAAGTATGACTTGTGTAAGGTAATTGAGAGCAAACGTTTATTTTATCTCCGGTCTAACCTCAAATAGAGGTTACACCCGCGACATAATTTCAATACTTTTGGATTGTAATAATTATCATTTTATGGATATACAACTCTAGTAATGTATTGATTCGCTTCGAAGACAATAACCCGTGATTGTGTATAATAGTAAGTGTGGTCGTAGATGCTTGAGTTAATTATATCATTGTCCAAGATAAGTGTTGAAACAAGCTTTAAGACAGCGTGATTACCTAAATCCCTGACCCCGGATTTGGGGGCATCATAAAATATAATACAATAAACCATCACTTAAGTGTCTAAATAATTATTAAGTATAAACTAATTTCATAGTTTTTTTACACTTTAATTAAATTATTAATGACAATATATTTTATTTTTTAACTACAAAATTTAAAATTTGAAAAACTATATACGCCGCATTTCGATACATTTTCAGAAAATGGGTCGTGCCTCGCTCGGGAAATTATGCTAGTTATAATTAAAATGAGAAAACAAAAGTGGGAAAGAGAAACTAAACCTAGCAGGGAATGGGGAATGAGGTTTGAGGAATTTTGGGTAAACCTAAAATTAAAAAAGGGAAAGATAATGACATTTTTTTAAAATAAACATCAACAATGAGAATGACTTTAATTGTTTCCATTTCCCGTTGTTAGTACCCCTAACCAAACGCCTCTTAAAAGTCCATGTACCATGTATAGATACTGAAATAATTATCGTACGAACTTGTACTTATTTTAAAATAATTTTGTAATTAGAAATATATTTAAAAATAATATTTCATCAACCTAGACTTAGGGATGAAATTTATTGTACTTGAAGTAAACTTAGGGCCTAGAACATATGAAGCTTGTTTGAGGTTTGGAAGTGAGATTCCCCTTGCAGTTCATAACTTGAAGAAATGAGGGTAATTGTTATGGCCCATTTTTTATATGGCTAAAGCAAGGTTTATACCATTCTACAACCCCGATCCAAGGGTGTAATATGTAAACAAAGCTCTAGTAGGTTCATAGATTCTTGTTGTCTATGAGGTCCTTGCAAAGTTCCAACATTTATCCGAGGTTTCGGCTATTGGTGAGGTTCTAACAATTAATGAGCTTCGAGGTTCTTCCGTCCAGCAACAGAATTAGAGTCGGAGAAGGATTGAAACTCCTAAATTATACGAACACAATCCTTTCCCACCAATTAACCATCTACAAGGATTATTACAGTTAGAAAAAGAATATATATCATATGTCTATAATATATATTCACATATACATTCAAATACATCAAATTGACCAGATTATGAGGTTCAATGTGACCGGGACTCTTCAGGACACTCACCCAAAGTATTAGAACTTTACTTCGCTGTTTGATCATTATTAAGAGCATGAAAGAAATATGAGTTTATTCTATGAAAGCATTCTCATTAAAATTTTCAAATTCCATATGTCGAATTTTATTCAAAATTTTTATTTTTACATCTTTTAGTTTCTCTTATTCTTATAGTAGTAGTGCTTAAAAATAATGTGTAATAGTTTTACGATAAAAATCTAGAAGTAGGTAGGCATTCTAAAAGTATGATTTAGTTAAAAACTTTTAAAATAATAATTTGAGTAATAAAATGACAATATATATATATATATATATATAAAGAATTTCTTTGATGATGCTACTGGATTTACTAGAGTTCAAGACTGAAGTTAAAGTTTGAAGGCACTGACTGTAAGATAGACTACTTGTTTGTATTTCTGCATTTAGATATCTCTGAAATCATCAATTAGGAACTTGTACAAATTTATATAATACGCAAGTTAGGGGATATTGTTAGAAGAAATTGATGATATACGTATTTTAACTATCAGAGTTTATTTATCGGCATTTGATATCAGTATTTAACAGTGATGATGTCATCAACATTTGCCATAAGTATTTGCTGATCAGCTTTTATCATCAGGATTTGTTCACATCATTATCTGTCGAGCTGGAAACTAGGAGATATCAAAGGAGGAATGTTAGATATATTTGAGATGTCATGTCTAATATGTTTCATGTTTAGTTTTCAGATCTTAACAAACTGGAAATATCAGTACTTACTGACATCAGCACTTACTGGAAGTCAGATTTTAAGGATATCAGTACTTAAATTATCAGGATATAATTATCTGAAGATGGATATCAGAACTTAAGTGCGGGATGACGAACAGTTAAGGAAAGGCTGATTGAAAGGAAAGAAGATCAAGACTAAATAAATAAGAGATATGTATGGAGAAGATTTCTATGGAAAATAGAAGACTTGGAAAATAAGATATCTAATTGATATATTTTAGGATATAGAATCATATCCAATATCAATTAGAGATTATCTTGTAACTGTGTAGTATATAAACACAGACATAAGGTTTACACTATATGTGTTATTATAATCGAAGTTATTATTTCTTGTAACCCTAACAACTCTCGTGATAAATTGTTCATCACTGAGAGAGGACAGTTCCATATTATAACAGAGTTTATTGTGTTAAATAAAATATATTTTTTGTGTTCTTATATTCGATTTGATTGTGATAAACACTGTATTCAACCCCCTTCTACAGTGTGTGTGACCTAACAAGTGGTATCAGAGCAGATATGTTAACACACAAACAGTTTAAGATCCAAAAACAATCATGTCTGAAGAAGAACAAACTCCAACCAAGCCCACCAAAACTGAAGAACCTCCAAAGACTCAAATCCACAGTCGATATGAGACTATTAGAGTTCCCATACTGAAACAATCTGGATATCCCATATGGAAGGTGAGGATGTCTATGTTTCTGGAAGCTACTGATCTAGAATACCTTGACAGAATCAATGAAGGACCACACAAGCCAACCAAACTCTCTGTTGTAGTTGCAGGTGAACCAGCAAAGTCTGTACCAAAGGAGAAGAATGATTACACTGCTGAAGATATCTCATCAATTGCTAAGGATACTAAGGTACGACACTTGCTGCATAATGCCATTGATAATGTAATGTCAAACAGGGTAATCAACTGCAAGACTATAAAGGAGATATGGGATGCCTTGGAGACAAGATGCCAGGGAACTGATTCAATTAAGAAAAACAGGAAGACTATACTCACTCAAGAGTATGAACACTTTGACTCAAAGCCCGATGAGTCATTAACTGGTTTATATGACAGATTTGTCAAACTCTTGAATGATTTGTCACTAGTTGACAAGGAATATGATCTTGAAGATTTAAATCTTAAATTCCTGTTAGCTCTTCCTGAATATTGGGATTTGAAGGCCACCACTACAAGAGACAACTATGCTCTTGAAGAAACAACTCTTGATGAAATTTATGGGATGCTCAAGACTCATGAACTTGAGATGGAACAAAGAAGCAAGAGGAATGGGAGAAAGTCAAGGACAGTTGCTTTTAAGGCTGAGGAGGAATCCCCCAAAGCAGCTGCCTCAAGGAAAGGGAAGGGAAAAGCTCTTATCACAAAGTCTGATACTGAATCATCAAGTTCTGATACTGATGATGACTCAGAAACTGAAAGCTTACCTGAGATGGATCCTGATGAAGAGATGATGAAGCTGTGTGCTCTTATGGTGAAAGGAATCACAAGGATTGCATACAGGAAATTCAGAAATGGAAAGAAATTTTCCAGGAAAGGTGCAAGTTCTGATAAGAAGGGTTTCAGAAAATCTGAAGGCAAAGGAGGAAAGTCTGACAGAGGAGAATACTCAAATGTCAAGTGCTATAACTGTGGTGAGAAAGGCCACATATCTCCTGATTGCAAGAAAGTGAGGAGTGAAAAAGGCAAGGCTCTTGTCACAAAGAAGAAAAGCTGGACAGACACTTCAGATTCTGAAAGTGAAGTGAACTATGCCTTGATGGCAAATGCTGATAGCAGTTCTGATGCTGCTGAGTTAAAGGTACCACAAACTACTTATGCCTTTCATACTGATGATATTAATGAGTTGAGAAGATATCTTAAAACCATGCTCATTAGTTATAGAGATCAAACTTTAACATGTGAAAGATTAACTTCTGAAAATCTTGCTTATAAAAAGAGGAATGATTATTTAGAAAAAGAGTTAGTCATGTTCCATCAAATTCAGAAAGATAGAGATGATGCTTTCTATGTTAGGGATGAAGTACTTAAAATGAATGAATCTCTAAAACCTGATTTAGAAAAGGAAAGAGAGATTATTAGGACTTGGACTAACTCTGGCAGAACAACTCAGAATTTGTTAAGTAGTGGAAACTGGAAAGAAGGCTTAGGTTATGGAGATGATAAGAATGATAAGGGAACTGTAGAAATTGAGCCTGTAGTTGTTAAACAAAAGACAAAGGTAAATCCTGTTAAGTTTGTAGCTGTAAAGTCTGATATTGATAAATCAGAAGTTAAAGAGAATTTAACTTCTGACAAACCAAAACAGGATAAGCCAACTGAAGTTGACATAGGCTTAATGACTAAGAAGCAGCTTAAGCATAAGCTGAAAGATGTTGAGAATGTAAACAAGGTAAAGCCACCTAGGAAAAATAGGAATGGAAAGGAAGGTGTGAACAAAAGTAACATTTATAAGCTTGTTCCTAATGCTCCTAGAAAAACATGTCATAACTGTGGAAATTCTAACCATCTGGCTTCTTTTTGCAGGAAAAATAAGAACATAAACTCCTTACCTTCAAAGTCAGGAGTTAAGAGTCAGTCTGTTAGATATATGCCACAAAATCCTTGTTTTCATTGTGGTAGTTTATGGCATTCCATTTATACTTGTAAGGAATATCATAGTTTGTACTATGATTATTATCAAATAAAACCTTCTTTAAAGAAAGTTAGCATTGTTCCTTCTAGTGTAAGTTCTGATACAAAGTCTGATAGTGTAAATGCTGATAAGAAAAATGTTAACATAAACTCTGATGCTAAATCCGCTGCAATTGTTAACAAACTTAATAAGTCCAAAGGATCCAAGCAAGTCTGGGTCCTTAAAACTAATCTGTTAGATATATTTGATAATGTCATGGCTAATATGTTTTATGTTTAGCTTTCAGATCTTACTTGAACAGGATAAATCAGTACTTAACTGTTGACCAGTACTTATACTGGAAGTCAGGACTTAAGGATATCAGTACGTATGCTATCAGGAGATAATCATCAGAAGATAGATATCAGAACTTAAGTGCTGAAGGACAATCAGATAAGGACAATAGCTGATTAAAGGAAAGAAGATCAAGATAAACATAAGAAGAGATATGCATGAAGAAGGAATTCCGTAAAGAATGGAATACTTGGAAGAAAAGATATCTGATTGATATATATTAGGAAGCAGAATTATATTCCATATCAATTAGCGATTATCTTGTAATTGTGTAGTATATAAACACAGACATAGGGTTTACACTATAAGTGTTATCATTATTAGAGAAGATTATTCATTGTAACCTTAGCAGCTCTCGTGATATTTGTTCATCACTGAGAGGTAACAGTTCCGTACTGTAACAGAGTTTGTTGTTTCAATAAAGTTTGTTTTCTGTTACTTAAGTTCTTAAAGTTCGATTTGAGTGTACTATACACTATATTCACCCCCTCTACAGTGTGTGTGTGACCTAACAATTGGTATCAGAGCCTATCTGTTAACATACATACAGTTAAAGATCCAAACACAATCATGTCGGACACAGAAACTCCAACTAAGCCTACCAAAACTGAGGAATCACCAAAGACACAAATTCAGAGTCGGTATGAGACCATCAGAGTTCCCATACTGAGACCATCTGAATATCCCATATGGAAGGTAAGGATGACCATGTTCCTGGAAGCAACAGATCCAGAATACCTTGATAGAATCAAGGAAGGCCCTCACAAACCAACCAAGCTTGCTGTTGCAGTTGCAGGTGAAGCAGCAAAGACCGTACCAAAAGAGAAGAGTGATTATACTGCTGAAGACATAGCATCAATTGCTAAGGATGCTAAGGTACGACACTTACTGCATAGTGCCATTGATAATGTAATGTCAAACAGGGTAATCAACTGCAAGACTGTTAAGGAGATATGGGATGCTCTGGAAACAAGGTGTTAGAGAACTGACACAATTAAGAAGAACAGGAAGACAATACTCACTCAAGAGTATGAACACTTTAACTCAAAGACTAATAAGTCATTGAATGATTTATATGATAGATTTGTCAAACTTTTGAATGATTTGTCATTGGTTGATAAAGAGTATTATCTTGAAGATTCAAACCTTAAGTTCCTGTTAGCTCTTCCTGAATGCTGGGATTTGAAGGCAACGACAATAAGAGACAACTACAATCTTGATGAAACAACTCTTGACGAAATCTATGGAATGCTCAAGACTCATGAGCTGGAGATGGAACAAAGAAGCAAGAGGAAAGGAGGAAAGTCAAGGACAGTTGCTCTTAAGACTGAAGAAGAATTCCCCAAAGCAGCTTCCTCAAAGAAAGACAAGGGTAAAGCTCTTTTCATAAAGTCTGATACTGAGTCATCAAGTTCTGAGAGTGATGATGACTCAGATTCTGAAAGCTTGCCTGAGACTGATGCTGATGAGGAGATGATGAAGCTGTGTGCTCTTATGGTGAAAGGAATCACAAAGATTGCATACAGGAAGTTCAGGAAGGGAAAGAAGTTTTCCAGGAAAGGCATAAGTTCTGATAAAAAGAATTTCAGAAGATCTGAAGGCAGAGGAGGAAAGTCTGATAGAGGAGATTACACCAATGTTAAATGCTATAACTGTGGTGAGAAAGGCCACATATCTCCTGACTGCAAGAAGGTAAAGGGTGACAAAGGCAAGGCTCTTGTCACAAAGCAGAAAAGCTGGACAAACACCTCAGACTCTGAAAGTGAGGAAAACTATACATTGATGGCAAATGCTGATAAAGAAAGTGCTGAGAGCAGTTCTGAAGCTGCTGAAACAAAGGTACCTCAGACTACTTATGCTTTTCATACTGATGATATTAATGAGTTGAGAAGATATCTTAAAACCATGTTTGTTAGTTATAGAGATCAAACTTTAATATGTGAAAGATTAACTTCTAAAAATCTTGCATTTAAGAAAAGAAATGATTTCTTAGAAAAAGAGTTAGTCATGTTCCATCAAACTCAGAAGGATAGAGATGATGCTTTTTATGTTAGGAATGAAGTGCTAAAATTAAATGAATCTCTAAAAACTGAGTTAGAAAAGGAAAGAGAGATTATCAGGACTTGGACTAACTCTGGCAAAACAACTCAAAATTTGCTAAGTAGTGGAAACTGGAAAGAGGGCTTAGGTTATGGAGAAGATAAGAAAGATAAAGGAACTGAAGAAATTAAGTCTGTTGATAAGCAAAAGCCAAAGTTAAAACCTGTTAAGTTTGTAACTGTAAAGTCTGAAAATGAAAAATCAGAAGTTACAAAGGAATCAACTTCTGACAAACTAAAACAGGAAAAGACAGCTGAAGTGAACATAGGCTTAATGACAAAGAAGCAGCTTAAGCATAAGCTGAAAGATGTCAAGAATGCAAACAAGGTAAAATCACCTATGAAAAATAGGAATGGAAAGGAAGGTGTGAATAAAAGCAATGATTATAAACCTGTTCCTGATGCTCCTACGAAAACATGTCATAACTGTGGAAGTTCTAACCATCTGGCTTCTTTTTGCAGGAAGAATAAGAATATTAACTCCTTACCTTCAAAATCAGGAGTTAAGAGTCAGTCTGTTAGATACAAACCATAAAATCCTTGTTTTCATTGTGGTAGTTTATGGCATTCCATTTATACTTGTAAGGAATATCATAGTTTGTACTATAATTATTATCAAATAAAACCTTCTTTGAAGAAAGTTTCCATTGTTCCTTCTAGTGTAAATTCTGATTCAAAGTCTGATAGTGTAAGTTCTGATAAGAAAAATGTTAACATAAACTCTGATGCTAAATCCGCTGCAAATGTTAACAAACTTAATAAGGCCAAAGGATCCAAGCAAGTCTGGGTCCTTAAAATTAATAATTAGTGGTCTTTGTGATTGCAGGGCAACAGGAAAAATATTCTAGTTCTGGACAGTGGATGTTCAGGACATATGACTGGAAATAAGGCCCTGCTATCAGACTTTATGGAGAAAGCTGGCCCAAGTGTTTCTTATGGAGATGGAAACATTGGAAAAATATTGGGATATGGCAATATCAATCTTAGAAATGTCATAATTAAACAAGTAGCTCTAGTCTCAGGACTTAAACACAACCTACTGAGTATAAGTCAAATCTGTGACAGAGGTTATCATGTTGATTTCTTTAAAGAACACTGTGAAATTGTAAGTAAATCTAAAGGCAAAGTTGTTCTGAAAGGATACAGGCGTGGTAACATTTATGAAGCTAAGCTTTCAACAAGTACTGATGGTTCTGCAATCTGTCTGATGAGTAGAGCATCAATTGAAGAAAGCTGGAATTGGCATAAGAAACTCTCTCATTTAAATTTCAACAATATAAATGAACTGGTCAAGAAAGATCTTGTGAGAGGATTGCCAAACACAGTATTTGCTCCTGATGGTCTTTGTGATTCATGTCAGAAAGCCAAACAAAGAAAATCTTCATTCAAGAGCAAGACTGAATCATCAATTCTTGAGCCTTATCATCTACTACATGTTGATCTATTTGGTCCAGTAAATGTCATATCTATTGTAAAGAAGAAGTATGCGTTGGTCATAGTGGATGAGTTCACCAGATACACATGGGTGTATTACTTGCATACAAAAAGTGAAACTGCATCAACCTTGATTGATCATATCAAACATCTGGATAAAATGGTCAAAGACTCTGTGAAAGTTTTAAGGAGTGATAATGGCACTGAGTTCAAGAATTTGATAATGGAAGAGTTCTGCAAAAGCCATGGAATAAAGCAGGAATTTTCTGCTCCTGGAACTCCACGGCAAAATGGAGTTGTTGAAAGGAAGAATAGAACTCTCATTGAAGCTGCACGTACAATGCTTGAAGAAGCAAAGCTTCCAACCTATTTCTGGGCTGAAGCTGTGCAGACTGCTTGTTTTACTCAAAATGCAACACTCATTAACAAGAATGGAAAAATACCATATGAGATGGTGAAGAAAAAGAAGCCAAATCTGAAATATTTTCATGTATTTGGATGCAAGTGTTTTGTTCTCAAGACTCATCCTGAACAGCTATCAAAGTTTGATCTAAAAGCTGATGAAGGAATCTTTGTTGGATATCCACTTTCCACAAAAGCCTTTAGAGTCTATAATTTGAGAACAAAAGTGGTCATGGAATCTATCAATGTCTCTTTTGATGACAAAAAGATTACTGGTCTTGAAGATTTCATTGACCATGATCAGCTGAGATTTGAAAATGAAGACTCAAATTCTGATACAGAAAATCCTGACAGTCTAAGTCCTGATACTGTAAACTCTGATGGATTAAACTCTGATGTTATTGAAACTGTGGAGACTACGTCAAAGGAAGATGCACCTATGCAGGGGGAGCATACTCAAGATCCTACCACATCTCAAGAAACATCAGAACATGCATCTGGCTCTTCAAGTTCTGATTCGTCAAGTTCTGATAAGCCAAGTTCTGATAGTGCTGAAAATCTAAATACTGAAGAATCTAACTCAGAGAGCATACTTTCAGGGGGAGCATCAGAAAATGAAAATGAAAATAGCATGGATCATGGGGGAGCATCCAGTTCTAGAGAAAACCTTCCATCTGCAAGGAAGTGGACAAAATCACATACACCTGATTTGATAATTGGAAATCCTGATGCAGGTGTCAGAACTAGAACAGGTACTTCAAATGAATGTCTTTACAATTCTTTTCTCTCTCAGACTGAGCCAAAGAAAGTGGAAGAAGCTCTTCAAGATGCTGATTGGGTGCAAGCAATGCAGGAAGGGTTGAATGAATTTGAAAGAAACAAAGTCTGGACCCTAGTGCCAAGACCAAAGAATAGATCTGTTGTTGGTACAAAGTGGGTATTCAGAAATAAAACTGATAGTGATGGCATAATTACAAGGAATAAGGCAAGGCTGGTTGCAAAAGGATATTCTCAACAGGAGGGAATTGATTATGATGAAACATTTACACCAGTTGCTAGGTTAGAAGCCATAAGGATATTCTTGGCTTATGCTGCTCACAAAAAGTTTACTGTCTTTCAAATGGATGTGAAAAGTGCTTTTCTCAATGGAGAATTGGAGGAGGAGGTATATGTTGAACAACCTCCAGGTTTTGTAGATACCAAACATCCAGATTATGTCTACAGGCTTGATAAAGCACTTTATGGACTTAAGCAAGCTCCTAGAGCATGGTATGAAACTTTAGCTCAGTTTCTTCTGGAAACTGGATTCAACAGGGGGATAATAGACAAAACACTGTTCTACCTCAACCATGGAAATGACTTACTTCTGGTCCAGATTTATGTTGATGATATCATTTTTGGATCTACAAATGACAAACTTTGCAAAAAGTTTGCCAAACTAATGCAGTCAAGATATTAGATGAGTATGATGGGGGAACTTAGATATTTTCTGGGCCTTCAAGTCAAGCAGAATGAGGAAGACACTTTTATTTGTCAAACCAAGTACACCAGAAACTTGCTGAAGAAATTTGGAATGCAAGATTGTTCAAGTGCATCCACTCCAATGGCCACTGCGACAAAACTGGATAAGGATACCGGTAAATCAGTAGATATTACTGACTACAGAGGTATGATTGGCTCTCTACTCTATCTAACTGCTAGTAGACCTGATATCATGTATGCTACCTGTCTTTGTGCAAGATTTCAAGCAGATCCAAGAGAACCTCACTTAACAGCTGTAAAAAGAATCTTTAAGTATCTTAAAGGAACAACTGCTCTGGGATTATGGTATCCTAGAGAATCAGATTTTAAACTAATAGGTTACTCAGATGCAGATTTTGCAGGTTACAAAATTGACAGGAAAAGCACAAGTGGAAGCTGCCAATTTCTTGGAGGCAGATTGGTTTCTTGGTACAACAAGAAATAAAAGTCAATTTCCACATCAACTGCAGAAGCAGAGTATATTGCTGCAGGAAGCTGTTGTGCACAGATTCTTTGGATGAAGAATCAGTTACTGGATTATGGGTTAACATTTTTCAAAATCCCTATTTACTGTGATAATCAAAGTGCTATTGCTATGACAGGTAATCCAGTTCAACACTCAATGACAAAGCACATCAGCATCAGGTACCACTTCATCAGGGAACATGTGGATGAAGGTACAGTGGAATTGCATTTTGTTCCCACAGATCAACAACTAGCAGATATCTTCACAAAACCACTGTGTGAAGCTACTTTTACAAGATTGGTAAATGAACTTGGAATGGTTTCAGGTTCTTTCTCTAAATCTGCTTAGTCTTGTTCTGTGTTATCAAACTTTATGCTCAGTATTTACAGAATTAATCTCATTGTGTATTCTGTGCTTAATTGATAAATGTCTTTAAGTACTGACTGTTGTCTGATATATGTTTCTAAACTCTGATAAGTGATATGTCTGTTCAAGTAACTATTCAATCCTATGAGGATAACTGTGCTAGATACTGACCTAGTAGTCTTCAATAAACAAATGATTCCATGTAAGAAGTAATTATTTCAGTGAAAACCCTATGACACTAGCAAATTCTGATAATTGAGCTTAGTTAAGTTTACTTTGTATATCTTATTACTAAGTCACAAATTAGAATAATGCTACTCATCTGTTAAGTTCTGATACTACTAAAACTGCTGAATGTACTAAGTGCTGATAAACCTCACTTATCAAAAGAAAAAGCAAAAAGATCAAAGAATAAAATCAGGTACTCCTTTGAGATCTAGAGTACAAATATGGAAGGGACAACCCAAGTGCATTGCTGGTATTAAGTAGATATGCATTAGAAAAGCAAAATATTTTCTTGGTGACTTTTCACACTCTATGATTACTGGAGAAATACTCTGATAATAGCATAAATTCTGATAAACAGTCGTGACTCACTTACACTGAGAAGCCACTGTAAAATAGAATTTCAAAAGATGCATAAAATTAGCACAAAACAGTTGAGGTGGACTCAAGCATGAACTCATTCATCAGTAGGTTTCAGGATAATGACAGCTCTTTAGCAAAATTTTTAGTTATGCCTTATTTCTAAGATGTACTGAAGTGAATCAGACTTTACTCTTTGTCTGTTATTTAGCTTAATGCACACACTAATCACTCCATCTGAATGATGAAAATTTCTGTGGTGGTCTATGTTATTTTAGATAAACAGTCATTGTGTCATTATTGCACAAATTATGAGGACAAGTTCTAGTTACACGTTCTGATGATTAAGTTCTGAAGTCTATAACTCCGAACTTGTATGAGGATTTACTAAGATGGGCATTCCTTTTTCGAGTTAAGAAATTATGTTCTGATGACTGTTAAGTTCTAGTATAGGTCTAAATTCTGATTTCTCAGTCTAATCCTTTACTTGGCTTATCTGTGAATAAAATTTGATAACAGTCTCAGTTCGAACTAGAATATGTTGAAGTGGAAGATTAATAGTCACTATGATTAAGATTAATGGTATTCGTACTTGAACAGTCCACTGTTTCTTGTTTCTTGTGCGGTTTAAACCATGATTCCTCTTTCCAATGAATGTTATTCTTTTTCAAAGTCTAGGGAGACGAGGTAGAATTAATTCTATCTGTCAGCATTCAATTTCTTTGCGTCTCCTGGCATTCTCTTGTCTATATAAGCAGCCACTTCACATCAGTCTTTCCATCAAATTCTTCTCACACACTTATCTTCATAATTCTTCTTTCAAAAACACAATGGTCAGATACAACATGTTTTTGAACTACCAAAACTTCAATATGGAGCTAAGCTGTGCCGAGTGGCAGCATGAATGGCATGTCACAGCCATTCCTGAGGAGATATGGGACTCTATCCCACAGGAGGTACTGACACACCTTCTGTTCTTCTATATGGACTACCATCGCCATCTGGAGCGATTGGAGGAGGAAAGGCTGGAAGCTCTCCGCCAGCAAGAGCGAATCATCAGACTCGCCATTCTGTTTATCGAGAGTAGGAAGAAGAAGATGACTTAATCTCATCTTCTTCCTATTTTTCTTCATCATCAGCTTTGTCAGGCTTCTTAGCTAGGACTAAGGCTGTTGATGTTAGGTTTAGAAGCTTAGGGAAAATCTTGTATAAGTATTGATGTAATTTCCATTTCATAAATGTATTGTCTTGATATATTAATGAAAGTTGTTTTTACTTCAAGATTTTGTCTCTGAGTTATTTTATCTTGTGTTGATAAATCCTGATTGATATTCTGATGACCATATAAATTTTGTTTTATATTAAGTTCTGATTCATTTTCAGCACTTACTTATCTAATTTATCTTGGTCATTTTAATGTGATGTATTTTCAGAATATTAATGATGCAGTGAAAAATAATTCAATCAGTGATAACGGTTTAAATTTTGAATTAAAACTGTTTCACTTGATAAATGGAACGGTTTTTCCTTGAAACTAGGCAAATGGGTAAGTAATGATTCCTGTTTTCTCGAGCCCAGTAAATGTCCGTTATTACTGCATGTCTGACAGGTGTCCAACGGTAACATTTTTGTTCAGAGTATAAGTACAACAGAGAGAAGATTTCTTTAATCTTTTATTTTCTTCATATTTTATCTCTCTCCTTACTTTTACTCTCTTTTACAGGCATACTTGAATCTCATTTTTTTTCACATGGCACCAAAGGATTTAATCATTGATGGAGCTAAGTTTGTCCCCAACAACTATGCTGCAGTTCTTGATCACACTGAAGCTCCATCTGAATTGCACTTTGTGCAAGATCTTCTTGCACATAGTGAGGTTGGGTATGCATTAACACAACCTGAATTCTTTTCAAGCCAACAAGTTCTGAGGTTTTGGAGGACTGGACTTTTTGATGATGGTGGTCAACGTGGAACTCCCAGTATTATCTTCCAAGTGGGTGATTCATCCTTTGTAGTCACTCCTGGTACAGTACGCAGGGCTTTACATCTTCCAAAAGATTGTACTTTCTCAATTCCAGAGGACTCAGCCCTTCGGGAGTTAATGGCTGAATTGGGATATGAAAAGAGTCTGACGAAACTTGGACAGTTGAAATGGGCTAATATCAGAAGAGAATGGAGTTTCTTCTTTGATTGCATCACCAAAGCTTTTGGGAACAAATGTTCAAATTTTGATGCTATCCCAATTCTGAGTCAGCACATAGGGTATGCTATTATTCATCAAACTCATTTGATTTTGCAATTGGTTTAATTGGTTTTATTGGGGATAGGATGACAGAGGATCGAGATGTTGTTTATTTTGCTAGATTCTGTCAACTTATTTACACTTACTATAGTGATGAACCTCATTTAGTCAGCACTCAAACCCCACCTTTTAAGGTTGCAAAACGATACTTTAATGACCTGGTAAATGCTGATACTAAAAAAAAAGAAGTGGTTAGACCATTACAGATTCCTAAGTCTGTAAAACAGATCCTGGTAAATGCTGATCCTGATACTTATAGATCTGTTTACTCTGATGTCCAACCAACTCCAACCACCCAAAATCCATCAACTTCAGTACCTACCTCTCATTCTACTCAACCTACCCTCAGAACATATCTCAAATCCTATCTCTCCACTTCACAGACTACTCAACCTTCATCTTCAGCACCAACTGTGAAATCTTCATCTTCCAAGCCAAAGAGGACAAAGAATGTTCCTCAAACATCTCAAAAGAGAAGGAGGATTGCTGTAACACCCCCAAATCCGGGGTCAGGGATCCGGGTTGTCACGAGTTCCATTTCCCTTAATAACACCCAATCTTAATAAATTATCAACTACTCTGTACTGTGACCCCACAATAAACACACACACCACAAGTTATAGTCTCAGAGATGAATATCCAAAAATAATCACAAGTCGTTTTATTCCACAATTATATGCCAATACACCTTAAAAGGTTTTCTGAATAAATTTACATTTTCTTTGCCATTATTACAATTCATAAATATACATAATCTGATACATCAAAAGTTGAAAGCCTAGCCTATTGGTAGTTCCTACCTCAGCTACAGCGACATCAATGCCTATAGGAAACTGCGGAACGTTTCCTATCCGCTCGCGAATCGGGAGCTTGGTCCTGTTCATCTTGTCTATATGATGTTGTGTGATGAAAGAAGAAAGCAAGGATGAGCAGCAAGCCCACCAAAATAATATGTATAATGATTAACAATATATGAGCCTTCTCTTAGTACTCATGAAAGTCTTGGTCAAAAGAAATGAACCAAGTTGATATGTTAATGCGATAAAGTCGCAAAATATTCAGTATATATATATACATATATACTTTTCAAAATATGGGAAGTCCTCTTCCATGCATAATACACACAGAGTTCCAGTGTATAACTGTATAAAAATATCGTTGCAAGGTGATCTCATATATCTAACCTTGTCTCAACGTTTTTCTGAAAATCTTTGTCATGCATAAGATAATCATTTACTAGATATAAATTTAAAAGATGAAGTTACAAGATACTCCAATATACTTATATCTTTTCCAAATGCTACTTGAACTACCACCGTTCGAGTTATAATTAGTTTTAAAAGTTCATCACATAGATGAGAATACAAGATAAGACTTGAATAGATTCAATCTTTGAAATATTATTGAATGAAATGAAGTTACGAGATACTTCATTAAGTCCCGATATATATATATATATCCATATATATATCTCTCATACGTTTCCTGAAAACCTCTGTCATGTAAAATATGAACAGAGTTGCAATATCCAATGAATTTTGGAAAGAAAAGAATTTTGGCATAAACCTGGTATCTTGCTGATCAGGCAAAGATACCAATAAGTAACCTTTTCTACTAGTAGATGGATGAATCCCCCACCGGTCATCACCCTGGCCACATAAGGACCTTGTGCTGGACCGCCACCCGGCCTCTTACGCGTTGATGGACTGCCACCCGGCCACTTACACTTTGATAGACCGTACCCCGGCCTGTCGCTTATGCCGACTCAATTAGATGGGCTTACTTCCCGAACGTTGGGTAAGTAATCAATTCATTTGTTTTCTCAAAACAGCAACCACGTTGCGAATGTAAAATGCACCACAGAGCTGGATCCCCCAGGTTTTGAACGAGTATTTAAATCCCCTTTGAAAGGAAGATCTTAAATATAAAAATGAGTTTTGGGGTCCACTCTAACTTTAAGAATCATTTTGAAGACTCAAAAACATTTTTAAGAATGTTTGGAGTACTGCTGATTTATTAAAATAAATCAGTCCCGATATATTAGAAAATATCTGAATATTATTATTTAAATAATATTCTCATAAAGATAATCCTTATAAAAATAATTGAAGTAGAAGTTTTAAAACTTATACTTGAAATGGATATTAAATAACCAAAGATATACTTATATGAAAGTACTATCTTTATTTGAATAATCGAAAATAAGTTTGATTATTGACACCTTATTCTTTAATAAAATAAAGAATATATTTCAGTAATAAGCGGAGTCATAATACCTCGAATGAATATTATAAATAATATTCATTAAATAAAATAAAGGAGTCATACATCCTCAAATGAATATTCGAAATAATATTCAATAATAAAATAAAGGAGTCATAAGTCCTCGGATGAATATTCGAAATAATATTCAATAATAAAATAAAGGAGTCATAAGTCCTCGGATGAATATTCGAAATAATATTCAATAATAAAATAAAGGAGTCATAAGTCCTCGGATGAATATTCAAAATAATATTCAATAATAAAATAAAGGAGTCATAAGTCCTCGGATGAATATTCGAAATAATATTCAATCATAATATAAAGTTATCGAATACACCTTATTCGATTAATAGTTTTGAAAACTATAACCATATATATATATATAAATATATATATATATATATATATATATATATATATAAAATCTACTCGGGATCCTCGACTCCCGGTTTTAGAAAATGTTTTCACCTTTGGGTCCCTATACTATGGGTATATGCAAATTACTGCTATTCTCTAGCATAGGTATTATCAACTGAACCAACAGATATATATGGCAAGAATACGAAACAGGCATGCATATATATACCATATCAGCATGCTTCAATATATCACAATATTTGCTAATTAACCAACATGCATCTATCACAAGATAATGCATATACATATATACATCACAACAACAGTATAACGGATAGAAAACTTGCCTGAGCGACTGGGGGTTACGAATGGCTCGGGACGAGTCTGGTAACCTTCCTTGAAGCTTTTAATCCATGAAAGATCCTTGGAATGCCCATGGAAGCCTTAATCTAACCTCCTACAAGCTTGATCTTGTAAAATAGCAAGTGAAGGAGCTTGGACTTCCCATTTCTTAAGAAAGAAGCCGAGGGCTTCAATGGAGAAAAAGAGGTAAAGTTGTGTTTTTTGTGTTTTTGATTTGTTTTTCTTGGTTGCTAGGTTTTTGTTTTGTTTAATTACCCTTTTAACCATGTAAAATTGTGTGGTTAATAATCAACCACACTTCCTTCCTTTTTGGTCATGCTTAGGTCATCAATCTTATGTCATCATCCCACACTTGTCCTCTTCTTGTTGGTTTGATAACATCATCATCCCTAACCTCCTTGATTAACTCCTAATTGCTTGCCTAATGACCGCTGATCTGTTATACGGTTCGCTTAACTTTCGTTCTCGTTTATCGTTTGAGGGATCATACCCGGGATCTTATTACTTGGGTTCCCTTAACCTTTCTCAATACATTATATTCCTTTTATGATCATCTCTTAAAATCCTTGAATTTAAATCCTTTTTATTCTGTTACCTTATACTCAATTCTTTCTGTATCTGGTAGATTTTCGGGAAAATCAAAGTATTCGGAATTGGATTCTGACGATCTTTACATACACTTATATACCATATAAAGTACTAATAAAATCTCAGAATATCCATAAAAGAACCCCTACCTAGTGTGGCATGAAAAGTTTTCTCATTCAGCAAAAACACTATTCATAAGGGTTTCAAAAAATTTCCAAAAATTGGGGTTATTACAGTCTCCCTTCCTTAAAAGGATTCCGTCCCGGAATCAGATAGAAAATGAATAGGGATACTCTCTTAGCATTGCACTTTCTAACTCTCGAGTAAATTTTCCCACATTGTGGTCCTTCCATCAAACTCTGAATACTTTGATAACCCTTCTCCTAAGCACTTGTTCTTTTCGATCTATAACCCCTTTCTGGTTGCTCCCTATAGGTTATGTCTGGTCGCATGCTTATGCGCTCATATGCCCCTATTTATCTGGCATCCGAATTACACTTCCTTAACATTGATACGTGAAACACGTTATGACTTGCTACCTGTTCGGGGGTAGGGCTAGCTCATATGCTAACTTCCCAAACGTCTTAATATATCCAAGGGTCCAACAAATTGTAGACTTAGCTTTCCTTTCTTTCCGAACCTCATCAATCCTTTCCAAGGGATACCTATAACATTACTAGGTCCCCTATTTCATACTCTTTGTCCTTTCGTGTCAAATCAACATACTTATTATGTCCATCTTGGGCTACTACCAGCCGTCCTCTGATTAGATCTATCATATCCTTGGTCCTTTGGACCACTGCTGGTCCGAGCATCTTGCGCTCTACAACTTCATCCTAACATAAGGGAGATCAACATTGTCTTCCCTCAAGGATCTCATAAGGTGATATCTCAATACTGACATATGATCTATTGTCGTAAGAAAACTCAATCCGTGTTAAGTGATCATTCCAATTTCTTTCAAGTCTATTGCACAGACTCTCATTATAGCTTTTAGCATTAGAGCTTTTGCTTCTCAATACCCATTCTTTTCCAGTTTGTAATCGCTACTACCTTCCGTACATAATACTATACTGGTTATACTTTTGCTCGTTAGCGTTCTATAACCTTTTAATAACCACGTCAACCTTAGTATCACGAACGCGTTAGAATCGGAATACCACCGTACTGATACTACTTCCTTTAGCTGCTTCCATCTTCGAAAGCTTGGTCCTTCATATAGAAGTAAAAGAATTTATTGAGAGATCACTATGATCATGAACACTTGTTATATCGCATAGTTAGTACAGAAGGTGGCCAGCCTTTAGTACTTGACAAGCAATTAAACAATAGCTGGTATCCTACTCGGCTTCTATCACACAGATAGATAGTCATTCGGCAATACCTCCCTTTTTGGAAGGGTTGTTCTTCTCAGCTTATATGAAATGAAAAGAAGAGAAAAGAACGAATTGAAGAGAATTGTATATATGAAAAAAAAAATATACTGCCACAAAATATCTGGCTTGGAACCTACCTCTGAATTGTAGAGGTTTGTCATAGGAGAACAAAACATATGTGTATATATATCAACATCAAGCATTATAGCATCGTATTTCACATGCCTAAATATTTGCTATTCCGTCCATCCTTCTATGGACCCATGCTCTTCCTCGAGCTTATACACAATCCCCTTTGAAACTCCCTCGATATCGAAAATCGAACCCGGGATCTCATTCTAGACATCATCGTTACTAGAAATCTATGCTTGCACCGCAACCTTCCTCGTATAATAATACGACTCTCTATTCATAAGAAGGAATAATATTCAATAGGTAGATAATCGACTTAATTAGTCTATTAATGATAACTTATACATTACCATGACCCAATTAGTGGTACTCAATCTCAACATCCATTCCAATATAACTCTCATGGTTGTAATCAGTTCATTACTCGCAAAATCATTGTTGCCTTACTATGGTCCACCACTGACCTACTGTCATCATTCACTTTCCATGAAATCTTAATATCTAACCATACGGAGTCCATATATGTTGTATAGAATACTTCTAAGGAGTTAACATAATCACCATTCATGATTCATAAAGAACACTCCTGATCCTGACATACATACATGACATGAAGTAGATAAAATTGCAGAAGAGTTTCAGTCAAAGCAACGATAGCAGGTTAATACCATTCTTACTCGTATGCCTTAAATAGAAGACTTAACTCAAAGGTTCGTCTAGTCCTTTTTGAAACATGGTTCTGGCTTATCTCAAGATAGTATCTCCTGAGATAGATAGCCCGCTCATGGCGATTACACGAATTAAACCTTTACCAAACTACTATTACGGTTGGGTATTGCACAGTCATCAGAAGGAATGTCAATCTTCCAAACCATAATACAACCTTCATAGCTTTAACCATCATCACTGTATTCCTTTGGCACGAGCGCCTATAATTATCCTCTTACACTTAAAGTGTCGGCCACCTCTTTGGCCTTTCCTGATAGTAAAATTTCCTTACAATCAATGTCTTTTGAACCACTTTCAACTAAATTTTCTACCTCATTTCCAATCACTACTTATGTGAAAGTGCTCTTCTTAAGTTCTTGTTAAAAGAGAAATAAAAAATCACCATTTTTCCATAAGTCACTGCCTTAGTCTTCAAATGTGAACATTATCACGACTGACTCTTGATCATACTTAGGACGTCTCTTATCTTGGGTCCTTCTTGTTTTCACCAATCTCAACCTTCATTGGGTCAATCTATACTTTCTTATGGTTCACACATGCCCCACCTGGCATTATTATAATTACGTCATATTTCCTTTATCAACATTTCTATTCTTGAGAATTTTGAATATTACCTTTCTCCTTGTAAAACCTCTAAGGTTATCCTTCAATCGTTCCTCCTGTATTCCCTAGATACAGGGCATATCAAAATACCATTTACTACTACCAGAACCATTGTCTATATACTTCTGAAAAATTTCTCCACTGATCCTTAAAGGTTGTTATTACCTTAATCCTTTCCAATTCATACTGTCAAAACTCATACTATCCCTATTAAGGGTGAAATGCCAACCTGTATGCATTCCCCTAGGATTCATTTTAAGTTACCGATGTTCTATCCTTAATTTGACCTTTAAAAAGGTACATGCATCCTTCCATGGATAAATCAAGTCATATATCCCTGATAAGGGTGTCTTATTCAATCATTCCCACCTCGATAGTATATGCCTAATTTCACAATAACATCTGTATTCAAAATGAGGTCAATCAATATGGCCTCCAAAAGATAACAATGGTTATCCGCTTTTCTTGCCTAATTTAGTAACGATAACAAGGATGTTCTGGAAGATATTGGTCGTGTTCAACGTGAACCTCTTCTTAATAATTCCTTATTTACTTTTGTTGTTTATCTCAACAGTCACCTCAATGTTGGGATATCTTTCATACATGGCGTCTCCCTTTCTGGGTATCAAGCCACCGGTCTTACACTTCACATTCTTGAAGGTCACTTCCTTCATCCAATTTTTCCTAATTTCTTACTTTCTTGTCTCCTCAGTCTATCCTCGTCTCATTATTTATCCTTCGAATTATCTCAAGGTTTCCTCGAATCCTCCCAACTTACAGGGGATAAAATATATGTATCTTTTATACCTTCAACCATCAATTTAACTCATGGTGAATCACCCTCATCCTGACGATTACATACTTTTCTATTTCTATTACTACGAGTCTTTAGGGTTTTCTCATACCCAACTCCCTTATCATTCCTCAAACTCTATTGCCTTTATATTCCTTTCCACTCCAGTTTCTTTTTATTTTCCTTTCTCTTATCATTATTTCATGAACCAACACAACATAAGCATTGATTTCATACATCCCGTCATTCTGGATTCGTGTCCTCAGAACGAATCTTGATAACTTTTACAACTTAGATTCATAATTCATCATACTCGTCTGCGTTTGTTCTGGCTCTAAAGCTTTTACACTATCTCCATAACCTTGGGAATTACTTTCCCGAAAACAATTGACTGCACTTTAATCAGCTTATTATAACCTCTGGCTCCGTGCCTTTCTTGGTCTTTCACCAGTGGTGGCCCTTCTCTTAGGAGGGTAAGTGACAAAAACAGTCTTTTGTGATTCGTCAATCATCTAGAATCTCAAATGATTCCTATATTTCCTTTAGCCAGGCTCTTGCCTCGACTAGGTCAACCTGTTCCTTGGAACCCTGAGAGCTTAGCGACTTAAAGGTCCTGAAAGAATTTCTCACCGCATTGTTTCCTCAGGGTGGTGGTTGGGGATAATAGTCTAAGTTCTTTTTAGACAGGTCCATGAATTGCCGTATAGGAGTACCGTCTCGGGTCTCCATTCCTTACTCGACTTTCTGTTTCCTTAATATGAAATGTTTCATCCTTCTCCCATACTTGGGGTTATCTTATACGTTAAAATCCTTATTTTCCACTTCATTATATTATGGGTTCCTTCTATCTTGATGTCGACCTCCCTGACTATCACGTTCAGGGTTTGCTCTAAATCTTATTCCTCAAACTAGCTTTCATCTAAGATCTTATCTTTAAGTTCTTGAACATTTGGAACCCAAATTCTGTAGGAATGCCTCATTATTCCCTTCTCATCTTTCTCGGTATTAATCTCTTATCTATTTGTTGGCTTTCTGCCTTCATTCATCACTTTTTCTGGCACAATATGTTCTTTTCCAATAATTCGGGCTGTATTGCAACCTCAAACAGCTTTTCGGTACCGACTCCGGTTACCTTCACTTCTATTTCCATTTTCTCAAAATCTCTTATCAAGTCTCCCAAGACATTATCATCTTGAGTCTCTCCTTTACACTAAGGGCATTAGCCACCATTTTGGCTTTCCCTGGATGATAAAGAATCTCATAATCGTAATCCTTGATTAGCTCTAACCGCCTCCTTTGGCGTATGTTGAGCTCTTTCTACGGAAAAATGTACTAGAGCTCCTATGGTTTGTGTAAATCTCGCACTTCTATCCATACCAGTAGTGCCTCCAATATTTAGGGCAAAACTATTGCCACGAGCCCAAGCTCATGGGTGGGGATATCGAATTTCATATTACCTCAATTGTCTTGACGCGTATGCGATTACCTTGTTGTGCTGTATAAGAAGCACCCTAATTCCTTATGCGAAGCGTCACTACACTTCACAAAATCTCATTTTCCATCCGGCAACGCCAACATAGGGAACGTCACCAACCTTTGCTTCGGTTCTTAAAAGTTGTTCTCGCATTTCTCTGTCCATTCAAACTTCTCAGTCTTACGAGTAAGCCGCGTTAAAGGGGCTACTATCTTTACAAACTTGAACGAACCTCCGGTAGTGACCGGCCAATCCTACCTCTGGTAGTTTCCCTAACCATGGTTATCAATTCCTCAATGGTCCTTTATTCATTCTTATCAGGATCCTCCATGGGATCCTCCTCAACAACTGTCCCTTCTAGGACAACATCCTCAACCGTTACATCCTCAATATCAACATCATCCGGTCCTGCGTTAGGACGCTCTATCGGATCCATAATCCGATCTCCAATAAGTAATAAAACATCATTGCGTTGTTGCTCCTCAACCTTAGGGTTCGGTGTCCCGCTACCATATACGATAACGAACTACGCTTCTATTGCTGCATTTATAAGGGTTCCCATAAGGATTTTAACTGTCGGTACTACGTTAGGTAGCCCGACTATGAACTTGGCAAGAGTTCTTATTATCTTAGTTATTATCTTAACATCACATCATCTCTGAGGTTTATAATGCTTAGCTCTGATACCATTTTTGTAACACCCCCAAATCCGGGGTCGGGGATCCGGGTTGTCACGAGTTCCATTTCCCTTAATAACACCCAATCTTAATAAATTATCAACTACTCTGTACTGTGACCCCACAATAAACACACACACCATAAGTTATAGTCTCAGAGATGAATATCCAAAAATAATCACAAGTCGTTTTATTCCATAATTATATGCCAATACACCTTAAAAGGTTTTCTGAATAAATTTATATTTTCTTTGCCATTATTACAATTCATAAATATACATAATCTGATACATCAAAAGTTGAAAGCCTAGCCTATTGGTAGTTCCTACCTCAGCTACAGCGACATCAATGCCTATAGGAAACTGCAGAATGTTTCCTATCCGCTCGCGAATCGGGAGCTTGGTCCTGTTCATCTTGTCTATATGATGTTGTGATGAAAGAAGAAAGTAAGGGTGAGCAGCAAGCCCACCAAAATAATATGTATAATGATTAACAATATATGAGCCTTCTCTTAGTACTCATGAAAGTCTTGGTCAAAAGAAATGAACCAAGTTGATATGTTAATGCGATGAAGTCGCAAAATATTCAGTATATATATATACATATATACTTTTCAAAATATGGGAAGTCCTCTTCCATGCATAATACACACAGAGTTCCAGTGTATAACTGTATAAAAATATCGTTGCAAGGTGATCTCATATATCTAACCTTGTCTCAACGTTTTTCTGAAAATCTTTGTCATGCATAAGATAATCATTTACTAGATATAAGTTTAAAAGATGAAGTTACAAGATACTCCAATATACTTATATCTTTTCCAAATACTACTTGAACTACCACCGTTCGAGTTATAATTAGTTTCAAAAGTTCATCACATAGATGAGAATACAAGATAAGACTTGAATAGATTCAATCTTTGAAATATTACTGAATGAAATGAAGTTACGAGATACTTCATTAAGTCCCGATATATATATATATTGTTAGGGCGAAAACACGCGCTAATATTCACGCAAGTATACGCGTTCACAAGTAATATAGAATATTTTCTAGTTCGTTCCCTCAGAGACTCAGACTAAATTATTGTCTAATTAAACTCACTCACCAATGTATGATTACTTCTCAATGTTAAGATAATAATACTTAAAATTGTTGATTAAATATTAACTATAATTAACTACTTAATTAACCACTTAACTAACACTTCAATTTATCAATAATAAAACACTCATGAGATCACAACTTCATTATTACTTCCTTCTATAGCCATTGTTATTACCTTTAGCATGTGACAGTGATGATATTAATCGAATAACACGACACTGATAAAAGCCAACTTTTATTGTACTAATACCATTCTACCAAGCATCCACAATTAAAATAGAAGTCGAATAGTCATCAATTATGTTGAGTTCCTATATGTCTACAGAAATTGACAACACAACGATTTAAGCACAAGTTATTCCTTTTTGATTACATAGGGCAAATAAAACTATTAGAGTTACCCACTAATCATGCACAACGTACATGAACCTATGCTAGCATGGCAAGTTCTAAATCTCAAGATCCACCGTCGCTTCACAAGAGATTAACACCCTATCTTATATGTTCGCGACGCACATAAGTCGAATACGCACAACCAATACTAGATATCAAGCAATCATCACACACTAAAGTATTAAACAATTAACTAAAGAATTCCATAATAAATCCGTTGCAACCCCATGATCACGATTAGCCCATAATAGAACTTATCGCCATTATGGGTTCATATGAAATCATGATAAACAAACACAAGAAAATAATAACTAAACTAATTATATTAAAACAGAGTACGTCACAAGAGTAAATAAGTCAAAGCAAGAAAACTAGCATCCAACGTTACAACGAAACAAGAATCACAAGAAAATATGCTTCCTCTTCGTTGCGGTGTGCTAAATCGGTCTTCTTCCTTATCTCCTTCGCTTCTTGCGTAAAACACAATCTTCTTCTTCTTCTTCTTTTCTCTGTGAAAACGTCTCAAATCTACTTATATAATAGTCCCATAAAACTCAGATTACATAGAAGTTGGAAGCCAAACAGAAGTAGAAGTCTAAAATAATTCAGCAAAATTCCCGACCCTGCGCGGCCGCTCAGCATAGCTGCGCGGGCGCGCAGGTTGCTGCGCGGCCGCTCAGCATAGCTGCGCGGGCGCGCAGGCCTCCACTGGAAAAAATCCAAGTTTGCTCCGTTTCTTCGCCGTAATCTGCCCGTTCCTTTCCTCTCGCAATGGTGAACACATGCCAAGGCTTATTCTTGATGATTCCTCCCCCGAAATGCAACTAATACCCTGAAATGCATAAACACTAGAAAAACGCATCAAATACACAAAATACTTGATTTCAAGACACCAATTTAAGCCATTTTAAGACGTTCTAAGTGGTATAAAATGCCACTTATCACACCCCCAAACTTAAATCGATGCTTGCCCTCAAGCGTCACAGACTCAAAAACAAATAAAAATATGCATGAATACAATCTATATGAAAATGTAGCGATCCCCCTTACTACAATTAATCAACCAAATTGCCACATCTCAACGAATGCAGTTAGACAACTAAAGATCAATAAACTCATGTAAACGGACATACAGCCAGAAACGTGGTGTGTGCTAATGCTTAACAGATATGCTTCGGAACTAGACCAATTACTATGACTAGACTATTCTCAAGGCAATCCTACGATTATACAAAGAATAAAAATTCCAGGCACAAAGTGATATACAACACTACAAGAACTCTGGAGCTTACTACGGAATCGTGCTTTTTATTTACAACTCAAATGCTTATTTGACCGTGCAATGAGTGAGGTCCACAAAAGACTTATACAATGATATCCATGTAACGAGCGTTAGGTTAGCGGATCCCAGACTCTAAAAGCCTTAGGTCGCTAGGCACAAAGTCCCCTGAGAACTTAATAACTCGAATACCAAAGAGCCCACTCTTGATCAATTATGCCAATTTTTTTTTTTTTTTTTTCTGAGCAAGTGCGTTTCGCTCCATCTTGCTCAACCCTAGACTACTCGCAACATACGCGAGCCGGCTACTAGCTAATTGACGCCTAGCCACAACTAGCAACAACTTCCATATTTTTTTCTCCAAAATTTTTCTTTTTCATGTCTTTATCACTAAGAACCTATAATCGAATTCTAAGCATAATAAGTAGATTGACCTTGAAAACAACCAAATCATAACACAATCTAGCCCTTTCGCATTCTCTAAGACTTAGTGGACTTACAATTGTTTCTAGCATGCATATCAACCTACACAACTTAATATCACTTTAATGCTATCACTACACTCACATCAATATCACAATTCAATCGATAAATCATTGCAAAAGGGATCATGGTAAATGCATGAGCTACATGACATTCATAAAAAAAACTATATGGCATAAATTATGCAACTATATGAACTAAACTATCATGAATATGCAACTAAATGACACACACACAAAATTCCTTAACTACCACCCCCAAACTAAAAATCTTCACTGTCCTCAGTGAAAGTAGTAGAAAGGAACACAGGGTATACCTACTCGGAGTCATCATCATCATCACCCTCAGTGGGTGGAGTATCAGGCGGCGGGTATGCAGAGTCCTCACCAAAAACTGGCCACTGGATATCAGCTCCAAGGCCTCGAAAAGCATTCCCTAACGCAAGGGTGAGTTCCTGAGCAAACCTGCTCTATGTCTCATACATGGCATCCATCCGCCGTGAAAGCCTCCTATACTGGACATCAACCATCTCAGCACCCTCCTGAGCTCTCGAAGAACCAGCCTCATCATGCCCTGGCCTAGCCATAGTAGCACCTCGTGCTGGACGCCCTCCTGGAAGACGATAACCCAGCCCATGCTCCTCAGGCTCACCACCGGTCCACTCCTGCATCCCATTCAGAGTGCCAGAATCAATCGGAGCGGCTGGCAACTGCAACTGCTCATGAGCCGGCCAGTTCACTCCCACTACTCGACATAGCTTCGTAACCGTAGATGCATAAGGGATGTTCATATGCTTTGCTCCCCTAAAAAACTTCAGAATTCCTTGGTAGATAAACTCACCAAGGTCCACATAGTACTCCTCATTCAGAATTCCCCACAACAGCTGTGCTCTCTCAACTGTGACCTCGTGTGCATGCGAAGAAGGCAAAATATTAGCACAAATAAATGCATTCCATGCACGGGCATACCTGTTCATGGCGATCGCCGGAAAGTGACGATACTCATTATTGCCTGTACTGCGGGTCCAAACTGTGCCCGGTCGACAGAGAGTCGCACAAATCAAATCCAAGTCAAAATCCTCAGCAGTCTTTTCATTCCAGTTCTCCTCCTTGGGCTTCCTCTCTCGCTGTCCAATCACACGGCGAATCGTCGCAGGATGATAATCAACCGTCAGCCCACGGACCACAGAAAACCCATTCTTTTCAGCCTTCGCGTTCGCGTAGAACTCGCGAACAACGCTCATCGGTACTGCTTCGGGTGACTCACAAAAAGCTATCCACCCCTTCTCTGCAATCATGGGCAACAACTCACCATCCCTCCCTGATGGTAAAAAACCCCCTCTCCTTCAGAATCGGCTTACCCAACAGCCTAGTGTACTCCTCCTCCGCGGCTCTGTCAGTTAACCGAGGCCTTGCAGCAGTACCCCTCGATGAATCAGTAGTAGGAACTGTGCTGCTGCTGTCAATAGTGCGTGCTCTCTTGGGTGCCATTGATTCGTGAATAAAAGTGTGTAAGAACTGATATTTGATGTTTGTGAGAGGGTTTAAGTGTAGGAAGTTTTGTGGGAGATATGTAGGATATGTGTATGTATATATAGGGTGTGGATTAGATTAGGGTTTGGGAATTAAGGGATAAAATGATGGGGTAGTGGGAAGAAATCGTGGGTTTATGGGCTAAAACTGTTTTTGTGTTTGTTTTTGTTTGGTTTTTTTTTTCTGAACTGTAAAAAAATTTCTGGTACTCGACCCCTGCGCGACCGCTCAGCATAGCTGCGCGAGCGCGCAGGGGGTCAATGGAATTTTTTTTTTTCAGCCCCTGTTTTCTGATTTTTTTGTGTTTTTGGATATGTTATTAACTTCTAAGGGTTCCTGTAACAATAATTCATGGGTTGCCTCCCACGCAGCGCTTCTTTTTCGTCATTAGCTTGACGTTTCGTACCCTGCTCAAGTAGTCAACAAAATGGCACTAACCACTTCTCGGTTTGCCATATCCCCATAGTAGTGCTTCAACCGCTGACCGTTAACCTTGAATGCTTGGTCCAGATCATTCTCAAAAATTTCCACCGCTCCATGTGGAAACACAGTTTTGACAATAAAAGGTCTAGACCACCTTGATTTCAACTTCCCAGGAAAAAGTCGGAGCCGAGAGTTGAATAAGAGAACTTGTTGCCCTGGCATAAATAAATTTGGATGTAGCTTCCTATCGTGCCACCTCTTCACCTTTTCCTTATACATTTTGTTATTTTCGTACGCTTGAAGTCGAAATTCATCCAGTTCATTAAGCTGAAGCATTCTTTTCTTACTAGCTGCATCTAAATCCAGGTTCAACTTCTTTAATGCCCAGTAGGCCTTATGCTCAAGCTCCGCAGGTAGATGACATCCCTTACCGTACACCAACTGGAACGGTGACATCCCAAGTGGAGTTTTGTATGCTGTTCTGTAAGTCCAAACAGCTTCATCGAGCTTTAAAGACCAATCCTTCCTTAACGGACAAACAACCTTCTCTAGAATGCGCTTTATCTCTCTGTTAGACACTTCCGCTTGACCATTTGTTTGCGGATGATAGGCAGTAGCTACTCGATGATTCACATTATAACGCTACATCATAGAAGTGAACTTACGATTGCAAAAATGCGATCTTTCATCACTTATGATTACCCGAGGTGTTCCAAACCTTGTGAAAATTTGCTTATGAAGAAAATTTAGTACTGCCTTTGCATCATTTGTCGGTAAAGCTTTAACTTCGACCCATTTTGAGACATAATCGACTGCCAGCAAGATGTACTGATTATTGCAAGACGAGATAAAAGGCCCCATGAAATCGATTCCCCATACATCAAAGACCTCAACTTCAAGCATCACATTTAATGGCATTTCATCCTTCCTTGACAAATTTCCCACTCTTTGGCAACGATCACACCTTAAAACAAACTGATGAGCATCCTTGAACAAAGTAGGCCAGAAAAAACCTGCTTGCAGAATACGAGCTGCCGTCTTCTCACCTCCATAGTGTCCCCCATAAACCGTGGAATGGCAGTCTCGTAATATCCCCTCCGTCTCACAGAACGGGATACATCTCCTGATGATCTGGTCAGCTCCCTGTCTAAACAAATATGGTTCATCCCACATATACCACTTCACCTCATGCAGAAACTTCTTCTTTTGAGCGGATGTCAAATTAAGAGGCATTATATTGCTGACGAGATAGTTTACAATATCTGCAAACCATGGTTCTTCCTCCTGAATTGTAAACAACTGCTCATCCGGAAAAGATTCATTGATTAACGTCCTATCTTGTGAAGTAGAATCGGGATTCTCCAACCTAGAGAGATGGTCAGCTACTTGATTCTCAGTACCTTTTCTATCTTTGATCTCTAACTCAAATTCCTGAAGTAAAAGCACCCAACGAATGAGTCTCGGCTTCGAATCCTTCTTGGAAACCAGATAGCGAATAGCTGCATGATCAGTGAATACTGTTACTTTCGTACCAAGCAGATAAGATTGAAATTTCTCAAAGCCAAAGACTATAGCCAAAAGCTCCTTCTCAGTAGTGGTGTAGTTCAATTGGGCACCATTTAAAGTCTTACTCGCATAGTAGACCACATGGAAGAGATTTTTCTTGCGCTGTCCCAGAACTGCACCTACCGCATAATCACTCGCATCACACATCATCTCAAATGGTTCTGTCCAATCTGGTGCTGTAATGACTGGTGCCATGATCAAACTCTCCTTGAGAGTCTCGAATGCTGCCAAACATTCATCATCAAATTTGAAAGGCACATCTTTCTCAAGAAAATTGCACAACGGCTTAGATATCTTTGAAAAGTCCTTGATGAATCGCCGATAAAAAACCCGCATGACCAAGAAAACTACGGATTCCTTTCACAGAATTAGGTGGGGGAAGATTTTCAATGACTCCCACCTTGGCCTTGTCCACCTCCAGACCCTTGCTAGAGACCTTATGCCCAAGGATAATGCCTTCACGCACCATAAAATGACATTTCTCCCAATTAAGCACCAAATTAGTTTCCACACATCTTTTGAGTACGGCGCGCAGATTATTCAAACATTCATCATATGAGTGTCCAAAGACGGAGAAGTCATCCATGAACACTTCGACGTTATTTCCAATCATGTCAGAGAATATAGCCATCATACATCTCTGAAGGTGGCCGGTGCGCCACATAACCA